>NC_140963.1:139016896-139146896 GCF_056783735.1 Eptatretus burgeri
ATTACTGAAGGCCCTTTGATCCCCATAGATTGGTGAGGCTAAATGACTCAAGGAGTCTTGACGCTCGTACCCTGTAGATTGTGAAATACTGAGAGATGTTCCACCAATAAAACGTCTCGGCACATCGGAGTATGCCTCCATTATCATCTGCCTCTGGATGGAGATACCTGTTCATCAGAGGAGACCACCTGGGCTGTCTGACATGCAGACTGACAAAGGCTGTCCACGAGGCCAGAGAAGAACATGGAGTAGAGACTAATTATTACGAGTTTTTCCAGTGCATCCCGTTCATCTCTCAAACCCACTTCTGATAAAGTTGTATTATTTACAACTATAAACTACAAGAACACTGGTACGGCTGACAAAATACCTTGAGAGGGAACAAACTCACCTTTAAACAGGGTTCGATTAAACGCGTACGACTATAAACCGTCGCCTTGGTACTTGCGTACACGTTAGTGTACACATATTGGCGGTACATTATTTGGATCAAATGTAAAATATACAAATAAACAGCGCAGAATATAATCAGAATTCCTTTTTTATATGGCAAGAAGTGTGCAAAGTACACGGATCACAGAGGTACCTGCAGGAGACGCGGTTAACCCGTGAGGAACCTCGTGAAAGCCGACCACGCCACGCAACACCGCCAGAGTAATGAGGAGTTAAGTGCAAATAAAACAAATGTTACGTAATTACACGGAAACATTGTTACGAAACAGACAAGGCAATTGGCACATTACAAAAATGCATTTTCAAATGTTCCGAGTGAAGAGACATTCCAAAGAGACAAAGCGCAAGCAAAGGCCATACTATAACTATATAGACCAAAATAAAGAACATAATTCCGATCTTTATTGAGGTTTAATTGGGTTCTTCACCTCAAGCAAGGCACAAGCTGCTGAAGCACTTTCTTTAACAATCTCAAATGATTATTATTGGGTATAGCCTCAGGCCTCAAACTCATGGTGGAGAAGGGGGGGTGGGGGGAGGGGGGGTGAAGGGGAAAAAAATACCCCATAACAATATTTAATCTGGATAAGGGAAAAGGAGGGGGAGTGGGTGTAGCAGGAAGAAAAAGAAAAAGAAGAAGAAAAAGGGCACTGGGAGGGAAGAGGAGGTGCAGTTAAAATGGAAGAGATCAGTATCTGGAGAGATGGTGAACATAATGTTGAAAGATTATGGGAGGGTGATTATAAGATTAAATAAAAGGAACGAAGTAGAATTGTTGAAGAAATCAGAAACGAATTGAAAATAGGTGAGCCTACACGATCGTCGTTAATCACCCCCGAGCACGTTGAGAGGATCGGTGAAGGAATCCGGACTGGGGCTCGGTTTCACGGCCTCTTTCACGTTATCGCGTTTCTTCCCCGTGCCGGAGCTTACGTTTGGTGGCCTCGAAATCACGGCAAAGATATCATCTGTGGAGAAAACACACGTCCATGGACATGGATGGGGCTACCCTGCTCCCAAATGTTCAGAGAATGGTTGGAAAAGGAATTGGCATCGTTTCAATTTCCATGTGAAGGATCCCCCTTAACCTCTGGCATTAGAGAACCTATGCTAATGATGAGGGGAAATAGAAACAAAAAAAACCAAAAGAGATGTGAAATAATTACGTGAAATAATAAATCCTTCACACCTCAGTCATCAACATTCCATGGTCAGGACAAGTCGGCCGTACCTATGTCATCATCAAACAAAGAAGGAGTTGGAGTCTTGATAGTTGTGCTCGAGGGGGGTGGTTTTGGCATGTCCTGCAAGATGCCTGCTTGGTCTTCAAAGAGGTCGGGCGTTTTCGTTCGAGTCGTCCGGCACGGTGCTGGAGCAAATATATCGTCCTGGCAATGGCAACACGATCCCGTTTTATTTCACAACATTAGCAACCATTTACAATCATTCAACATGTGAGGGAGGTCTCACCGACATCGGCATTATGTCACCTTCTTCTTCGCTCGCATGCAGCACAAGGCTGCGGGGTAGCATAATTGGCCAAGAAGGGCGGCTTTGCCGCTGATGCAATGCCATCTGCTGGTTAGGTCAGGAATTTGCAATTTGTTCCATGGTGCCGGCAATAGCTCGCCTTCCCTTTGTGAAGGACACCATGGGATCCAACGTCAACCAACGAATGCTGGCAGACGGGACTCCCGTTTAACATCTATCCGAGGGATGATACACATTGATGAATCACTGTGCCTGTGAGATTCAAATTCGATTTGAACCCAGGATAGACATCTTAAGAGGTGAGTGTTTGTCACCTCAAAGGGTCCTACTCAATTGGGTGACCATTTGCAATGGAATAAGGGAAGTGTAAAGTGAACAGTTTCATGCAAGTGCATGGAGGAGGCGTCCTGCCATTTACCTCAAAAACATCCTGGTTTGAAGATCGTGGAATCGACGACTTTGTTTTCGGAACATCGAACAGTTCGTCGATGCCGACTTCGTCGTCAAAGGACAACGGCACCCTGTGTGCTACTTCATGCCGCGAAGTGGCAAAAATATCGTCAGCCTCGGTGTCTACGGGACCAGGCCGCTTATTGCTGTTTGCCGGCGTAGGGATGTTGCTAAAAAGGTCTTCGGTGTCACTGTCATCAAGGAACGGATCAGAGAAGAGGCTCTTCTTCTGTGGGGACTTTGAAGAACGTGGAGGCGGAACAGAAAAAATGTCGTTCAAGTCATCATCTTTACTTCCTTGCCACATTCCTGCCAACTTGGATTCTTTGTATGACGAGACTGGTTTCGTAACCGGTTGACTTTCAAAGGGTGAGGATGATGATGATGACGACGACGACGACGACGACGATGACGGAGATGTTCCTTTTTCGCTCGTCGTGAATATTTCTGAGACTTCATCCTGTGGCAATTCGGCTTTATGTTTGGCGATTTCCATCGCCGGCGAAGAGGGAAGATCCGTGTCCGGGACATCGTCCGAAATGGTGGTTGAAGAAGAAGTGGTAGCAACTTGGTGGGAGGTGCGAGTGGGTGGACGACGTTTGCCCACAAGCTTCACTCGACCCTGAAAATTACAGAAAAATCATCAGCAAGGATTAAAGTTCAACGAAACTACTTTTCGAATGTCTCCAAATGTCCATATCCTATGGTTTGGAAAACGAACTCTTCCCAGCTAAGGAAAGAGGTAACCCTGGAAAAAAGCCAATCCACAATGCAATACTATCCATTAGCTTCACCAGGGAAAGTGGTTGTTTTATCGTTATTGATAATGAATATTCCTCCCCACACCCTTCCTCATCCCCGAAACTAACTGCTATGCCGAGCGGGAGGTGGTAGTTGGGCATCGTGGATGCTTCAACTTTGATGTCTGTCTGCAGAGTGGACAATTTATTCAACCCCAGGTGTGGAGAAGCAAGATAGCCACACTGTTAATAAGCATGACTACAAAGATGAACATTAACGGATGAGAATACCATGCGCACGGTTAAGTTGCCATTATGTTTCATGTGTGCAATTAAGCTACGCCTGCCTCACCACCACCATATTATCTCATCCATCTCCCATAATCACCTTATTCAGGTTGTGTAGAAGTTCCGTAGGATGTTCATTTTCCAAATCGTCCTTTCCCATCGGAACAGGAGTTGCAGAAGATCTCTGGGGTATCGGCACACCAGGCTGTAGTTTTGTGGGATCAAGAGCAAGTGTTGCCTTAAAAAACAACAACAAAAAAACGATGCTCAGAATACTCACCCACAGAGTCAAATCTTAGCAATTTGTAGACACGGTCCAGAAATCATAATTAGTGAGAAAAATGCTTTGTTTGCTTGCTTTTCCTCGACTCGGCAGATGGAGAGTGGTTCTTGTGTCAACCAAAAAAACCCAAATCAAATATATATATATATATATACATATATATATATATATATATATATATATATATATATATATATATATATATATATATATATATATATATAAAAAAATACATAAACGTATACATACATCCATAGATATGCGCAGACATGTACAGAGTCTCGAGAAAGTCGATACCCTCTTTCAAAATTTTCACCATTTGTTGGCTTATAGCCTGGAATTAAATTGCATTAAATCAGACTTTCTCCACCTTTCATTACACATTGTAACCCACAACTTCCAAATGAAAAACAAATTCGACAAATTTCAGAAAATTAATTAATAATACAAAACTAGAATATCTTGGTTGGATACGTGTTCACCACCCCCCCCCCCCTTATAATAGCAATTGTAAATTATCTCAGGTGTAACCAATCACCTTCAAAATCACACACCAAGTTAATTGGCCTCCACCTGTGTTAAATTGTCATGATTCTGATCATTTCAGAATAAAATCAGTTGTTCCTGTCGGGTTCCTCTGATGGGTAGTGCATTTCACAGCAAAGACTCAACCATGAACACCAAGGAGCTTTCAAAAGACCTCCAGGATAAAGTTGTGGAAAGGCACAGATCAGGGGATGGGTATAAAATATTTCCAAGGCCTTGAATATCTCTTGGAGCACAGTCAAGACAATCGTTAAGAAGTGGAAGGCGTATGGTACCACCAAGACCCTGCATAGATCAGGCCATCCCTCCAAAATGAATGGCCAAGCAGGAAGGAGACTGATCAAAGAGGCCACAAAGAGGCTAATTGGAAGTTTGAAAGAACTACATGCCTTTATGGCAAAGACTGGTCACTGTGTACAGGTGACAATAATATCCCAAGCACTCCACAAGTCTGGCCTGTAGGGTAGAGTGGCAAAGAGGAAGCCATTACTCAAAAAGCCCACCTCAAGTCCCATTTAAGGTATGCAAAAAAAACACTGGAGATTCTGAAGCCATGTGGCAAAAAGTTTTGTGGTCTGACGAAACCAAGATAGAACTTTTCGGCCTAAATGCAAAAGGTTACATTTGGCGCAAACCCATCACAGCACATCACCCAAAGAACACCATCCCTACTGTGAAGCATGGGGGTGGCAGCATCATGTTATGGGGATGTTTCTCACCAGCAGGAACCGGGGCACTTGTCAGGATAGAAGGGAAAATGGATGGAGCAAAATGCATACAAATCCTCAAGGAAAACCTGCTGCCCTCTGGAAGAAAGTTGAAATTGGGATGGAAGTTCACCTATCAGCATGACAACGACCCAAATCACACAGCCAAAGCTACACTGGAGTGGCTAAGGAACAAAAAGATAAATGTCCTTGAGTGGCTCAGTCAGATCCCCGACCTCAATTCAATTGAAAATCTGTGGCATGACTCGAAGATTTCTGTACATCAACGGCTCTCCACCCAACTTGACTGAGCTGGAACAGTTTTGTCCAGAAGAATGGACAAATATTGCCCAATTCAAGATGTGCAAAGTTGGTAGAGACCTATTCCTACAGAGTCATATCTATAATTGCTGTCAAAGGTGCTTCCACCAAGCATTAACTCAGGGGGGTGGACACTTAGCCAACCAAGATATTCTAGTTTTGTATTTTTGATTAATTTTCTGAAATTTGTAGAATTTATTTTTCATTTGGAAGTTGTGGGTTACGATGTGTAAATAAAGGTGTAAAAAGTCTGCAATTTAATTTCAGGCTATAAGGCAACAAAAGGTGAAAATTTTGAAAGGGGGTGTACATTTTCTAGAAGCACTGTACATCTACTCAACCAAAAAAGCACACTGATACGACACTGACGTCACGTACATAAATAAATTACATAAAACCAACACGTTACCTCCAAACTAGGAGGCCTCCGTATGGTACTCAAGCCTTTGCGGACTGAGAGTAAAGCCTATGGTCACGATTGGCCGAAAGCAGAGATGTCCATCTAGATTTCGCCCTTGTTGTGAGCTCATCAGGATAACATTCGGCTGATTGTTTGTGACTACATTAGGGTCATTAATAAACTGAATTGAACCCCCAAACTTGTCGAGGCAGTCAGGCACAGATCGAGTCCCATCATAGCACTTGCTGCACGACCTGCCAGCAACAACTGTCAGCTGCCACGCAAGCACATAGTCTCTTTCGTCAGTATGCTTCTTTCGTTGAATTTAATGTTCGTGGCTGAAAACCTCTTGACTGGTGATCAGCAGGGCAGAGACGATGTGCTCACATGGCAGGCGACAGTTGTTGCTGGCAGGTCGTGCAGCAAGCGCTGTGATGTGACTCGATTTGCGCCCTGCTGTCTCATCAAGTTAGAACATTCGATAAATATATTGTTAGGGATTTCAGAATTGGATCCGAGTAATGCACACAACATCCAGGTCCTCAGACAGTTATTTCCAAAAATGCATGTTCAGAATAGACCCATCCCCTTGTCTGGTGGGATTCTAACTCTTTGATGCGTTGGAGAAGGGTAAAGAATAGATTCCCTTTCTATCAGGATTCATCGGCTTGGAAATGGACGAATGACACTTTGGACTAACAGGACATTTGATTAAATGCACCACAAGCTTTTTCTGGACAGTTTATTTTGACGCACAGATATGGCTGCGGATCATTTACATCACCCACCTCTTTCATTGACGTTCGACACCCACATCTCTTTCATCGACGCCTGAAATCCCGTCCAGCACCCCAGACATGGCGTAGTAAGCCAGGCCTGTGTAAATTGGGAGTTGCATCTTGTTCAATGGTGGGGAAGGAATGATCGCGAGACTTGACGGTTGGAGGTCTTGTGAAGCGAAGCACCAAAAGGCAAGCTGGATTTGGCTTAAGTCTGCTTGAGGCTTCGCCCACACTGGTCGCCTACAAAAGGACGGGAGGACTGCTTCCCTGACAGCTGATGACGGTTCCTTACATCCCCTGACCGTTGGTGATGGTTCCTTACAGCTCCTGACCGTTGGTGATTGTTCCTTACAGCTCCTGACCGTTGGTGATGGTTTCTTACAGCTCCTGACTGTTGGTGATGGTTTCTTACAGCTCCTGATAGTTGGTGATGGTACCTGATAGCAAATGTCACCAACCGTCAGGATCTGATAGCTCCTGGTAGTTCCTGACAGCTCCTGACCATTGGTTAAGGTTGGTGACAGCTCCTGACCATTGGTTACGGTTGGTGATAGCTCCTGATCGTTGGTTACGGTTGGTGATCGCTCTTGACCATTGGTTAAGGTTGGTGATCGCTCTTGACCATTGGTTAAGGTTGGTGATAACTCCTGATGGTTCCTTACATCTCCTGACCGTTGGTTACGGTTCCTGATAACTCCTGATGGTTCCCTACATCTCCTGACCATTGCTGACGGTTGGAGTGTTCCTGCTGGTTCTGCTCGGTACCTGGCTCTTGGCGTACCTGATTCTTGGTGTCCTGGTCCCTGGGGGTGACGACGTGATGTCGATTGGTGTTCGAGCCTGTTTGCGGGTGGGTGCATGGCGAGGCAAAGTGCTGGTAGCGGACCAAGGCATGCACACACATTTTGAAACATTGTATGAGATGCACGACTTCTGCCTTGGTAAGCCGAGACCGGATTTCTTCAGATCTAATCAAGATAAGATTGGTGCATCGCTGAGGGCGCGTTCCCTGGTCAGGAGGCCACGTGACCTCCAGTTAAACGGCAAATTCGACGGTGGACGCTGGAACTCGTGGTTTGTTGATTGGCATTCGTGGTTGTGAAGCAGCCCACCACACCACAAAGTTAATTGTGAGCGGTGGCCTCAGGTCTGGTTCTTCCGAAGAGAAACGAGGATTAACCCCCTCATAATATACTCGGGACCCGTGGCCATAACAATATATACAGTTCCAGTCAAAAATTCAGACACACCTACTCATTCAAGGGCATTTCCTATATTTCCACTATTTTCTACATTGTAGAATAATCATGAAGACATCAAAACTATGAAATAACATATGGAATTATGTTATAACCAGAAAAAGTGTGAAATTAATCAAAGGATATTTTACATTTTTCAAAGTAGCCAGCCACCCTTTGCCTTGATGACAGCTTTGCACACTCTTGGCATTCTCTCAACCAGCTTCGTGAGGTGGACACCTGGAATGATTTTCCAACAGTCTTGAATAAGTTCCCCCATTTGCTGGGCACTTGTTGGCTGCCTTTCCTTCACTCTGCAGTCCAACTCATCCCAAGCTATCTCAATTGGGTTTAGATCGGGTGATTGTGGAGGCCAAGTCATCTGATGCAGCACTCCATCACTCTCCTTCTTGGTCAAATAGCTCTTACACAGGCTGGAGGTGCGTTTTGGGTTATTGACCTGTTGAAAATCAAATGATGGGCTGACGAAACGCAAACCAGATAGGATGGCGTATCGCTGCAGATTGCTGTGGAAGCCAGGCTGGTTAAATGTGCCTTGAATTCAAAATAAATCGCCAACAGTGTCACCAGCAAAGCACCCCCACACCCTCACACCTCCTCCTCCATGCTTCAAGGTGGGAACCACACATGTAGAGATTGTCCGTTCATCTTCTCTGCGTCTCACAAAGACATGGTGGTCGGAACCAAAAATCTCAAATTTGGACTCATCAGACCAAAGGAAAGATTTCCACCGGTCTAATGTCCATTGCTCATGTTTCTTGGCCCAAGCAAGTCTCTTCTTCTTGTTGGTCTCCTTGCAGCAATTTGACCATGAAGGCCTGATTCATGCAGTCTCCTCTGAACAGTTGATGTTGAAACATTTACTTGGGCTGCAATCTGAGGTGCAGTTAATTGGTGATTTCTGAGGCTGGTAACTCTAAATAAACTTATCCTCTGCAGTAGAGGTAACTCTGGGTCTTCCTTTCCTGTGGCGGTCCTCATGAGAGCCAGTTTTATCATCGCGCTTGATGGTTTTTGCGACTGCACTTGAAGAAACTTTCAAGGTTCTTGAAATTTTCCGAATTGACCTTCATGTCTTAAAGTAATGATGGACTGTCATTTCTCTTTGCTTAGTCGAGTTGTTCTTGACATAATATGGACGACTACAGTTCAGACAAAACAATGGTCTTTTACCAAATCGGGCTATTTACTGCACACCAACCATACATTGTCACAACAGAACTGACTGGCTCAAATGCATTAAGGAGGAAAGAAATTCCACAAATTAACTTTTAACAAGGCACACCTGTTAATGGAAAAGCATTCCAGGTGACTACCTCATGAAGCTGGTTGAGAGAATGCCAAGAGCGTGCAAAACTGTCGTCAAGGCAAAGGGTGGCTACGTTGAAGAATCGAAAATATTGTTGCGGTTCTGCAAAACCGCATGCCTCTAAGGCAATGGCACCCAATATGGAGTGATCCCCAAGCAGTTATTTTGCGAGACCGTGCAGTCACAGCTTCCCCTCCTGTCTGGTGGGTTAACGAGATGAAGGGGATTGCGTGGGTCTAATAACTATATCTCTATCTTCTATTCTGATTTCTATTTCAACCCTTTCCTTTTAACCATGGTAGAAATTAAGCAAGCAAGCAAACACACCACAATATGAATAGCACACACACCATGCAAAATTCGATTGAATGTTCGCAATACGGTGTCTCCTATTTCTTGGAACCAAAAGAATCACAACAAACACTGCACAGCACACGCATGGCGTGCCATTATTTCATTCAAATATGCACGCCAATTTACAACAGCATCTCACCTTGCTCACCCCTCGCCCACACCTCAACCACCAACACCGCCTGCACACGGGAAAAATAGCTCCGCACCTCCTCGTTCCCCTGTATCGTTACAATTTGCCACTAAGCAGAGGCGTGCTGCACGGCTCAGGGTACTCAGACCACATGATGCAGGGACGAGCAAAGGACATTAGTAGCACCAACCGCATCTCGCTTGGAGTGTCCTGGGTGGGCACACGGGATTGATACGACCCTTGTCCAGTCACCAGAGCACTGCAAGATGGGCGGCGATGGGGGTCGTGGGAAGAGCAACCCGGGAGTTTGGTACGACGCTCTGGGCCGTGTCACGCCGGATGTGCGAATGAGACCGCTTCCGGCACCAGGAGCCTGGTGGGCATAGCTGGGGCCGCTGTGGCCCAATGAAGAAGTGGGATTCGGATCACAGCGGTCGTCACCCCACCTTTCGCCCGGGACTTATAAAAGGCGGATCGCCGAGCCACAGGCTCTTTTCTTCGCATCTCTGCTACGCCCTCTTTTTCACTGCTCCTCTTTGCCTCTGCCTGTCGCTGGCTCTTCACTGGCGATTGGTGTGCGACAGAGACGTGCTTATTTCGGAGGACCAGTGCAGGGTGCATGTTGCCACGAACCCCGGCAAAATGACTAAGCCAGAGATAACGTGCCAAATATCGAGGTGGGAACGCTCAAGCGGAGCATCCCACAGAGGTACACGCTACACTCACAGTCCTATGCATGACTCGGTGAGGGATCTGTCGCCTCACGCATCTTCTTTCCTCTCTTTCATTCCACCCCTCTATCTCGTCCCCTTTGGACGCAACAAAGAGCATCCAATACTGACTCGCATTCACAGTTTCCTCTGGAATGACACCGCACCCCCCCCCATATTGCACTACACCACACCTCCCACACCTTGGACACCAGTATTTCTCCCCTCTACCCCCCTCCCTCACCCCCAAAGCGTACTGGGTTGCGTTGGTAGGCCAACCGCGACAAGTATTGTGAGGCCATTTATCCCCATCTGCTCTCTTTCATTCTGTCTCTCTAATCGTGTGTGTGTGTGTGTGTGTGTGTGTGTGTGTGTGTGTGTGTGTGTGTGTGTGTGTGTGTGTGTGTGTGTGTGTGTGTGTGTGAGATGGCACCTGTTGGCGCACAAGTTAAGATTGCAGAAGTGATAATGGGATAAGTCTGCTCTGTCTGCTTTTGTAAAGCAAACCTTCATCAATGACTCCCCAGGCCCGAGCCAGACGTCCGTTGATCTCTGGCTCACAGCCAGCAGCGACATGAATGTCATTGCCAAGGGAAGTGAATCTCTCCACGACCTCAACATCCTCGCCACAAACAGGTACAGACAATATAGAAACATCCAAGATGTCACTGAAAGCCTGGATCTTAGTTTTGATCGAGGAAAGCCGTAATCCCAGCTGCTCCGACTCCTCATTCAGCACCTCAAGGGCCCCCAAAAGGATGTCCAGTCTCCGCAACGAAGACTGCATCATCTGCTAAATCATGTTCAGAAATATTGACATTCCCAAACGATGCACCGCAGCTTGATCTCTCCGACATCCTCCCCGTTATCTAGTCCACACAAGTGCTGAAAAGTGTCGGGCCCACTACACACCCCTGACAAACTCCAGGAAAAACTGGAAATAAGTCAGATGGTACCACCACACCTCACAGCACTCTCAGAACCAGAGTGTCGTTCAGACATCAGATTGATCAGTTTTGGTGGCACCCCATGAAGACCAAGAATCCTCCAGAGGGCATCCCGATTCACTGAATCAAACACTTTACAGAGATCAGCAAAGGTGGCAAGCAGCCCCTGCCGAAACTCTCGACTGCGTTTGGTGAGGACATGAAGAGCAAGGATACGGTCAATCGTTAACCTCTTTGGTGTAAAGCCATACTGCTCTGGACGCTGGTGCTCAAGCAGATGGTGGTGAACCCTAACAATAATTATCCGAGAAAAGACCTTGCCTGGCACGGAGAGCAGCATCACCCCTCGGTTGTTGTTGCAGTCTTGGCGATCACCCTTTCCTTTCCAGAGAGGGACAAGGCCCCTCTTCCAGGCAGTTGGGATGATGCCTGTGTTCCAGACAGAGCAAAGAACTGCATGCAACGACACGAGTACAGCATTTCCACCAGCCTTGAGAAGTTCAACATGGATGCCACACATCTCAGGAGCTTTACTCCATTTCAACCGGTTCACCACAGCCTGCGTTTCCACAAACGAAGGTGGACCTCAGTTGATTGGAGGGTCAGCAATAGGGATAGTAACACCTCTGACATACAACTCGACAGCTGGTGGATGAGCCTGGTACAACCGCTCAAAGTAACCAGCCTTGCGGGCCTTCACTTCGGACTCATCAGTCAACAGCCTACCACCCTCCGCTCGAACTGCAGTACACCGAGGGACGGGCTTGGAGGAACGCAATGCGCGAATTCCCGTCAGCAGGACGAGAATCACTTGACCACAGGTGATGCTCCACCCCCTCACAGATTCTTCGCACATAGGTCTCCTTGTCCACCCTTAGCGCACGTACAGTTTTACGCCTGAGCTCCCTGAACAGCTCAGTTCTGCCATTCAGCCTGGCCCTGCGAATGGTCAATGGTATCCAGTGTCCCTCGAGAGTCAAAATTCTTCTTCGTCCTTCGGTGTCTTCCAATACATCCACCGGCAACATCAAGGACTGTGGTCTTCAAGGCACTCCACAATTCTTCAGGATCCCCCAAAGCACCCAGATCCCCCCCCAAATCTCCACTCAGCCTGTTCACAATCTCATCAGCGACCCTCTCACCCTTGAGCTTGCCAACATCCAACGAAGGCTGGGATGGTACCATTCTCCTGGATTTAAGGTGCAACTTAAGAGTTGCTACAACAAGCCTGTGGTCAGTATTGAGGAAGTGAGCACTCAGGTAGACCCTGCAGTTCTGGATCATCCTCGAGCGACCATCAATGAGGACATGGTCAATCTCCTTTGCCACACCGCCAGCGTTGGAAGACCAAGTCCAGCAATGAGCCTGTGGGCAGTGAAACTATGAACCAGCCACTCGACGTGCATGACTTCTTCCTATTAGTTCCAATTGATGCATTGAAATCCCCCAAGACAAGAGGAGTATCTCGCCTGGGGCACTGATCAACCACAGACTCGAGCGTGGCTTGGAATGCATGTTTCACAGTGAGATCACTTGCCTCAGTCGGAGCATATACTGAAACCAGGGAAATGACACCCAAAGAGTGATGAACCCTTAGTCTCATAACACGCTTGTTGACCGATGTTGCCGCAATTATCATTGGAGTCAGCTTATTGGACACAGCTACAGCAACTCCTTGGGCATGGTCACCATTAGTGACTAGACCAATAGTCGGTGTAACCACCTGCCATGATCTCGCCACAATCCGGTCTCCGAACCTCAGAGAGTGTGATCATCTGAGCTCAGCGTTTGGACATCGGTATTGCAGCAGAGACAAGGGATCATCCTCTCTTCGGGAAAGGACATTCCAGGCACCCACCTGAAGGGACCACCTCAGGTTAACGCAAGGAGATCGCCGTCTGGTGGAGGACACCTCAGCATCACCCCGACACACTACCGCAATCTGACCCTGGAAGGTCACCCCGTGGTTTCCCTCCAACCATCAAATATTGGGGGTTCCGAAGGCTTTGCCCCAATCCCGTCATCTGGTGAGCTGCCCGATGAAGGGCAGCTGCACAGGAGGTACTCCGACGGAGTGGGTTTTCAGATTTCTTTTTGTTTTTGGTATGTTTTGTGGGATGAAATGTTTTACGGTGGCCGGAGTACAAATCCTGCCACCAACCTCCTAATAAAAAAGTAACCCAAATGCAGGAGGGCATCCGCAGACACAGTTGGGAATGAGAAGGATCGCCGTGAGCTCACAAGGAGCTCCTCCACCCTTTGACAGGTTGTTTTTAATCCTGCTGGGTGTCTATACCATAAAGCCTTCCCACCAAGTTTCTTGGTGGGGGAGACGGTTTGGTCGCCGACAACCCGACCATGAAATAGGTTAGTACAGGTTTACATGGTACCTGGAGCAAGTCACAGATCTATTTTGAACTGACCTGACAATATCCCTAAAAAGTAAGATCACTGAAAGGAAAACATTGCAAACTAGAAGGGCTCTCGGTCAAGCGCATACCTCCGCCACGTAATGCCTGATCCACGAGAACATATCGGGCCCAATACATTTTTGAAATATGCTGTGCAGTACCATATCGTTTTTGGCCCTATCTCTCAAAGGTGAAGAATCACTATAAAAATTTAAAAAATTCTAGTCGTCGGATCCGGATCCGGATCTTCACCAAAATCGAATCAATTTGTCCTTACCGCACACCCAACCTGTTCACCAAGTTTGATCTGCATTCGTCCCCAACTTTTTGAGATATCGTGCTATATTTGTCGTTTTTGGCCTCGTCTCTCAATGGTGAAGAATCACTTACAAATTTCTTGTTGTCGGATCCAGATCCAGATCCTCACCAAAATCTAACCATTTTGTCCTTGTCACACCCAAGCTATCCACAAAAATTTCATCCGGATGAGTCCACAACTTTTTGAGATATCCTGCACCCAAACAGGCAGACAGACAAGACAAAGACAGAAAGTGGTGAAAACACAACCTCCTTCACCTTCGGTGGTGGAAGTAACAAAGGTACTACGGAGAAGCCGATAGGTACGAATGCAATTCATTCATTATTTAATGATAGAGGGAAAACAAACAAACAAATAAATAAATAGGATGATAATTGTCATCAACAACACCACCACCACCACCATCAACAGCCTTCACCCACAGGGCAGGGGGACGTGCACCCATGAGATCACCAAACATTTGTACCAACCAAAGAGAAATTGATATTAAAAGTTGTTGCCAAGTTGTTGTTGCACAAAAGCCTTACCTGCAATTTCCCGATTCCTGATGAAATACCCTTTTTGTGTGCGGAAAATGATGCGACTGAGATCGCCTAAAAAGAAGGGGACACAATGGGGGGCAGCACAACATCAGGCCACGTAGGAAGCAAATTGACAATCAGAGTGAGAATATGATATCAATTCCATGTTATTGCGCCACTGTGCTATACAAAGCCACTTAAATCCCACCAACAAGATTCACACCCTGCCAGACGTCATGACAAGCAAGGTGACAGCGTGTGTACCATAAAGCTCACGCCGCCTTTAGGAGTGGCTCGACGAGCAAATCGGTGCCTTGCAGTACTGCATTAGGCAGACAATAAAATACCTTTGATTCATCCGTAACACGGCATTGGACAAATTATTAGTAATTGGTGTAATGGTTACATTTTAATCACTGCCACTTTCATCTCGTATCTCAGATGCTGCCTCGCACAC
This sequence comes from Eptatretus burgeri, assembly GCF_056783735.1. Taxonomy (NCBI): domain Eukaryota; kingdom Metazoa; phylum Chordata; class Myxini; order Myxiniformes; family Myxinidae; genus Eptatretus; species Eptatretus burgeri. Next base: position 139,031,775 of record NC_140963.1, read on the forward strand.
GCAACATTAATTTTCAGCAATGGATGAGCGATTCTAAATGAGATACTTTGGTAAAAATGTTGGGGACACAATTTACATTCACGGCCTGCACACTCTCTCTGTGCGTCGCTCCCTCTCCGCACGTCTCAGACGAGCAACACGGTGATTCTGGGGGCAGACAGGCATCACACAGCTGGGGACAGAGACCGGAAGAATGAGCGAAGGACAAGGTAGTAAGATTGTTTCCTTGATCCATAAAATTAGAAGAAAAAAAAAGGCAAAAGGTCTAACTTCCTGGAATTCGGAAATTGGATGACGTGAAAAGCCCCTCAAATGGAGGAGGGAATGCAAGACGAGAGGCTGGATTGCAGCACGCAGTTCTTCACACGATGTAAAATATCACAGTGGAATCCAAGGGCATAACCTTCCCGAAATCAGATATATTGTATTATTATTATTATTATTATTTCCTGCAGTAACTCACGGCAGGTTTCGACTGCATGGAATGATTGGCCACACCGAGTGATGTTTCCTTCAAGCAAAAGGCCCCACACGCAGCTCTCGTATTTATGAATGGATGGAACTGCTCAGTACATTTGGTCAGCCCATGCAGTGGAAACTAACCTTAGGGTTCAAGGATGGTTCAAATTGGACGTAAATAAATAAATAAACAAATAAATAAATAAATAAATGTGAGTAGTTTTATTCATTGCAATTTGTTTGATCCTCAGACATTTGTTGCAGGATTACATCACGATGAAAATAAGTTAAAATTCAAGCCCAACTTGAGTCCCCAGCAGGAAGCGGCCCGTTCAGCCGTGAACTAGGTTAATATTTTTAAATAAATTAAACCCATTTTTCATTTTCAACTCATTTCTTATGTTTACATTATGCAGCTAAATGTCGCAGTGTAAAAATTATCTGTGATGAACCTTTTTATTATTTACATTCATCCGAGGCTCTTTGATGAACTTGCACATAAATCATGGACAGGACAAAGGCTTTCGCAGGGACACGTGTGACTTTTACGTGAATTAAAAGATTCACAGATAATGGACAAATCCCAGACGGTGGCAACGCGAGTCATCGGTTCAGATTGAAATGCAAAACACGGCTAGCGATGAAATAAACGTCTAAAATGGGTTTATAGGCTGAAGGGACAATGGCGTGGAAAAAGACCCCTTAACACCCCTCACGCCCCCACCCCAACCAACCCCAGCACCCATTTTTATGAGACGATGAAATCTTGGTCACCTTCCCAGGTGAAGCACAAACAGGATTAACCAATTGGTTCACGTCTGTCTGTCCTCTCTACAAACAGCAGTTTATGATCGAGGAACAACTTCATTTCAATTTAATGCTGTACAGTATTTTGAGCACAAATCGCAAAACAAATCTGCCGTTTAACGTACTTTGGCTCTGAGTTCGTCCTGATCGTGCGTGCGCAGAGAGGAGCGAGATAATATTTTTACTCGGTATGTCTGTCTGGCAAACAAACAAAACTGAAAATCATTCCAAACAACAGGAAAGTGACCATTTTTAAAGGTGTCATTAAGGACACAAACAACAAGAACGAATAACTCATGTAACGTGTTAAATAAGGTAGTGTCGAAGATGCTGCATCACTGGCGGTAAACTTCGATTTTTTTTTTCTTTTTTCTAATGGCCGTTAAAATCTTTTTTATTTCATTTCAATTAAACGGTTGAACAACACAAAACACAAATCACCTTTTTGCCATGCTCAAGACTGCATGGGGTAAGGTGTTCGATGAACCCTCTTGTTCTTTTTTTTTTTTTTTGTATACCTTGGTCGAGGCTCGTATGAGAGCTAACACACAACTCACAGCAAGGAGGCATGAGACAAGAGGGGCGGGAGTGGAAGGGACAAAACAGTGGGGAACAGACACATTAGGTGAACTGTGGAAGGGAGAGGGATGGGGATGGGACGGGGAACATGGCGAAGAGAAGATGGACATTTCAGGGACTTTCAGGAAGGAAAGCAGGAGAAATGAAGGAAGTGGGCTTGGGTGGATTATCGGGGGTAGAAAAGATCGAGGATTTGGATGGGGGAAGATAAGAGGTGGTGGTGAACAGCTGTTTTGAAAGCCTGGAGGGAAGCCTCTTGTTCTTGACAGTTTGAAATATAAAAATTTACTCAGAGTTTCAAAATGATTTGGGCCCGGCACTCAACATGATGAGTCGGAGGATAATTATCCATCAGAACGGTGACTGAATGGGGACTTGGGATAATGAGAGCGACATATATATATATATATATATATATATATATATATATATATATATATATATATATATATATATATATATATATATATATATATATATATATATATATATATATATATATATATATATATCGATGATGCGCTTGTGAACAATTTTAATTTTGACTCGGAAAATGAACAATATGACAATGAAAGCATCCAAAAAATTCAAACCACATTCGCCATGACAAGTTGATCATACGTGTGAAGTTTCTCATCGATCTGTTAAGCGGTTCTGGAGAAGGAGAATTTTTATGTTTTCATTTTCAATCCAACACGTCTCTTCTTCTTCTTCTTCTTCTCCTCCTCTTCTTCCCGCCACTTCTTCATCCTCCCCTCCTTTCTAGTAACATCTGTCTCAGCTACAAAAGCACACTCATGGTTATTTGGAATAGATCAGGTGTTAATTGGGAGAACAGAGGTGACACCCACCTTCACGCAACATCCTTACACCCATCCCTGCCCCCTCTCTCATGGTTGTTTGGAAACTAAAAATACCACGCCATCTTCATAATTCCTTCAAAATACAATGAAGCCTGAAAACTCAGCTCAACATCGGAATTTCTGCCCAAGACACACTGCTGGACGTGGAAAGGAAGGGGTTAACTATCTAACGGCTCAGTTCAGCAACGGGGCAATTTTACAACTTCCCAAAACAGCACCTCGTTCAGCGGAGTCACTCCGAGCGGAGTCTCCATTACGAACAATGTTTGAAGATTAAGAGCTCAGTTCATCGGCAGTGCTGTTTGGGTTCACATAAAGCGATTGCCCAGAGATGCAGTTCAATTTGATGTGGGTATCATTGCAATTTGAAGATATAGGACATGCTCAACCGATTACTTGTGCTTGAGATCGTGTACAGTATTCTCCCCCCCCCCCCCACACCACCGAGGTGTCTCACCAATGTTGGTGTTCTCTCGATTTCAACTGTGCTATGGCTGTTCTATTCTGTATTCTAGCTCTTCCACGAGCCTCGACATTATACGCAAAAAAAAAAAAAAAAAAAAAAATCAATGGCTCTCATTATCTCTGGACAGTGAACACAAGGTAGGTGATCCCTCAAGTCTTCATGAGTAAAAGAAAAAAAAAACAGGTTAAGAAAAGTGTGGGGCCCCATTAAGGAAAAGCACAGGGAGACTGAATAGTAATGAAAGCGAGATGGTGGGCTTATCAAATAATTGTTTTGCTTCAACATTTACACAACAGTCAGGGCAGTTATCAACAGCTGAAATAATCAATTGTGGCATGAAGAGGGGCTTTTAAAGGACTTCCATGTAGAAGTGGAGGAGGTTAAGAAACAGCTAGAAAAAGTAACCGAAGATAAAGCTCCGGGACAGAGAATATGCATCCAAGAGTGTCGAGGGAAGTGGCAGAGTGGACAGGTGGGACGCTGACGGAGCGGACAGGTGTGACGTTGACAACAACAGGTACTGGAGGATTGGAGAGTAGCAAACGTAACACTGTTATACAGGAAAGGATCCACAGAGGAATTGGGGAACGATAGACCTGCTTGTGATCAACTACAGTTGAGGGGAAGAAGTTGGAGACATTAATTAGGGATCGGATGAATGAGGATCATTTAAATAAACATAAGCTAATTCTAGGCAGTCAGCACGGAATTACAAAAGGGAGGTCACGTTTAACTAATTTATTGGAGCTCTTTGTCGCTGTTTTTGATTGGTCGGACAAGGGAAGTGCAGTGCATGCAGTTTATGTTGACTTTCAGAAGGCATTTGGTAAGGTACTCCACAGAAGATGTTCGGCAAGGTGAGGGCTTACGGAATTGGCTGGTGGAGAAGCTAACAGGATTGAAATCTAGATTTGTCATTTAATACAAAACAAAGAATGGTTGTGAGTGGGAGGATATCAGGCTTAGAGATTGAAAATACTGCAGTATCTCAGGGATCACCTCGAGGAGTTTTCACCAATGATTTGGATAATGGGGTTAAGAGTCAGCTTTCCAAGTTTGCCAGATGATCCAAAGATTGGAGGTAAAGCAAACAGCAGAAAAGGAGGGAGGGGGCGGGGGAGTTGAGATGCTTTGATAAATCCGGCAAAAGATTGGCAGAAGCATGAAACATTTACAAAAAAAAAAAATAAAGGAAGGTGCTGTGGTTTTGCACTCCCACAACCCACTGCAAGAATATTTAAGTTGATAAACTGATGGATTGAATGAATGCGACGTTCATGCAGCACTGGCTTGGTGGTCCAAATAACCTTCACTTGCACATCAGAGATCCATCAAAATCCAGACTGGCTCATTCAGTATATACACAGTTGGTTAAGAAACCGATGTAAACCTAATGTCCAAGGCTATAGCGTGTACTCAATGATGGCGGTAGGGGAAGGGGGTGCTGGGGCGGGGGGGCGCAGAAGGCCGAGGGGCGGGGGGCGCAGAAGGCCGAGGGGCGGGGGGGGCGCAGAAGGCCGAGGGGCGGGGTGGCGCAGGAGCAGGAGGCCGAGGGGCGGGGTGGCGCAGGAGCAGGAGGCCGAGGGGCGGGGTGGTGCAGGAGCAGGAGGCCGAGGGGCGGGGTGGTGCAGGAGCAGGAGGCCGAGGGGCGGGGTGGCGTAGGAGCAGGAGGCCGAGGGGTGGGGTGGCGCAGGAGCAGGAGGCCGAGGGACGGGGTGGCGTAGGAGCCGGAGGCCGAGGGACGGGGTGGTGCAGGAGCAGGAGGCCGAGGGGCGGGGTGGCGTAGGAGCAGGAGGCCAAGGGGTGGGGTGGCGCAAGAGCAGGTGGCCGAGGGGTGGGGTGGCGCAGGAGCAGGAGGCCGAGGGGCGGGGTGGCGCAGGAGCAGGAGGGCGAGGGGTGGGGTGGCGTAGGAGCCGGAGGCCGAGGGGCGGGGTGGCACAGGAGCAGGAGGCCGAGGGGTGGGGTGGAGCAGGAGCAGGAGGCCGAGGGGCGGGGTGGCGTAGGAGCCGGAGGCCAAGGGGCGGGGTGGCGCAGGAGCAGGTGGCTGAGGGGCGGGGTGGCACAGGAGCAGGAGGCCGAGGGGCGGGGTGGTGCAGGAGCAGGAGGCCGAGGGGTGGGGTGGCGCAGGAGCAGGTGGCCGAGGGGTGGGGTGGCGCAGGAGCAGGAGGCCGAGGGGCGGGGTGGCGCAGGAGCAGGAGGCCGAGGGGTGGGGTGGCGCAGGAGCAGGAGGCCGAGGGGTGGGGTGGCGTAGGAGCCGGAGGCCGAGGGGCGGGGTGGCACAGGAGGAGGAGGCGGAGGGGTGGGGTGGAGCAGGAGCAGGAGGCCGAGGGGCGGGGTGGCGCAGGAGCAGGAGGCCGAGGGGCGGGGTGGCGCAGGAGCAGGAGGCCGAGGGGTGGGGTGGCGTAGGAGCCGGAGGCCGAGGGGCGGGGTGGCACAGGAGCAGGAGGCCGAGGGGTGGGGTGGAGCAGGAGCAGGAGGCCGAGGGGCGGGTGGCGTAGGAGCCGGAGGCCAAGGGGCGGTGGCGCAGGAGCAGGAGGCTGAGGGCGGGGTGGCACAGGAGCAGGAGGCTGAGGGGTGGGGTGGCGCAGGAGCAGGAGGCCGAGGGGTGGGGTGGCGCAGGAGCAGGAGGCCGAGGGAGGGGGTGGCGTAGGAGCCGGAGGCCGGGGGGCGGGGAGGTGCAGGAGCAGGAGGCCGAGGGGCAGGGTGGCGTAGGAGCCGGAGGCCGAGGGGTGGGGTGGCGCAGGAGCAGGTGGCTGAGGGGCGGGGTGGCACAGGAGCAGGAGGCCGAGGGGCGGGGTGGCGCAGGAGCAGGAGGCCGAGGGGTGGGGTGGCGTAGGAGCCGGAGGCCGAGGGGCGGGGTGGCGCAGGAGCAGGAGGCCGAGGGGTGGGGTGGCGCAGGAGCAGGAGGCCGAGGGGTGGGGAGAATAGCAGGCCAAGGGGCAGGGACACGATTTGTGTATGACAAAGATGAAGTTTAAATCGCATTTATTTTTCTTTGGCACGCTGAAATAACACCTTGGAGTTGAGGATTAAATTGGAAGCAAGCTACAAATGATGCAACAACAGGCCAATTAAACAGAATTGCAACACATCACTTCAAAAACATTGTGGGATACGCAAATTTGGGCAAGGTGAGCAAACACTTGCAGGTCGGCCAGCTTTATGTCCCCTTCAAAAGACAGAATGCAGTGGAATGCTCCCCATGTCTCAGTGAATTAGAAATGGTATGAAACCGTCAAGAGCACACCCATGCTGCATAAACAACTGTGAGGTTACTCCCACTATTCAAATATACAAAGGGGGAATTAAACCCCATTTAACGCAAGGGCAGCAATCATTAAAAGTCTCTCCAATTTGATGAAAAGTTATTTATTTTTATACTCCGTTGGTGGCTCGTCGGGTTAAGGTTTGCAGTCAAAACACAATATCGCCACGAGATAAAATGCGGAAGCGGCGCTTGAACAGCCTTAACTCATCTTGTACCGTGAATCAGAGAGACAGCGGAGCGATGAGCAATTGCTGATGGATATCTCGGCATGTCCTTCGATGAGTTGGGCTGCAACCCGTGCCAAAAATCAAATGATTAAAATAAAAAAAACACGTTCGACGAAATATCCAATTCTGTCGATAAGGTCGGTACAAGACGGACGTTATTTTTGGAGAAATTTCAAACAATAGAAGAAACATTTCGACGTGTACAAATGGGGCTGCTGAGGTCGAGGTGAACAAATCATTCTTCGAAGCAGCCATCATTTCACTTCCAACAAACGCACACACCACAACTGGATATTAAACGAGTCCAAAAACCATTCCATGATGACAAACACACACCAATCACACCACAACCCTCGTACAGACCTGCTCAGTGGCATTGAAACTCTCGTTGCCTTCGTCAAGAGCACCTTTGCCGTCAGCATCGTCTTCGCCACCGCCATCGGCGCCAAACAAGCTGCTGGGTTGGTCAAACCTGCCTTTGCGATTTGAAACTTGAGATTTCCCAGAATTGCTTTCGTGCTCTTCAATATTCTCCTTATTAAGAAAAAAAAAAACACAAAAACAAATTAACAATCAGAACATCAAATTAATCGATTAATTTATGGAATGATTGAAGTTTCCATTCCATTGAAACAGCTATGGAACAGCACAGTTTCACTCTCGGTCAGACCATTCCATTCGAACCACCAAGCAAATGTTATGTTGTACATAACCATGAATATTATATTGACCTCCAGGAAGTGCGATCGTGGACATGGCTCATGTAGCAGAGCCGTGTTGATGGTCCAGTTACAATGGTGACTCGAAACAACTGCTTTTTGACGGTTGAGGAATTTTCATGCGGGCGGTTAAAATAAACAACAGTATTTGAAGATAAAAAACCAACTGTAACCCTAATAGTTATCACGTTACTATTTCACAACTTGGTCATACCGGTATGTCACGTTTTGGAGGGGAAGGAGGGTTCGTTGCAATGGAATGAGGCTCAGTGGTTGTAAAAAGGTCCGAGACAGCCGTCTTGTTTGAGTCTCCTTTGGGATCATCTCCATCAGCAAACAGCTGAGCAGGTTTATCGAACTTGTACCTGAAAATGACACAAAGTCACCAGTGAATTGTTTCAGAGAAATAAAGAGCTGAGGACAAATAAAAGTAGAAAAATGTACGGCACTCTCGCTCTGAAATGCATGTTTCCTTCAACACCATGGAACGTATGAATGTCTGACACGAGTTTATTATCCCGCCCCCTCCCGGAGGGAGGGAGCGGGATATTGTAATCGTCCGGTTTGTTTGTCTGTTTGTTTGTTTATCTGTCTGTCTGTTAGCAACTTTACGGCAAAACGGCTTTAGCAAAGGCTATCAAATTGTATCCACAGGTGGGCAATGAACCTTGGACGACCCCATCAACTTTTGGGTCCAATTGGATCAAAGGTCAAGGTCAAGGTCACGAAAAGATCAAAATCGTTTTGCGCTCATAACTTCGTCAAAAATGGTTTAATTGACTTCAAACTAAGACTAAAATATTCCTTATAATCAACATTCAGGTTAAGGATGTATCAAATGTAAATTTGATCTCCCAAATAACTTTATGCCTTAAATGGGCGGCATTTGTGCCTGGCACCACTTGTTTGGATTAAAATGCTGCGTGCTGTAAGAACCAAGATTGCAAACTCTAATTTAACTGAATGAGGAATCAATCAATACCCAGATGCAGTTGATTTTGAGATTGAGAAAAGGCCGTCTTCTTCATCATCATCATCGTCATAATCCTCAAACAGGCTCAACCCAGCCTTGGGACTCGGAGGACCTGGTGTGTCAGGTGCGCCTGAAGATGCCTTGGACACGGGAAGGACTCCCCAAAAACTCTGGAAATGTGGGAAAGGGATGTACTTCAGAACAAATGAGGCAAGGAGAGGAGCAAATAGGCCAATAGGGAAGTGGGGGGGGGGGTGGCACAAGGCCAATGAGGACAGGCCACGTGGGGTGGCAGGGGCAGAGCGGGCCAAGTGGAGGGGCGACAGGGCCAGAGCGGGCCAAGCGGAGGGGCGGCAGGGCCAGAGCGGGCCAAGCGGAGGGGCGGCAGGGCCAGAGCGGGCCAAGCGGAGGGGCGGCAGGGCCAGAGCGGGCAAAGGGGTGGGGTGGCAGGGCCAAAGCGGGGCCAAGTGGTGGGGTGGCAGGGCCAGAGCGGGCCAAGCGGTGCAGTGTCAGGGCCAGAGCGGGCCAAGCGGTGCAGTGTCAGGGCCAGAGCGGGCCAAGCGACCGGGGTGGCAGGGGCAGAGCGGGGCCAAGGGACCCGGGTGTCAGGGGCAGAGCGGGCCAAGGGACCAGGGTGGCAGGGGCAGAGCGGACCAAGGGACCGGAGTGGCAGGGCCAGAGCAGGCCAAGGGGTGGGGTGGCAGAGCCAGAGCGGGCCAAGCGGTGGGGCCGCACGGCTAGAGCGGGCCAAGCGGTGGGGCCACAGGGCCAGAGCGGGCCAAGGGACCGGGGTGGCGGGGCAGAGCGGACCAAGGGACCGGGGTGGCAGGGCCAGAGCGGGCCAAGCGGTGGGGCCACACGGCCAGAGCGGGCCAAGCAGTGGGACGACAGGGCCAGAGCAGTGGGGTGGCAGGGCCAGAGCGGGCCAAGCGGAGGGGCGGCAGGGCCAGAGCAGGCCAAGCGGTGCGGTGGCAGGGCCAGAGCGGGCCAAGCATTGAGGCGACAAGGCCAGAGTGGGCCAAGGGACCGGGGTGGCAGGGGCAGAGCGGGCCAAGGGACCGGGGTGGCAGGGGCAGAGCGGGCCAAGGGACCAGGGTGGCAGGGCCAGAGCAGGCCAAGCGGTGGGGACGCAGGGCCAGAGCGGGCCAAGTGGTGGGGCCGCATGGCCAGAGCGGTGGGGCCGCAGGGCCAGAGTGGGCCAAGCGGTGGGGCCGCAGGGACAGAGTGGGCCAAGCGGTGGGGCCGCAGGGCCAGAGTGGGCCAAGCGGTGGGGCCGCAGGGCCAGAGTGGGCCAAGCGGTGGGGTGGCAGGTCCAGAGTGGGCCAAGCGGTGGGGCCGCAGGGCCAGAGCGGGCCAAGTGGTGGGGCCGCATGGCCAGAGCGGTGGGGCCGCAGGGCCAGAGTGGGCCAAGCGGTGGGGCCGCAGGGACAGAGTGGGCCAAGCGGTGGGGCCGCAGGGCCAGAGTGGGCCAAGCGGTGGGGCCGCAGGGCCAGAGTGGGCCAAGCGGTGGGGCTGCAGGGCCAGAGCGGGAAAGGGACCGGAGGAGCAGGGCCAGAGCGTGCCAAGGGACCAGGGTGGCAGGGCCAGAGCGGGGCAAGTGACCAGGGTGGCAGGGGCAGAGCGGACCAAAGGACCAGGGTGGCAGGGGCAGAGCGGGCCAAGGGACTGAGGTGGCAGGGCCAGAGCGGGCCAAGCGTTGGTTACAGGGCCAGAGCGGGCCAAGAGACCGGGGTGGCAGGGGAAGAGCGGGCCAAGAGACCGGGGTGGCAGGGCCAGAGCGGGAAAGGGACCAGGGCAGCAAGGCCAGTGCGGGCCAAGGGACCAGGGTGGCAGGGGCAGAGCGGGCCAAGGTAGCGGGGTGGCAAGGGCAGAGTGGGCCAAGGGACCGGGGCGGCAGGGGCAGAGTGGGCCAAGGGACTGGGATGGCAGGGCCAGAGCGGGCCAAGTGGTGTGGTGGCAGAGCCAGAGCGGGAAAGGGACCAGGGCAGCAAGGCCAGTGCGGGCCAAGTGACCAGGGTGGCAGGGGCAGAGCGGGCCAAGGTAGCGGGGTGGCAAGGGCAGAGTGGGCCAAGGGACCGGGGCGGCTGGGGCAGAGTGGGCCAAGGGACTGGGATGGCAGGGCCAGAGCGGGCCAAGCGGAGGGGTAGCAGGGGCAGAGCGGGCCAAGGTACCGGGGTGGCAGGGGCAGAGTGGGCCAAGGGACTGGGGTGGCAGGGGCAGAGCGGGCCAAGGGACCGGGGTGGCAGGGGCAGAGCGGGCCAAGGGACCGGGGTGGCAGGGCCAGAGCGGGAAAGGGACCTGGGCAGCAAGGCCAGTGCGGGCCAAGGGACCAGGGCAGCAAGGCCAGTGCGGGTCAAGGGACCAGGGTGGCAGGGGCAGAGCGGACCAAGGGACCAGGGTGGCAGGGCCAGAGCGGGCCAAGCGTTGAGGTGACAGGACCAGAGCGGGCCAAGGGACCGGGGTGGCAGGGGCAGAGCGGGCCAAGCAGAGGGGCGGCAGGGTCAGAGCGGGCCAAGCGGTAGGGCCAGATTGGGCCAAGCGGATGGGCGGCAGGGCCAAGGCGGGCCAAGCGGTGTGGTGGCAGGGCCAGAGCAGGCCAAGGGAATGGGGTGGCAGGGGCAGAGCGGGCCAAGGGACCAGGGTAGCAGGGGCAGAGCGGGCCAAGGGACTATGGGGGGGGAGAGTGGGGCACGGGAGTGGGGGGGAGGCAGAGCGGGCACCAAACTGGTCAAGTTGTTGCAGCTAAAAAATTTCCGCATGGATTGACAAACCTCATCATCGTCATCAGAAAAAAGACCTCCCGAAAAGCTGTTCTTGGTGGATGCTGGTGGTTTTGGTTGAGAGGGTGGTTGCTGAACAGATGGTGAGGCAGGAGACCCACGTGTTAACTGAGAGGCAGGTAAAGTTTTGGTTGGACCAGTCGGTAACAGAGAGGTAGGATTGTTTCGGGGCTCATCTCCTGGTTTGACTGCAGCAAAAATGTCATGCTGTGAAAGATACAATAAAAAAATTAAAAATACATTAGGGACAATAATGACCTTCCAAATGACGCTACCTTCTTATTCTTCTTCTTTCATATGCAGTATATGGCTGTGGATAACATAGTTTACTGTGCCAATGATGGTCTGCTCCCTGCAGGTTCGAGCAGGAATTTGAAGTTTGTTACTTCCGCCACTGAAGGTGGAGGTGGTTATGTTTTTACCCCTTTCTGTCTGTTTGTTTGTTTGTGTACAGGATATCTCAAAAATTTGTGGACGGATCTGGATGAAATTTTGTGGACAGGTTTGGTGCATGACAAGGACAAACTGGTTAGATTTTGGTGAAGATCTGGATCCGGATCTGGCTACTAAAATTTTTGAAGTGATTCTTCACCATTGAGAGATCGGGCCAAAAATGATATCTTGCACGATATCTCAAAAAGTTGTGGACGGACTCGGATGAAAATTGGTGGACACGTCGGGTCTGTGACATGGAAGAATTGTTTAGATTTTGGTGAAGATCAGAATCTGGATCTGGATACAATAAATATTTAATTTTGAAAGTGATTCTTCCCCATTGAGAGATAGGGCTAAAAACGATATAGTACTGTGGAGCATGTTATTTCAAAAATGTCATGGGCCCGATATGTTCTCGTGGAATAGGCATTACGTGGCGGAGGTATTCGCTCTACCAAGTGCCCTTCCAGTTGTTTATTGAAATTTGCCCGAAACAAGGCTGAGAGCCACTGAATGTGAAGGGCTACAAAGAATAACATGAAGAACTAGAGGGGGAGCACTCGGTCGAGTGCAAAACCTCTGACGCCAATACTGCAAGGTCACTCAAGTGAACCTGATATCCTATTCATTCAATTTGACGTCAACAGTGCTCACAGAGTTATAGTTTGCAACTTTCCCTTTTACTTTTACATACTCAATTCATTCGTCATAACAAGATTCCTTGAGACAGAAATTGATTTTACGTGGGTATATTCACCTGAAGTTCCAAAATCAACCGCAATTATAATTTTGGCATGTTTTTTGTTGGAAATCACTTATAACATGTAGAAATGCAAAAAAAAGAAATCGAAATTTTGTTGAAAAAAAAGTTGCAAAAATTTTCTTTTCTCTAACAATTTTTTTGGGGGGTGGGGGTTGGAAATCATTTAAAACATGTAGAAATGCAAAAACAAAAACAAAAAAATTAAAATATTTTTTCAAAATGGCTGCCAAAACGGCCATGTTGGATTTTGGAACAAGTCCAAAATCTAATGGCATGATCCTTGGACCAGACCTAACCCCCCCACCAAGTTTCGTCGAAATCCGTCAAGGAGTTTTTCCGTAATACTGTTCACAAACAAACAAACAAACAGAAAGGGGTGAAAACAGTAACCTCCATCCATCTTCGATGGCGGAGGTTAACTCGAGGGGGAGCACTCGGTAGAGTGCAAAACCTCCGCCGCCAATACTGCTAGGTCACTCAAGTGAATCTGATATCCTATTCATTCAATTTGACGTCAACAGTGCCCACAGAGTTATAGTTTGCAACTTTACCTTTTACTTTTAACTTTTACATATTCAATTCATTCGTCATAACTAGATTCCTTGAGACAGAAATTGATTTTACGTGGGTATATCCACCTTCTTCTTCTTCTTCTTCTTCTTCTTCTCTTGGCTGCTCCCGTTAGGGGTCGCCACAGCGGATCATCCGTATGATCCGCAAAGTGATTTGGCACAGGTTTTACGCCGGATGCCCTTATTGACGCAACCCTGGTCGCCTCTTACGACACAGGGATAAAGGGACCAGGGCAGCAGGGCCAGTGCGGGCCAAGGGACCAGGGTGGCAGGGGAAGAGCGGGCCAAGGGACCAGGGTGGCAGGGGAAGAGCGGGCCAAGGGACCAGGGTGGCAGGGGCAGAGCGGGCCAAGGGACAGGGGTGGCAGGGTCACTAATGATCCTCGTCATTCATGAAGGCAGATGTGGTGGGTATATCCACCTGAAGTTCCAAAATCAGCCGCAATTATAATTTTGGCATGTTTTTTGTTGGAAATCACTTATAACATGCAGAAATGCAAAAAAAAAAAAAAAATAAAATCGAAATTTTGTTGAAAAAAAAGTTGCAAAAATTTTTTTTTGGGGGGGCGGGGGGGTTGGAAATCACTTAAAACATGTAGAAATGCAAAAAAAAAATTCAAATATTTTTTCAATATGGCCGCTATGGCGGCCATATTGGATTTTGGACCAAGTCCAAAATCTAATGACATGATCCTTGGACCATACCTAATCCCCCCACCAAGTTTCGTCGAAATCCGTCGAGGAGTTTTTCCGTAATACTGTACAAGGAGAATACAAACAAACAAACAAACAAACAAACAAACAAACAAACAAACAGAAAGGGGTGAAAACAGTAACCTCCGATCTTCGATGGCGGAGGTTAACAAGAACAAGAACAAGAACAAGACGAAGAGCAAGACAAAGAGCAAGACGAAGAGCAAGACGAAGAGCAAGACGGAGAAAAAGACGAAGAATAAGAACAAGAACAAGAACAAGAACAAGAACCAGAACAAGACGAAGAGCAAGACAAAGAACAAGACGAAGAATAAGAATAAGAACAAGAACAAGAACAAGAACAAGAACAAGAAGAACAAGAACAAGAACAAGAACAAGACGAAGAGCAAGACAAAGAACAAGATGAAGAATAAGAACAAGAACAAGAACAAGAAAAAGAACAAGAACAAGACGAACAAGACGAAGAGAAAGACGAAGAGCAAGACGAAGAGCAAGCCGAAGAACAAGACGAAGAACAAGACGAAGAATAAGAACAAGAATAAGAACAAGAATAAGAACAAGAATAAGAACAAGAAGAACAAGAACAAGAACAAGAAGAACAAGAACAAGATGAAGAGCAAGACAAAGAACAAGACGAAGAACAAGACGAAGAACACGAAGAACACGACAAAGACGAAGAATAAGACGATGACGAAAAATATGACGAAGACTAAGAATACGACAAAGAGGAAGAAGATGAAGAATAAGACGAAGAAGAAGACGAAGATGAAGAATAAGATGAAGACAAAGAAGACGAAGAAAAAGACGACGAACTGGAAAACCTTCACCTAACCTGAAACAAGACAACCTCTTCACATGACCTGTGCAGGAGGGGGTAATTCGGCCAAGCAGAAAAATAAATTATCCTACCCCCATTGGGTAGGTGCCGGCGATAGCTCCCCTGCTCTTCGCAAAGGACACGGTGGGATCTTTGACATCGCACAACTAATGCCGGCTGAAGAGACGCCCAGTTTAACGTCCATCCGAGGGACGGCACACACATTGATGAATCATCTTGCCTGTGAAACACCGGGATAACAGTGTATAGCTGGGTCAGGATTCAAACCCAGGCTCGGCAGCTTCAAGGAGAGTGTGTGTGCCTCTTGGCCACCCTGCCAGCCCCGTTACACACCTGCCTTTTGCAAACTGCCCAACATATTTCACAAACAATTCAATATTCAAAAATATTTTCCAAATATTAATAATTTCCACTTTCCAAATCCCACCAATTCTTTCTGGACCCCAGTTGTGCAACGTTGTAGACACTTACATCGTCATCTTCATCATCAGCATCAAAGAGAGAAAACAATTTTGGTTCACCAACTGCAGCCCGTGGCTCACCTCTCTCAGTTGGTTCGTTCTGCGAATAAACAAAAGGAAAAGGAAATCAAATGAATCAAGATAAAAGGGAGCCGACGATACACACCAGGCAGATGAAGTAGCGTTTGTTCATGCCAACAATCATGATATGCATCCAACTCCGTCACACACAACTTTCGTCTGAGTATCGAGTGTTGTCATTAGTGAAGGTTACACAATGATATTATTCATTTCTTCCTACATCCATCGCTTTCATATTCTTAGACTCGCACCAATCGCCAGCATTCTGACTATTTCTGCAGCATAGTGCAATGAAGCAGAGTACTAATCAAAGCCACCCTCCATCCACTGACATTTTCTACCTTCTCACAATCCTTCCGATTGCCTTGAGATCGATCTACTGGTCACTAAGCAGGCATCGGATGGTCGCTGGAGCAGGATGTGCCGAGTTTTCCTGACGTGAAAGCCAACTCTCATGGTTATTATGGTTCCCGGAAGGCGTTAAGTGTTTAGTCTTGTTGTATCGCTTTTTAAAGAATAATTTTTCCTTTCTATAATTTGTTTGAACTTTTCAATTTTCAGAATATACAATTTTCCAATTTTTCCAATTCACAATTATTTAATTTTCAATATTTTAAATATTCAATTGTTTTATTTTATTTTCAATTCCTTAAATAGATTTTCAATTCTTTTATTTCTCCATTATTTAATTTTGTTAATTTCATTTTTCCATTAATTTATTATTATTCTTATTATTGTTATTGTTATTATTATGGTTCCTGGAGGAAGGTATCAAGTGTTTTTAGTCTTGGTATCCGTTGTGACCCGCTTTTTGGAAAAAATATATATATATATATATATATATATATATATATATATATATATATATATATATATATATATATATATATATATATTTTTTATTACGAGGCAGAATTTCAAATGCTCCCAATTAGCTAATATTCCTAAGTTGGCTATACCGGAAACATCAGTGATCTCCAATCGCAGCCATGTGAATCAGACAGTGACGCACTCATTTTCCTTACTCAGTACCATCAATCCCAAAAAAATACCACAAGAGGAATGCACGAAAATAACTGTTTTCCGTGCACACAACATAACAGGAACACACGTGCACGTGCAGTTTCCCGGGGAGGGAACACAAGACTGAAGAGACCTTTTCTGAGAGTTGCTTTTTCTGCAAGATTTCGGATATGGATGACGTCAGAGCATTTGATTCCCCTCCAAACAAAGATGTGGCACCAGCTGGGAGCTTGGGATTGGGGGTGGGAGGATGCAGGTGTACGGGATTTGTAAAACCTTCCTGACAATTTGTCCAAAATTTCACATAAAGTGCCTTGTGCTTTTAGAGAGGAGGTTTATAAATAAAAATGGGTTAGAAAGGCTGAGGCATAGCCATAGTGGTTCAGTCTACACAAGTAAAAGCACATCCATGAAATACTCTCCAGATTTTAAGTAACGTACCCTCTTTGATGTGGTTTCCATCCCCCTGGCTTGCTTGTCGCTCCTGCGTTCGCTTAGTGCAGGTAGGGAGGCGGCACTCACATCGTGTTCTTTATTGCTCACATCTCCATCTCTCTCCTCACCCAAAAACAATGCGGAGCTTTTACCTTGGTTTGCTGGGATGCAGGAACATAGGTATGTTGGGGATATTGTGAGGAAAACATGGGGGGAAAGTGAGATGGATGAATTTGGAGATATGAGATGGTGGGGAATGGGGAAGAGGAAAATAAGGTTTAAAAAAAAAAATTAAACTAAGATAGAAAAAAAAGACTCATTGGATTGTATATACAAAAGTTTGATGAACCTCATGCCACTATATGCCATTGACATATGAAGAGACCCTGAGGGAGGAGGGGGGGAGGGGATGCACACTCACCTCTGAGCAACTCCTCCTATAGAGAAGTGATAGAGGAGGTAGCGAGGAGTGATAGAGGAGGGAGTGAGGGGTGGGGGAGCTAGGAAGGGGGAAGAGTGAGGAAAGGAGTTGGGGTGGGGAGAGTGGCGCCTCACCAAACGTCGCTATTCACTCTGGGAAGGGGGAGGGAGTGAGTCAGATGGGGAGAGAGAGGAGAGGAGAAGTGGGGAGGGGAGGAGCTTGGGGAGGGGTTCTCAACTTTCATAGTGGAGAAGGTGGGGGGGGCACAGGAATGAACAAAATGGGGTACGTTAAAACAGCAAGTTAATACAGCATGCGGAGACCGCCGGGATATGTCCATTGGGGGGGGGGGGGTG
Organism: Eptatretus burgeri; assembly: GCF_056783735.1. Taxonomy (NCBI): domain Eukaryota; kingdom Metazoa; phylum Chordata; class Myxini; order Myxiniformes; family Myxinidae; genus Eptatretus; species Eptatretus burgeri. The sequence goes on from NC_140963.1 coordinate 139,049,015, forward strand.
GTGATGGGAGGGGGTAAGCATGAGGGGAGGTGAAGGGAAGGCAGCTTGATGGGAAGGGAGGGGTGATAAGACGCACCCAAACAGCAACATTCTATTTTTAACCGCCGGGTTTGATATAAAAATTGGAAGGAGCATTTAAAACCCACGCGATCTACCTGGAAAAGGCCAACCTGCATGCATGCTTGCACATGCAGCGACCTTTGCAACACCCTGCTTGGCTCACTCCGAATCCAATTCGTACATGCTACCCTATAGGGAAGCAGTTTTAAATTGAAAACTAAACTGTCAGTCCTTAACAGAGGGGGAGGGGCAGGGAATCAGGGGGAGGGGTGGGTGGAAGAGAGAGGGATAAGAGGCAAAGAGGAAGGGGGAGATGGGGGAGCGAGGGGAGAGGGGGAGAGGGGGAGAGGGGAGAGAGGGGAGGGGTCATTCCGGCAGATGTGATGTCCAGTTTAACGTCCATCCAAATGGCACACACATTGATGAATCACCCTGCCTGTGAAACAAACACCAGGATGACAGTTTATAGTTGAGTCGGGATTCAAACCCAGGCGAGACAGCTTAGAGTGAACGTGAGTAGGTCTCGGCGATCTTGCCGTGATATGGCGATTCATTGCTTCGTCACAACTGAAAACATTTTTTTTTACTCATTGTAATCATCGAATTTATTTTGCCTTCCTTAGTCCGGGATCAAAGCCTGAAGAGCATGCGCCAAGTGGCTTAACCAAGAACTCCAACCAAATGGTTGAAGAAACCTTTATGAACGAAACGTTGAATTTTCTTTGGGCAAAAACTGGCAATGGAGGCAGCAGCAGTCTTTCTTTAAAAGAGCTTACTCATCTGAAATATACAGTATATATATATATATATATATATATATATATATATATATATATATATATATATATATATATATATATATATATATATATATATATATATATTTTTTTAAGAAGAAGGCGCTTACAGCCAAATGTAAAAACTCGATCGACTCTGCTAATTTGAGCAAAAAAGCGAGAGCAGACCCGGTCTCAGGGCAATGTTTCATCGGCTTCACAGCTGGCTTCATCAGGCACAATAGACCTGATGTGCTGGCCTCTACAGACCTCTATTGTGCTCGATGAAGCCGGCGAAACATTGCCCTGAGACCGCGTCTGCTCTTCGCTTTTTTGCTCAAAGTCAATAGAGTTTTTACTTTTGGCTGGAGGCACCTTCTTCTTCTTCTTCATTAAAAATGTGTTATCCCAACCACCCCAATGATATATATATATATATATATATATATATATATATATATATATATATATATATATATATATATATATATATATATATATATATATATATATATATATATATATATATATATATATATATATCCCCCTCTCTCTGTCGGTCGGTGCTCAGATGGAGACGGAGGCTCCTGCATGATCCAAACTGCCAGACGGAACAGCTCTACACACTGCTGCTCGCATCCTTTTGGTGAATGGTCCACTTCCTTGGTCCTACTCGCGACATACACAAACACGACACAGCAGCCTCGGGTTCTACACCACATGTCTTCCCTCTGTCTTGCCCGGTTCTGTGTGCTTCCTTGGAGTGTGCGTTGGTGCCATAGATGATAGTTTCTGTATCATTATTTGCATGATGTTATCGTGGAATTTCGTTCAACAGTCTTGCGCACAACAAATTCTCGATTTTTAAGCATGAAGTGCTTCGTTTCACAGGACTGACAATTACATTCGTTGAGTCTTCCTGGAAGGCTAGATTTAAAGGAACCCTGTTTTATAACCAGTGAAGTAGTCGACCCTGTCAGAGCATGGACCGACATCAACTGCTCATTGTTAGATCACGAAAGACAGTGATCGGCTATCTTTGAAGCTTTGCCTTCAGCAAGGTCGGCAATCGTCTCCATTGTGGTTACGTACAAACAGGAAGTTGCCGTCCACACGACAATGTTTTCAGTTTACATTGACAAATGATGATGTCGTGCAATGACAAGATAACTTTTTGCAAACTGTGGCGGTGATGACAAAACGTAATACAGAAAAGGGAAGCCACACATTCTCAGCATCGATCAGGAGGTTATTTAACCAAATAATCAAAGGCGTTCCAACACCGTGTTGTTTGAATCACTTACCTTGACCAACTCCAACCTTCTTGCCAGATGTCACAAATGCAAATAAATCGTCGTCATCTTCATCAAACAACGACTGAGCATTTGCAGATTTCTCCCGATCATCCAAAGTGCCCGCCTGCCCCTTATGTTGCAGTCCCGCACGTGTGCCGGTTCCTCGCTGTGCTGGCGTTCCTAGGCGAGGATGAGAAATGGTGGTAAATGTTTTGCCCCTCATTTCAACACATGCTGCACAGACGGTAGATTTGTCGTTCAGAACAGTCAGCTCAGGTCCAATGGACAAGTGGATCACAAGTCGATCAACCTTTCCGTTAAACAGAATAGCAAGATCAATCAATTGAACCAGGAACAAAATTCAGGAAATGTGAAACGTTCAGCCCCACGTGTACGCTAAAATATCACGAGTAAGGTGTAAAATTTCAGTGACATCGGCTTCACGAAGTTGGAGGATGAATGGTCTCATTATTGTGGTCACTTGTTGAATCAGCTCTGAAGCAAACCTACCTTGCAATGTCTTCACCACGGTCACTCTAGCCTTTATGGTTGGCTCATCGTCAAACAAACCTCCCTGGAACAAGCGGGCATTGAGGTGGGGGGAAGGGGATAAATGTACAAAGGTTACAACTCATTTACAAATTACGTCTTGCAACCCTGAAGACCTCAGAATCAAGAAAACAACAAGCTCGCCCCATATGATTAAGAGATAAAGTTTGCGTTCCCCGTGTACAACTCAACTGCACACTCAATGCTACAGAACGTCATGGTAACACATGTTCAACAATGCACTTGCAGGGCTCACAACATGAACATTCACACAATATTTTCAACAGAAAACTTGGAAAAGCCTCACAGAATAGCTCGATTTTCAGGCCGACACCGAGCCACTTTACACGTGCATGCATGAGCTAACCGTTTGGGGAGAAACGAACATCTGCTCAAACAAAACGATGAAATCATACGACCATTTCAAATGTGCTGGAAATTAAAAAATAACACCCCCTGCCCCCCCTCCACCCCCCATCCAATACAAGGCCGGAGCAAACATCAAATTATATAGAAACCTGCGCTTCATCTGAGATATAATAGAAATGTGGGGAGGTCATTTAGACCCTCGTGGTCGAAAGATCAATCAAAGAGAAAAGCTTGAGAATATTTGTGGGTTTCATCATCTTTGCAAATGTTCAACTCGAGGTGAAGTGCATAAACCAGGTTGGTATTTTGACTTTGCAGGCATGGATGAGGGAAGTTAAACTGCTTCGTTTTTCACTAGCAGGAGATCCAAGGTATAACCAATTTGACCATTCGCTCTTGTGAATCAAAATGATGGCTGATCACCATGACCATTTTGAATTCGACCACAAGGAGAAGCACTCAGATTCCTCCCGAACACCCGGTCCTGAGGCCGCCGGGCACAGATAATATATATATATATATATATATATATATATATATATATATATATATATATATATATATATATATATATATATATATATACATATGATTTTTTTTCTGATGTGTAAATAGATCGTCGGAGTTGTTTTTCTACTTTTCATGATATTGTTTTTTTTTTTTTTTTTGTATACCTTGGTCGAGGCTCGTATGAGAGCAAACACACAACTCACAGCAAGGAGGCATGAGACAAGAGGGGTGGGAGTGGAAGGGACAAAACAGTGGGGAACAGACACATTAGGTGAACTGTGGAAGGGAGAGGGATGGGGATGGGACGGGGAACATGGCGAAGAGAAGATGGACATTTCAGGGACTTTCAGGAAGGAAAGCAGGAGAAATGAAGGAAGTGGGCTTGGGTGGATTATCGGGGGTAGAAAAGATCGAGGATTTGGATGGGGGAAGATAAGAGGTGGTGGTGAACAGCTGTTTTGAAAGCCTGGAGGGAAGAATGGGAAAGAATAGAGTGAGGAAGTTTATTCCAAAGGCGGGAAAAAAGAGGAATGAAAGAGTGAAGATGAGCAGTGATTCGTGATTTTGGTAGTTTTACCAGAAGGGGGTTGTTGGCGGACCTTGAGCGCCCTGTGGAAATGTGGTGGGGACATATATTTGTTTATATATTTCTCCAAATTCTCCCTATTGTCCTTATTTATTGTTCATATGGCAACCTCTCCACGTGTCGTGCGGCTCCTTCATGTGTCTCAAACCCTGTTTTGTTCACATTTTTAAAAGGCTGCAGAAGGAAGGAAGGAAGGAAGGAAGGAAGGAAGGCAGGTTGATAAAACCAACAATGACCCTCAGAAACAAATTGACCGACTACCACCATGTACTCACCTTTTCATCACCATCATCATCAAAAAAGAGGTTTTTAGTTCCAGCAAAAAGCCCATTGTGGGGGCTAAAAAGGTCATTCCCTGGGGGTACAACGTTGTCCTTCTCTGCTGCAACAAACAACAGAGAACCAATAATCACCAACTGTTGATCAACATGTTTGTCCAGGTTGTGTGAAGGGGTTAACTTGAAGATTCAGTGTAGACACAGAAAGAAAAAAAAACATCAACCATCTATGTGAGCAAAACCACCTTGAGGGAGTGGTGGGATCATGGGCATGGTAGATCATGATGGGGTTGGGGCAGGGCAAGGCGATGAGTGCAGCACATTTTTGACGAGTTATAGCAGCTTGGTAAGCAAGGAACATTGGAGGAGGGAGGGAGGAAGTGAGGGTGAGGGGGTGGTCAGTATATGCAAATTACTTGCATCGTTTTACAAGACGTTGACCCTTGTTAAGAAATAAATGGAGTATGCCAACCACGATATGTTACGTTTGGCTAATGGATGATAAAACATACAAAATGAATCCTTACTATGCCTGGTGTTGGCTTCATGGTTAGGGTGGTGGGCTTGGGATCCTAATGTCCTGAGTTCAAATCCTGCTCGGATGTTGAATCGATACCAGGTGGGGTTGACTCAGCCTGTCATCCTTCAGTGGTCGGCAAAATGAGCGCCAACTTTCTGGGAAGAATGAACCATTCGAGTATCCTGCTTCGGCGGAGTGTTAACCCGTCCAGGATTGTGTTCAATAATCCAGGAGACTGCTTCGGCAGCACCAATGCTCTGTACAGAGTATGGTCCCAATGGATGGATACAATGTTGTTGTTTGTCTTTCGGCTGCTCCCGTTTGGGGTCGCCACAGCGGATCATCCGTTATGATCCGCATACTGATTTGGCATAGGTTTTACGCCGGATGCCCTTCCTGACGCAACCCTGGTCGCCTCTTACGACACAGGGATAAGGATTGGGTTTCGCCATGATTCTGGGCTGCCCTACGCCCTCTCATAGCGTGGCCCAGTGCAGAGCGCCCGTCCTCAAGCGATCCTCCAACCCAAGCCTCCGAGTAGCCGGATTACAGGCGCACGCCACTGCGCCCGGTTAATGGATGGATACAATCCTTACTATAATTCATGGACTGGTGTGTGTTTGTGTCACACGACTCTTCCTTCAGGTTCTGGGCCGATTACATCCAGACCTGCTCTATAGAGGATCACCATGATCTCAATTAGTGTACAGAGGTGTTTCTTTTATTTTTGCGGGTGGTATTGAGGGAGGGGGGAGGGAAATTTTCAATGTAAATGTGTATTGTATTGTGTAGTGCTGCTTCAGGTGTGACAGGGTATTACAAGTCAGCACCATTTACAGAGCAGTATTCCTGACCCCACATTTTCCAGTGTGGTGAGCTGTTTTTAATTACTTCAGACATAAGCCAGTGATAAAAGCAACGGTCTGTTGCCTATACACCACCCAAATAAAGGGATGCGCCAGAACAATGCGTTGCACGCTGGAAACAAAATCGCATGTAGGGCGAGTACTCTTATCGTAAGTACAATAGCAGAAATGTAAATCCGTGACACACGCCCAAGGTTTATATAATTGTTAAAATGCAATATTAGTGTCATAACAGTTTAACAATAATCAAATGTTGCACTGAAAAAATTAATGAGGCACAATTCAACGTCGCGATGTCGACCGATACCCCTCCTCCCACATGAAGTCTGTTTACGCTATCTTCGACCGAAAAACCTCAAGACCATTTGACCTCAATATCTAATCTGTACATATGCATCATGGTAAATGTACTTGGTTTAGGTCAAATCACAACCTCGATAACATTTTTACCCGGCATGACCTCTGACCTTTGACCTCTCGATGCTAAAATCTAATCAGTTCATCTTTGCATCTTAATATATACTTTTGCCAAAAGTTGGTCAAAATCCCATCACTGGTTTACATCCTGTGCAGAGGCTGATCTGAGGATCTCACCAAACCGTCCTATCAGTAGTAGCGACGGGTGGTGTGTACAAAGGGCAGGGACTTGATCAACACAAGCTGATGACTCGCGCTTTCTGGGAATTCCTCGTTTGTGGGACAATGTCTCAAGCCCCAGTCCCGATCACGGACGGGGCTCAGCGGTTTACCCGAGCCCATCGGTGAAGGGCAAGGTACACACTGGCCCGTCCAGTGTCACGTGCATACAGCCCCGGACAACACAGACCTGTAATTCCTCCATCTTGCACGGCTTGCAGCCGCTCGTCCCTCGAAGAAGCTCGTCCACCGGCCACATCAGGCCGAAGGCCAGGTACCATGGTCGTTTAACCAGTTAGCGCGTCGGAGTCTCGCTCGTTATCAGAATCAACCAGATGGATCACTCTACCAACTAAGAACGGCCATGCACCACCACCCACAGAATCGTGAAAGAGCTCTCAGCCTGTCAATCCTTCTATTTGTTCATATTGCATTGTGCGTATATTCATCAAAATAAAAGGAAAAACAAGGTATTTTCATTCATTGATATCTTTTCTGGAATGGAAACCAATGAAGACAACTCGGAAAACAAACAGGAGAGAAAAAACATTAACTTCCATTTGACGCGCGATGAGGCGATACCAGAAACTCACAAGGTTCACAAAAGGCATGATCTTCTTTGAATACCTCATGATGCAGTACCGTAGCACTAAATTCAAATGAATAATGGTGTGAATAAAGCGGTGGTATTTAAAGTTTGGTCAGGTCGTTGGGCATATATACTCTACCGGTAAAAAGTTTGAGAACACCCCCATTTTTGCAGTTTTTACTGAAATCTAAGCAGTTTAATGTTTCAATGCACTCTGAAATTAAAGCAAAGAACAAACAAACAATTTCAAATAAAAAAAGAAATCTATGAATCGTTTTGTTGAACAAATTTTAATCTAAATTTTTGACTCATCAAAGTCGCCACCTTTTGCAGATATAAAGGTGCTGTCACACCTTGACGTTTTAGCCAGCAAATGGCAACGTATAAAAATGTATGTAAAACGTTGGCGTACGCTGAAGTTTTGAGGTTTTTTTTTTTTAAGTTTTGGTTGTATTCATAACGAGTTGGTCGTATGCATAACATATTAGTAACGGGCACAGAACGTTTCGTTGTCTTTTAGATAACTAATACCAACGAATGATTCGCCTGTTGTCGGCGTTCACAATCTATGCCCAACGATAGTTTAACTTATGCATAGCGCGCTGCACGTATCGCCGACGAACTCGTGGTTTCTAGTTCCACCAAATGGATATCTGTGAAAAAGCTGCCGCTCGCCGATTTAAATCATAACCGCCTGAAAATTGGAAGTGTCAACATCGCAGTCACACCTTGACGATTTCGCCAGCGTATGCCGACCTATGAAAAATGTGTGTAAAACGCTGGCACACGTCGAATACGGTATGGGTAAGTTGTGTATACGTTAGGAGCACGCTGAAAAACAATGAAGTACGCTGTCATATTCCGTGGTACGTCTGGTACGTCGTGAAATTTCAAGCATGCTGAAAATTTTACGACGTATGGCTCACAAGTTCCGCATACACTGGCATAAGTTCTTGGCACGCTCCGCGATCGTTGACACACATCGGACACACGTTACTTGTAAGTTACTCACAAGTCGAAACAAGTTGAGGTAATGTTTAGCATACCCGAAACTTAATTTTTAACCTATGAGTAACGTGCTTTGAACCTATGAGTAGCGTGCTTTGAATCTATGTGTAACGTATCTCAAACGCACATTGTCGTATGTAGACGAATTTGATTGACGTCTTCCGGACGACCACAGAACTTACTGAACGTGTTTCTAACTTACATCTACCGTATAATGGTGATTTGGCAGCGTTTAGGGAAATTGGTATATACAAATGGGCTTCACAAGAGGAACCCATCAGTGTTCCAGACTCCATGTTGAGTAGATGTCAATGTCAGTTGTATCAGTAGTAGTAGTATTCGGTGAGCGTGTCAGTAGTAGTAGGTCCATGTCAGTGAGCGTGATGGGGAGGGTGTGGGTGATGATGGATCCTCGTTGCATCCACGAATAGGAGAGTACTTTGCACCATTGTTCGATGTTCTTTTCGGCTAATTTTTTTTTCTCATTCCCACGATGAACTATTTTTTTGTTTCAGTTTTTAAAGTATTCAAAACGACTTGGACAAATGCATAATGTACTAGTAATGAACACAGAACGTTTCGATAACTTATAGATAAGTTATACCAACGATTGATTAGCGTGTTTTAGGCGTCCACAACCTATGCCCAACGATAGTCTAATGTATGCATCGTGTGGCAGCGTATCGTCGAAGATTACGTGAGGTTTTCTATTCATAGGCTGCAACTTCACTTTTAATAAATGCCTGTCACTCGCCTATTGTTTTTGGATGCTGGTGCTCGGCAATTGAAATCGTTTTCATTGAATGAGTTAAATCGCTTCCACAGCACTGCAGTCACGGCGCCAACAGCAGCAGGCTCAGTGCCAGCTTCATGCCAGACTCAAGCGGATCCCTGTAGAAGGTGTACTGGTTGGTTATCCTTTGACCCTCTCTGGCTAGCAGCTCGTCGAACATCGCTGGGGGCATTCGCAGGAAGTTGATGAAGGATGCATGGTCCTCGATCCAGAGTTCCACCATGAGCTGGTCATATATGCCGTAATGGCATCGCCTCCCGATCCATGGTCTGACCCAGTTCCTTCTCCTCCGTTCACGTCTTCTTCTCCCGGCTCTATTGGCACGCAACTGGTACAGTGTCAACTCGATGAGGTCATGTTGATGTTCGAGGACAGGTAGGTATTGTTGTCTCAGCCTTGCCGTATCCTCCATCTCTCGGAATGACATGGACATGGACTCACCACAAAGTCTAAAAAAAAAAACGGGTTCCTCCTGCGAAGCCCCTTTTTATATACCAATTCCCCAAAACGCTGCCAATATGCCATTATATGGTATCTGTACATTAGAAACGCGTTCAGTAAATTCTGTGGTCGTCCTGAAGACGTCAAATACGTCTACATACGTATCTGTGCGTAGGACATGCTTTACAAATAATTCCCAAACACGTTACTCATAGGTTATAAATAAGTCACGGGTACCCTAAACATAACTTTGACGTGTTTCGACGTATGAGGAACTTTCAAGTAACGTGTTGCGAAGTGTGAACAACGTTCGTGTAGCGTGCTTACAAAACGTTACTCATAGGTTAGAAATAAGTTTCGGGTACGCTAAACATTACCTCGACGTGTTTCGACTTATGAGTAACTTACAAGTAACGTGTGTCGACGTGTGTCAACGATCGCATAACGTGCCTACAACTTATGGCCAGCGTAGCGGAACGTGAAAGTCATATGCCGGCATACGTCGTAAAATTTCAAGCATGCAAAAATTTGAGGACAACCCAAAAGTACAACGTTTAAAGCCAGTGTACTACGACGTATGGCAGTGTTTTTCAGCATGCTCTTAACGTATACAAAACGTACCCATAACGTATTCGACGTGTGCCAGCGTTTTAGACAAATTTTTCATAAATCAGCATATGCTGGCTAAATCGTCAAGGTGTAACAGCGGCTTTACAGCCGAACATACTCGTAGCATTCTTTGTACAATGGAAATCAAATATTGTTTGGAAAGTTCTTCCCAACACTGTTGAAGAAGTTCCCACAAATGTGTTGCACTTGTCGGTTTGCTTTTCTTTCACCCTTCTGTCCAGTTCATCCCAAACCTGCTCGATGGGGTTTAAGTCTGGAGACTGTGCTGGCCATTCCATGACTTGAAGCGTACAGTCTTGTTCTTTTCTTCTAAGGTAGTTCTGACATAGCCTGGAGGTATGTTTTGGATCGTTATCTTGCTGCAGGATGAACCCTTGACCAACTAGGCGTCGACCAGAGGGTATTGCATGGTGCTGCAAAATGCTGTGGTGGCCCTTTTGGTTCAGGGTGCCATTCACTCTGTGCAAGTCACTGACTCTGGATCCAGCAAAAGAGCCCCAGATCATCACGCTTCCTCCTCCATGTTTGACAGTTGGTGTCACACACTGAGGAACCATCCCTTCGCCGACTCGACGGCGTACAAAAACCCTGCGCGATGAACCAAAGATTTCAAATTTTGATTGATCGGTCCAGAAGACCTTCTTCATTTTCAGTAGTCCACTGGCGGTGCTTCATGGCCCAGGCAAGCCTCTTTTTCTTATTTTGCCATCTTAGCAATGGCTTTCATACTGTCACTCGACCTGTCAAACCTGTAGCTCAAAGTCTTCTCTTCACAGTTGAAACTGAGACTTCCTTACTTTGACCAGTGTTAAGCTGTGCTTGAAGCTGCTGTCCTGTGAGCCGCCTATCACACAAGCTGTTGACTCTCAGAAACTTGTCTTCTGATTGTGTTGTGGCTTTGGGTCTGCCAGACCTCTTCCTGTCAGAGTTTTCTCCAGTTTCCAAGTGCCTTTTGATGTTGTAGGAAACTGAACTCACTGACACCTTGGCTTTCTTTGCAATTTCTCTAAAGGAAAGACCTACACTTTTAAGGGTTATTATGGTCTGTCTGTCTTCCTTTGTTAATTGTCTTTTTCTCACCATTATGATAGCAATATACTACTTCCTGCAGTGCAATATTGTCCAAATAATGCTTCAGAGGGTGTCGCAACACAGTCTGCTCCAACACTGCTTTTATACAGACAGAGGGTTTGTAACTAATCAACAAAACTTGCGACACCTGTAGGAATTGTTTGCATCAACTTTCAAAGCTTAATTTACTTTCATTGCTGCAGAACAGCTGCAGTTGCTCACCCATTACTTGTTCCCTGAAAAGGGCCTTTTTTAACAACTCTGAAATTTACATTATTTTTCAGTTTTTGGTAACCTAAACTTTTTTTTAACCTCTGGCAGTTTACCACTTTGTTTTGTACCATTTCAGGTTATTCACTGGACTTGATCTGCTTAAATTTCAGTAAAAACTGGCAAAATGGGGGTGTTCTAAAACTTTTGACCGGTCAAGTAGTGTTGACAATTGGACGTTTTAATTTTTTTAATTATTTCTGCACATATTTATGTAAAATTATTTCTTTTTCAGTTATTTAATTTTCTCTGACAACTTTCAGTTACAGTACTCGAGAGCCACTTTTCCACACTCATTGAAAGTGCACATATGTAAAATAATTCATAGTTATCACTCAGAGAGCTATGCAACTCCACAGTGTTTGGATTTCTGTTCATATTTTTCAGTTATTTTGTTTTCTCCGGTTCTTCATTCATTTCTCGCCTTTACCTATCATGGAATATGGTAGTAGTCCAAATAGAGGGGTGATACGGGGGGGGGGGGAATAGCTGACCATTCAAATGTGCACACAATGAAACGTTCAACTCCCAAAGAGTGAAGTCATAAGCATACAAGAGCTAAAACCTTTATTTTTGAGCGTTTTCTGAACTACAAAGACTTAAAAAGACACCAAGAATACATCGTTAAAACGCCAATTTGTATTTTTTCTTCTTCTTCCCCTCTCAAAACAATGTAAAACTGTAGCCCGACCTACCTCAATCACTGCTGAAGCTCTGATGGTGATTCCAACATGAGGAAGTTCCTTCATCTCTGGGCTAGTGCACGCAACCCAAAATTTACAAAAATATAAAAAATCAATGGTTTTATGAGGAAAAGAAATCAAGCGTAAATGTGGACTCAACCAAAGCATGCCAGGATCATGAAGGGGGTGGAAGAGAAATGGACAGTGGACAGAACAATTCCAAAAGTGATACACATCCAAACCATTCCCCACATCAACTGAAACAAGTATTAAGATAATTTAATAACATAGATAGATTTAATCCATACCAAAATAACAAAATACATAAAACAGAAAGCATTTTATGAGTTAAAAAAAAAGATACCACATCGTTTTGCAAATGTGGTATTCCACATCGTGGAATGAGCCAAAAGCCAGGATTGAGGTGGGGGAGGGGTAGAATCTTCATCCAGTCTATAAGTAAAAAGTGAAAAGTACGGTGAGGCGGAGAGGTGGTAAGGCGGTGAAGCCGTGAAACCATCCGTCAGTCCATGAAGACAATATGCTTATTAATCATGTCCTCTTTGAACGTTACTTCCAGACAACACATGTGAGACTACATGTCTTAATTACGTATTGTTTCCATGTCAATTGCAGACTGCACATAAGTCTATAAATTACGTACTCTGAACGTCAGTTGCCCCCTGACTTCACACACATACGTCCATTAATTATGTACAATTGGAATGTATGTTTTGATGCTTTAGACTGCTGAAACCCCTTCGACCGTTGAAGACCCTTTAAGACCCCGAGGACTAAAAAGACCAAGATAATCCAAAACCCCAAGAAACCCAAATGACCCAAAAGTCCAAAAAGTCCCCGAGGACCCAAAAGACCCCAAAGATGTTAACACCATTTAGACCCTTTACACAATTCAGACAGATTGGACAGCTTAGACCCTTGACCATTTAGACCACTTGGACCTCGTTATATCACAAATAAATATCACATCACCAATCTACTATACTAAAAAAATAGAATATGTTTGTATGTATGTATGTGTGTGCGTTTGTTCGTCCTTTATAGGCGGCCGAACCGTTGGATGGAATGAGGTGAAACTTGGCAGGAGTGATCCTTGGAACACGAGAACAGACATGGGGGGGGGGGGGTCAAGTTCAAGGTTAAAGGTCAAGGGGTCAAGGTCACCGGGTAACTTCAATTTCTCAATTTCATCCGATCGAGACAGGACCAACGCCATTCGACAGATAATCAAAATTAACACTGAAGGACCAATTTTGTGCCCTGTCTGTGACGGGGTTTCGGCTAGTATCTATCTATAATTCCAGCAATTTGTGTGTGTTTGTGTGTGTGTGTGTGTGTGTGTGTGTGTGTGTGTGTGTCTGCGACCGCCGTTTCTCGACAACCGCCGGTCCGATCTGATTGAAACTTACCAGGAATATTGTCGGGGACCCGCGGATGTGCCTTTTCAAGGTTTGATATTAATCGGATGAGCGGTTCCCAAGTTATGGCCATTTTATTGCTTTTTTCAGTGTTGGAAAGGTGTATATATCGCAGCTGAAGTGTCGTTCCACCATATCATGCCATTTTTTCCCAAAGATATCTCAGAATAATGATAACAGCATATTAATAATAATAGAACAATAATTGGCAGTAATAAAAAGAATAACGTGATACAATGACCAATGTCTGTCAACCAATAACGACCTATATATTGTCTGTCAACCAATAATGACCAATAACGTCTGTCAACCAATGACAGGACATGGTGCTATGACATCACGAATGACGTCACAATTAATGTTTATTTATTTATTTTTGCACGATTGACGTTACAATTCTTCTTCTTCTTCGTTTGGTATGACGTCACAATCGACGCTGGGGACCTGAGTATGTGCCTTTTCAAGGTTTGATATCGTTCTTCATCCGTTTCAGCTGTTTCTCAAGTGTTTCCCAAGGTTTGAAAGCTGTTTTTTCCCAAGGTTTGAATTAATTGTTCAAATTATTAATTAATCCCAAGGTTTGGATTTTCCCAAGGGAAACAGCTGTTTCCCAAGGGTTTGAAAGCTGTTTTTTCCCCAAGGTTTGAATTAATTGTTGTGCTTGGTAGACATTTGTGAATACATTTACAGAGAGAGGGGCAAGAGAGGAGGGGGAAGAGAGGAGGGGGGAGAGAGGGGGTGAGAGGGGGAGAGAGGGGGAGAGAGAGGGGTGAGAGGGGGAAGAGAGGGGGAGAGAGGGGGAGAGAGGGGGAGAGAGGGGGAGAGAGGGGGAGAGAGGGGGAGAGAGGGGGAGAGAGGGAGGAGAGAGGGGGGAAAAAGAGCAGGCGAGAGAGGGGGAAAGAGAGGGGAGGGAGAGACGGGGTGAAAGAGAGGGGAGAGAGGAGGTGGCGAGAGAGGGGGACGGGTGAGGGGTGCGAGAGGGGGTGAGAGTGGAGGCGAGAGAGAGGGGCAAGAGAGAGGAGGGGCGAGGGAGGAGGGGCAAGAGGGGAGGGGCGAGAGGGGAGGGGCGAGAGAGGCGAGAGGGGAGGGGAGAGAGGGGAGGGGAGAGAGGGGAGGGCGAGAGAGGAGGGCGAGAGAGAGGGCGAGAGAGAGGGGGAGAGAGAGGGGAGAGAGAGGGGGGAGAGAGGGGGGGAGAGAGGGGGGGAGAGAGAGAGGGGGAGAGGGAGGGGAGAGGGAGGGGAGAGGGAGGGGGAGAGGGAGGGGAGAGGGAGGGAGAGGGAGGGGGAGAGAGAGGGAGGGGGAGAGAGAGGGAGGGGAGAGAGAGAGAAGGGGGAGAGAGAGAGAGAAGGGGGAGAGAGAGAGAAGGGGGAGAGAGAGAGAAGGGGAGAGAGAGAGAAGGGGAGAGAGAGAGAAGGGAGAGAGAGAGAAGGGGGAGAGAGAGAGAAGGGGAGAGAGAGAGAAGGGGGAGAGAGAGGGGGAGACGAGGGGGGAGAGAGGGGGGGGGTAGAGAGAGGGGCGTCACAATTATTCTTCTTCTTTGTTTGATACAACGTCACAATTGACGCTGGGGACCTGAGTACGTTTCCCAGGTGTTTCCCAAGTTATGGCCATTTATGATACGGTTGGTCCGATCTAATTGAAACAATGCCCCAATCCAGTCGTCGATTACGAGAGCGAAGGAACGAAGCTGCACATACTGGCACGCACCTACGGGCACGCACTAGTTCCAAATAAATTTGTACAAAAGAAATGTTTGTATTATGATTGGTGTAAATCATGACAACACGGCAAACCTGTGATGTCAATCTCTGCAACGACGTATGGAGAGGTGAGCATAGCGAGCCGATCCACACTAATCTATATTTTTAAATACCCCCAGGGGCATTACCCCTGGGTGCTCACCTGGTAGAATCATGATACTGAGGAGGAAATCAATGCGTGACAGAAATCAGCAAAATGTACCAATGAACCAATTTACAGCAAATACCTATTTTGGGGGACCATACCCTCTGCCCCTGGTAAATCCCCTTCGACCCCGATTTTTTTTTAAATAGCGTGAACAAACTTTGGTACATCATGGGTGATGAAGGTTGTGGTCAAGTTTCATCGGAATTGCATGTGTAATTTATGAGAAGAAAGCAAATACCTATTTTGGGGGGCAACCCTTGTAGACCCCAGAGGGCCTGATTTTATTAATGCCATGAACGACTTTGGTACATACAGGGTGGTGGAGTTTGTGATAAAATCTCATCGAAATCGTACATGTAGTTTCAGAAAAGAAGTTGCAAGCACTTGTTGACTGACAGAGGGACCATCCCATAAGCTCCCCGGATCGAAAGTCCAGGTGAGCTAAAAACGAAAAGCACAGTTGGTGAGGCGGTGAAGCTGTGATTCAGTCTGTGAAGACTATATGTCTATTAATCACGTACTGTTTGAATGTCGGTTGCAGACTGCACAAAGGTCTATTATTTACGTACTATTGGAATGAACATTTCGACGCTTTGGACTGCCGAGACCCCTTCGACCGTTGACCCTCGAAGACCCCCAAAAGTCACCGAGGACACGAAAGACCCAGAACATCCAAAAAGACACACAAGACCTCCCCCCCTCTCCGGGGTAGATATGCAATGAATCCTGTAATCTGTAACTTTCACCAAATGGTATTGATGAATGGTAAATAAATACAGGCCTATCTTCAAGTTCATTTTCACTCCCTATAATCACGCCTTTCTCTTGTGGTTTTGGCAGTTTTTCTATAAACTTAGCAAAACAGCTTCCACTGAACCAAGATGTCCAGTTCACTTCACTGGCAAAAAAAAATAACGCAGGGACACAACACATGCTTTTCAACAGAAGTTAGGCACAGAACCAAAATGTTCTGCAGTCTGATTGGCTATATTTGTCCAAACACTTAGTTCTGGCATAAAAGCGATATGTGATTCAAAGCAAAGTAGAAAATCCATTTTTAAGCAACACTTTTCTGACGTGTGGTTTGAATGAAGATTTTAGCAGTTTTAGCAGAAACACTGAAATCATTAATGGAGGAGGGGGGGGGTCATGTGGGGTGTTGGGTCATCCACTGCAGGATGAAGGCCTTACTAAATTGTTATTGAGGGGTATTGACATACTGAGAGGTAATCACCATGCATGTCAAGGGTAGGATGGTGAGAGTCTGAGCAGGAATTTTCAATTTGTTTAGGGTGGTGGAGATAGCTTGCCCTCTCCTCATTGAAAACTACCATGGGATAGTCAACATCCACAAGCTAATGCTCGCGGACCGATTCCAGACCTAATGCCTACCCAAAGGTCACGGTGCTCAATGGTGAAACGTGCTGCCAGCAAAGCACCAAAGTGGACAGTTTTATCGTCGGATCAAGATTCGAACCCAGATTAGACGGTTCAGAGTGAAGCGCATTACCTCTACACAATCTTATCGGACTCGACAGTCTGTAATTCCCCATTACAATAGATTCCTTTTTCCTGAAATGTGCCAAACATAATTCGTGAACTATTTTGGAAATATATATATATATATATATATATATATATATATATATATATATATATATATATATATATATATATATATATATATATATATATATATATATATATATATATATATATATATATATATATATATATATATATATATATATATATATATATATATATATATATATATATATATATAGTGGGAGAACAAGAATTTGATACACTGCCGATTTTGCAGGTTTTCCCACTTACAAAGCACGTAGAGGTCTATAATTTTTATCATAGGTACACTTCAACTGTGAAAGACAGAATCTGAAACAAAAATCCTGAAAATCACATTGTATGATTTTTAAATAACTAGTGCATGCCCGTAGGTGAAAACAAAAAAAAAAAGCTTTCAAACCGTGTGCCAGAAACAACAACCACACAGGCCGTTCCTTCGCTCTCGTAAACGACGACTGGATTGGGGCATTGTGTTTATCGATAAATGCGCATAAGAAATCGAGAAATTATTAGAATACAGTAAGTCATCACTATGCGGAAGTAGTGCGTGCCGATATGGAATGTTCACATGCAATCCACAAATTATCGCTTGCATTGAAGTAACAACTGCTGGGATATTTACACACACAGAGTATACACGAAGTCATCATTATCCGGAAGCCCGTACGTTGTAACCCGTAATGGGGAACGCGGCTGCCCGTAAAAAAAAAAAAAAATTTTTTAATAAATATTCAAACCGCGAGCAACAAACAACAACCATACAGGCCGTTTCTTCGCTCTCGCATGCCCATACGTGGGTGGCGCGGAAGTTCGCATATCACAGTTACGATGACTCGCAATTTAGGTTTTAATGGCCAATTATTCAATTTGCGCCAACGTATTTTGCCTTTTCGCAATGTCCTCGCAAGGAAAAACAAAAAGAGAAGAGAAGAGAAAAAAATTACTTCCTGGTTCGGAGCATACCAGCTCAATCTGATGTTACCGAAATTTACGCACCGTCTAAGATGAAAACGATCATAACTTGGGGCATTGTGTTTATCTATAAATGTGCATTAGAAATCGAGAAATTATTAGAATACACGAAGTCATCACTCTCCGGAAGTCCGTACGTTACAACGTATTTTGCCTTTTATCGCAAGGAAAAACACAAAGAGAAGAGGAAAGAGGAGAAAAAAAAAAACGGCATGCACCGTGCGGACATTGCGGCATGCACCGTCTCATATGAAAACGATCATAACTTGCGGCATTGTGTTTATCTATAAATGCGCATAAGAAATCGAGAAATTATTAGAATACACGAAGTCATCACTCTCCGGAAGTCCGTACTTTGTAACCCGTAATGGGGAATGCGGCTGAGCTTCCCTTCTCCATCGGCCACGCCCACGCAACAACGTGTGTTGTCATTGGTTTGGTAAATAAATGGCCATAACTTGGGAAGCACTTGTCCGATTAATATCAAACCTTGAAAAGGCACATCCGCAGGTCCCCAGCAATATATCTGGCAAGTTTCAATTAGATCGGACCAGCGGTTGTCGAGAAACAGTGGTCACAGACACACACACACAGACACAGACACAGACACAGACACAGACACAGACACACACAGAGATTGCTGGAATTATAGATAGATTAATTTGCATTTTATTGCATGAAACAAGTATTTGATACATCAGAAAAACAGAACTTAATATTTGGTACAGAAATCTTTGTTTGCAATTACAGAGATCAGACGTTTCCTGTAGTTCTTAACCAGGTTTGCACAGACTGCAGCAGGGATTTTGTCCCACTCCTCCATACAGATCTTCTCCAGATCCTTCAGGTTTTGGGGGGCTGTCGCTGGGCAACACAGACTTTCAGCTCCCTCCAAAGATTTTCTGTTGGGTTCAGGTCTGGAGACTGGCAACGCCACTCCAGGACCTTGAGATGCTTCTTACGGAGCCACTCCTTAGTTGCCCTGGCTGTGTGTTTCGGGTCGTTGTCATGCTGGAAGACCCAGCCATGCCCCATCTTCAATGCTCTTGTTGAGGGAAGGAGGTTGTTGGCCAAGATCTCGCGATACATGGCCCCATCCATCCTCCCCTCAATATGGTGCAGTCGTCCTGTCCCCTTTGCAGAAAAGCATCCCCAAAGAATGATGTTTCCACCTTCATGCTTCACGGTTGGGATGGTGTTCTTGGGGTTGTACTCATCCTTCTTCTTCCTCCAAACACGGCGAGTGGAGTTTAAACCAAAAAGCTCTATTTTGGTCTCATCAGACCACATGACCTTCTCCCATTCCTCCTCTGGATCATCCAGATGGTCATTGGCAAACTTCAGACGGGCCTGGACAAGCGCTGGCTTGCGCAGAGGGACCTTGCGTGCGCTGCAGGATTTTAATCCATGACGGCGTAGTGTGTTACTTATGGTTTTCTTTGATACTGTGGTCCCAGCTCTCTTCAGGTCATTGACCAGGTCCTGCCGTGTAGTTTTGGGCTGATCCCTCACCTTTCTCATGATCATTGAGGCTCCACGGGGTGAGATCTTGCATGGAGCCCCAGACCGAGGGAGATTGACTGTTATCTTGAACTTCTTCCATTTTCTAATAATTGCACCAACAGTTGTTGCCTTCTCACCATGCTGCTTGCCTATTGTCCTGGAGCCCATCCCAGCCTTGTGCAAGTCCACAATTTTGTCCCTGATGTCCTTAGACAGCTCTCTGGTCTTTCCCATTGTGGAGAGGTTGGAGTCTGATTGATTGAGTGTGGACAGCTGTCTTTTATGCAGATAACGAGTTCAAGCAGGTGCAGTTAATACAGGTAATGAGTGATGAATGGGAGGGCTTCTTAACGACAAACTAACAGGTCTGTGAGAGCCGGAATTCTTACTGGTTGGGAGGTGATCAAATACTTATTTCATGCAATAAAATGCAAATTAATTATTTAAAAATCATGCAATGTGATTTTCAGGATTTTTGTTTTAGATTGCGTCTTTCACAGTTGAAGTGTACCTATGATAAAAATCATAGACCTCTACGTTCTTTGTCAGTGGGGAAACCTGCACAATCGGCAGTGTATCAAATTCTTGTTCTCCCCACTGTATATATATTGTCACAGGCCGGGTGTCGGCCGTCAACCGACCGCTCTGACGGAGCCGCAAGTCGAGTCAGCCTGACCGATCGCCCGGAATATAGATTGCCACCCGGATAAGTCCGAGCGACGGGTCCTCGTACAAGAACCGAAATACGCCAATGGGCAGATCACGTGGGGTAGGGTCGATTGCCAATCTTCAATGTACCTAAATACCCACGTGATCCAACTACCGGGGTATTCCACCCTCGACGGATCTCGTCGGAACAAACCGCCGAGGCGAGCCTGTCCCGTGCGCGATTCCGAGCGGCTTAATCGCGGAGAACCGTCGGTCCAAATGTCCCCTTTTTACGGCAAACCAACGGCTTTCTAACTCCCAACACACAAAATGCTCAGTCAATGAAAGAATCGACGCGACGAGCTGAAAACATTTAACAATTGGGGTATTTATTAATAATAATGGGGAACTAGGGAAGCACGCAAGAGCAGAACTATACCGACTTTACGAAATGCGATGCAAACATTTACAGCACACAAAGCACTTAACAATTTCCTACTTATTAGACGGGCCCACGGACACACGTACGCACACACACACACACACACACACACACACCCAAGAAATGGTGGCAGAGGCCTTTAATAACGAGCTCCAGCTCGGAGGACAGGTGAGCTGAAACCCAGAGCCTATCTCGAACCTCTCCACCTCGTGTGGTCTTCAAGTTGTTCAGACCCGGGCTCCAGCGATAGCGAGCTGGACCCAATCGCGGTGAGCCGCGATCCTTCCCGAGTTCCCGTGAATCCTCCCGCGCTTCTCAACACGTGCTGGTGAGACGAGGTGCCGATCCTTCCCGTCAATGCGTCACTTCCCTGAGGAACCACCTCCAAGAAGAGGCCGATGAGTCACACCAAGCCGGGAACCAAAATGGAGAACAAAGAGCTCCACGAACCAAGAAGAAGAATCCACCACTCGCAGCTTGAGCCGAGCGACCAGCCCAACTCTCTTCAAAACAAAGTAGCTCGAAGCAAAAAGCTCTCCCAAGCCAAGCAGAAGCCGAAGGCCCACTGAACCACCAAAGCAAAAAGCCTCCAAAAAGCCTCCTCCCGAGCCAGGCCGCAGCTGAAGCTCACCGAGTCAGCCGAAGCAAAAAGCTTCCGAAGGCCTCAACCCTAACCCAAGCCAAACAGGACCCGAAGGTCTGCTGAATGACTACTCTCTACCGAAGCAAAAAGCTTACTACTGAAGAACAAAGAAAGGATCTCGTCCTTATCCTTCTCCGCCCCCCCTCCCCCACGCCCGGCATGACTCATGCCCTCGTGATCCATCTCCCCGCTCAACCACGGGTGGGAGGGAGTTGTTGACATCATGAATCACGGGACGGCAAGGTTCTTCTTCCTCTTCGCAGAAGAGGGGGAGGGACGTCTCCATTGTTTCGTTCCCTAACTATTAAATCGATCTGCAGCGCATCTAATAGATTTCGAAACATTTAAACAATGGAAGGTGAGCTATCTAGGGAACAAGCACTTATCGACATAGCTGACTAAAGGAACCTGTATGTTGTGTGCAATCGAATTCCAAAATCGTAACTATATATATATATATATATATATATATATATATATATATATATATATATATATATATATATATATATATATATATATATATATATATATATATATATATATATATATATATATATATAGTATACACACATCATCGTTTAGTGCCGGTGTGAGTGTAAACAGCTTGCCTTCATGCTGCGTTGAGATGCTGTTTTGCTGCTGGCTTGATGACGACCCGGCTGTGGAAGAAAACCGATAACGAGTCAAAGTGTACAATGAAAACATTTTTGAAAAATTTCCGGCAAATCAAGTACAAACTAATCGTTTAATAATAATAATAATAAACACGTTCATTTATGCAGCATCATTTCCTGAAAACTCGAGCTTCCCGACAATATTTTATATATATATATATATATATATATATATATATATATATATATATATATATATATATATATATATATATATATATATATATATATATATATATATATATATATATATATTGTTGTGGATTTCTGCCACTCCGGCGTGCAGGCGACCACCTTTAGCTAATTTGCAGCCGCACGCGCCCACCGGACGAGCAATCCAGTTGCAGCTTTTCGGATCAACGCCGAAACCCAGCTACGGGTGTTGTTAACCACACCATAGATCAGCCAACTTTTCTGTCCACGCGCTACAGGGTTGATCGCCGAATTGTCGATGTACCTAATTATTCGCGCAGACAGAAATGCCGGGGATTTACACCTCAACGGAGCCTGCACGAAAACGAGCCGCTTTAAGCAGCTCGTTCCGTTTGCGATTGCCGAGCGGTTTTATATCGCCAAGCCCCATCGGACCAGATAATCTTATCGGTGTTAAAAAACAGCTAATATTCCGAACGCAATTACGGCAGTTCAATGGAGGAAGGGACGCAACGAGCAGATGAATATTCAACAAAGGGGACATTTATTTGTACACGCATGCAATGAATGGGGGGGATGGGGGACAAGACACGAGCAAGAAAACCTACAGCCGTTATATTTACCATGCACATGCACTTCGTCAGTTCACTACTTAAAGGACAAGGCGCCACAGACTTCCATGCAAAAACCCCAGAAAAGAAAGAAGAGAACCACCGGGCTCAAAAGCCTTTATGATTGTTTGGAGCCGGGATGACCGCAGGGGCTCCGTGAGACCGTGCAGGTTACCTCGCCACCTTCGTAGTGACTCGATGGGTCCTTTTCGTCGGCAACCCTCCGTATGTCTCGGTTGTCCAAGCGGCAGCTGTTGTAACGGCGGTTCGGTTGGTACAGGGCCTAGCAGTCTGGCCGACGACGCTTCAGAGGAGCGAACGGGCCTTGCTCTTTTTGAGTTGATGCTCTTTAAGAGCACGTTCACTCCTCAGCGTCGCTCGGACCGTAATGTAGCTGGCTGTCACTCGACCAACTCCGGCGCTCTCCACACCGACTCCTCTGCACTGGGCTCCACACTCCACTGCATGCTCGACTCTCTAGACTGTAACGGCCCAGCCCAACTCTCCACAACCTCTCTGCGTTTCAGCACGGCCTTTATCGGGTTCGGGGGGGGGGGGGCTTGGTCTTCCACCTTCGAGCCTTCACCCCGGCTGGCTCCGCCCCTTTCGTGGTTTTGATCCGTTTGCGGACGTGTTTGAGATCACTCTCACAACGCGGCCGTGTTTGAAAACACCCTGCCGCTGCCGAGGAAGCCATCGTGTTTGTCCTCGGAGATGTCGTTTGTTGAGGATGCCGTTGCTGGTGAAAAGATGGCGGTGCCGTGAAGATGCTGGTGAGGAGATGTTGTTTGTTTGTTGAAATGTTGTTGTTTGTGGAGATGATGTTGCTTGTGGAGATGATGGTGAGGACTTGTTGTTTGTGAAGATGATGGTGAGGATTTGTTGTTTGTTTTAAAATAAAGATAGAAAAAGAATAACGGCTAACTCAAAGATGCACAGCCCGGTTCATGAATAAATCCCGTTATACATCGGTGGGGAAATCTAACCTGGACACACACTTTTCGACATAACTGACCTCTGGGGAACCTGACTGGTGATATGTGAATTTCCACAACCGTAACAATATATATATATATATATATATATATATATATATATATATATATATATATATATATATATATATATATATATATATATATATATATATATATACACATACAAAAACACACAAAAACACACTCACCGAAATGGTGCCACTTCTTTATGGTAGCCCTTATTACAAATCATCTTCCGTGTCTTCATAATATAACAGAACCTTATCAAAATTGTGAATCTTCATATCATAACAGAACCTTATGAATCTTCATAACAGAACATTATCAAAATTCTGAATCTTCATAACATAACAGAACCTTATCAAAACTGAATCTACATAACATAACAGAACCTTATCAAAACTGTGAATCTCCATTACATTACAGAACCTTATCAAAACTGAATCTCCATAACAGAACAGAACCTTATCAAAACTGTGAATCTCCATAACATAACAGAACCTTATCAAAACTGTGAATCTCCATAACATAACAGAACCTTATCAAAACTGTGAATCTACATAACATAACAGAACCTTATCAAAACTGTGAATCTCCATAACATAACAGAACCTTATCAAAACTGTGAATCTCCATAACATAACAGAACCTTATCAAAACTGTGAATCTACATAACATAACAGAACATTATCAAAACTGTGAATCTTCATAATATAACAGAACCTTATCAAAACTGTGAATCTCCATAACATTACAGAACCTTATCAAAACTGTGAATCTCCATAACATTACAGAACCTTATCAAAATTGTGAATCTCCATAACATAACAGAACCTTATCAAAACTGTGAATCTTCATAATATAACAGGACCTTATCAAAATTGTGAATCTTCATAACATAACAGAACCTTATGAATCTTCATAACAGAACATTATCAAAATTCTGAATCTTCATAACATAACAGAACCTTATCAAAACTGAATCTACATAACATAACAGAACCTTATCAAAACTGTGAATCTCCATTACATTACAGAACCTTATCAAAACTGTGAATCTCCATAACATTACAGAACCTTATCAAAACTGTGAATCTCCATAACATAACAGAACCTTATCAAAACTGTGAATCTTCATAATATAACAGGACCTTATCAAAACTGTGAATCTTCATAACATAACAGAACCTTATGAATCTTCATAACAGAACATTATCAAAATTCTGAATCTTCATAACATAACAGAACCTTATCAAAACTGAATCTACATAACATAACAGAACCTTATCAAAACTGTGAATCTCCATTACATTACAGAACCTTATCAAAACTGTGAATCTCCATAACATTACAGAACCTTATCAAAACTGTGAATCTCCATAACATAACAGAACCTTATCAAAACTGTGAATCTTCATAATATAACAGGACCTTATCAAAATTGTGAATCTTCATAACATAACAGAACCTTATGAATCTTCATAACAGAACATTATCAAAATTCTGAATCTTCATAACATAACAGAACCTTATCAAAACTGAATCAACATAACATAACAGAACCTTATCAAAACTGTGAATCTCCATTACATTACAGAACCTTATCAAAACTGTGAATCTCCATAACATTACAGAACCTTATCAAAACTGTGAATCTCCATAACATAACAGAACCTTATCAAAACTGTGAATCTACATAACATAACAGAACATTATCAAAACTGTGAATCTCCATTACATAACAGAACCTTATCAAAACTGTGAATCTCCATAACATTACAGAACCTTATCAAAACTGTGAATCTCCATAACATAACAGGACCTTATCAAAACTGTGAATCTCCATAACATAACAGAACCTTATCAAAACTGTGAATCTACATAACATAACAGGACCTTATCAAAACTGTGAATCTCCATAACATAACAGAACCTTATCAAAACTGTGAATCTCCATAACATAACAGAACCTTATCAAAATTGTGAATCTCCATAACATAACAGAACCTTATCAAAACTGTGAATCTTCATAATATAACAGGACCTTATCAAAATTGTGAATCTTCATAACATAACAGAACCTTATGAATCTTCATAACAGAACATTATCAAAATTCTGAATCTTCATAACATAACAGAACCTTATCAAAACTGAATCTACATAACATAACAGAACCTTATCAAAACTGTGAATCTCCATTACATTACAGAACCTTATCAAAACTGAATCTCCATAACAGAACAGAACCTTATCAAAACTGTGAATCTCCATAACATAACAGAACCTTATCAAAACTGTGAATCTCCATAACATAACAGAACCTTATCAAAACTGTGAATCTACATAACATAACAGAACCTTATCAAAACTGTGAATCTCCATAACATAACAGAACCTTATCAAAACTGTGAATCTCCATAACATAACAGAACCTTATCAAAACTGTGAATCTACATAACATAACAGAACATTATCAAAACTGTGAATCTTCATAATATAACAGAACCTTATCAAAACTGTGAATCTCCATAACATTACAGAACCTTATCAAAACTGTGAATCTCCATAACATTACAGAACCTTATCAAAATTGTGAATCTCCATAACATAACAGAACCTTATCAAAACTGTGAATCTTCATAATATAACAGGACCTTATCAAAATTGTGAATCTTCATAACATAACAGAACCTTATGAATCTTCATAACAGAACATTATCAAAATTCTGAATCTTCATAACATAACAGAACCTTATCAAAACTGAATCTACATAACATAACAGAACCTTATCAAAACTGTGAATCTCCATTACATTACAGAACCTTATCAAAACTGTGAATCTCCATAACATTACAGAACCTTATCAAAACTGTGAATCTCCATAACATAACAGAACCTTATCAAAACTGTGAATCTTCATAATATAACAGGACCTTATCAAAATTGTGAATCTTCATAACATAACAGAACCTTATGAATCTTCATAACAGAACATTATCAAAATTCTGAATCTTCATAACATAACAGAACCTTATCAAAACTGAATCTACATAACATAACAGAACCTTATCAAAACTGTGAATCTCCATTACATTACAGAACCTTATCAAAACTGTGAATCTCCATAACATTACAGAACCTTATCAAAACTGTGAATCTCCATAACATAACAGAACCTTATCAAAACTGTGAATCTACATAACATAACAGAACCTTATCAAAACTGTGAATCTCCATTACATAACAGAACCTTATCAAAACTGTGAATCTCCATAACATTACAGAACCTTATCAAAACTGTGAATCTCCATAACATAACAGGACCTTATCAAAACTGTGAATCTCCATAACATAACAGAACCTTATCAAAACTGTGAATCTACATAACATAACAGAACCTTATCAAAATTGTGAATCTCCATAACATAACAGAACCTTATCAAAACTGTGAATCTCCATAACATAACAGGACCTTATCAAAACTGTGAATCTCCATAACATAACAGAACCTTATCAAAACTGTGAATCTCCATAACATAACAGAACCTTATCAAAATTGTGAATCTCCATAACATAACAGAACCTTATCAAAATTGTGAATCTCCATAACATAACAGAACCTTATCAAAATTGTGAATCTTCATAACATAACAGGACCTTATCAAAATTGTGAATCTCCATAACATAACAGAACCTTATCAAAATTGTGAATCTCCATAACATAACAGAACCTTATCAAAATTGTGAATCTCCATAACATAACAGAACCTTATCAAAATTGTGAATCTTCATTATATAACAGAACTTTATCAAAATTGTGATATGGAGAATGACATGGTGTGACCATTAAAATTTCTGTGAAAAAAAAAGAACAAAAATGACTGCATTTCGGAGAATGCCGCCCACCTAAGGTGCGCCAGGAAGGGTACTCCCACCCGGATGGCGGGAGTACCAGTTGGCACGTCCAAGTTATAAACTCTAAAGTATTGCAAGACAAGCGTGAGCTTTTCAAAGGTCAACACAACATCAACTTCAGAGAGTGCAACATGTTGGGTTTCAAACGAGTGACTTTTACAATGACGACCGAACATCGCGATTAACACAAATATATCGAGACTGTACAGCCAACGGCAGGAAGCCACTGAATGAACGAGCAGACAGCAGAAACCATTGTATGCAATTATATAATCTTAATGAATGAGTGAACAGCTTACAAGCCGATGAGTCTCGTTGTGGATCTGAGAACAGGTACGTAGGTCGGACTGGTGCCTGAAAAACATCACAGAAACCAAGTGAGGCACTGCTATTATCAACTATAATTACAATTATAATAACCGTCCTGACATGTTCACAAGTTTGTGCACAATGGACTATCTGAGTAAAATTTCATAGTGGTCAGAAAACAGTAATGAGAATGGCTGAATTTCATCTGAATCTGGCAAAAACTTTTTGAGAGATTCTGCACACAAACAAACAAACAAGCAGTCATTGACTGGTACTTACGAAATAGTCAACTTGACCTCTGACCTTGTCTAATAAAAGCTGTCTCGAGAGAAGGTAGCGACGCAAACCAGAAGTTTCTACGATGATTCTGTACCAAACCATCAAAAATCGAACGTTTTGGATGTTTGACCTCACTGTGACCTTGACCTTTGACCGATTTTGACCAAAATCTAATCAGCACTAGCCATCACCCTCCTGAATCACGTGGTGTAATTTGACATTGGTAGCTGCTTCCGTTCTCGAGTTATCTGCACCAAACCATCAAAAAATCGAATATTTGACCTCACTGTGACCTTGACTTTTGACCGATTTTGACCAAAATCTAATCAGCACTAGCCATCACCCTCCTGAATCACGTGGTGTAATTTGACATTGGTAGCTTCTTCCGTTCTCGAGTTATCGTGTCCACAAAGAAACAAACAAACACACAAACAAGCAGTCATAGACTGGTACTTACAAAATCGTCAACTTGACCTCTGACCTTGTCGAATAAAAGCTGTCTCTCAAGAAGGTAGCGACGCAAACCAGAAGTTTCTACACCAAACCATCAAAAATCGAATTTTTTGGATGTTTGACCTCACTGTGACCTTGACCTTTGACCGATTTTGACCAAAATCTAATCAGCACTAGCCATCACCCTCCTGAATCACGTGGTGTAATTTGACATTGGTAGCTTCTTCCGTTCTCGAGTTTTCTGTACCAAACCATCAAAAATCGAATATTTGACCTCACTGTGACCTTGACCTTTGACCGATTTTGAAAAAAATGTAATAACGCTAGCCATCACCCTCCGAAATGAGGTGTAATTTGACATTGGTAGCTTCTTCCGTTCTCGAGTTATAACTTTTTTTTGGATGTTTGACCTCACTGTGACCTTGACCTTTGACCGATTTTGACCAAAATCTAATCAGCACTAGCCATCACCCTCCTGAATCATGTGGTGTAATTTGACATTGGTAGCTTCTTCCGTTCTCGAGTTATCGTGCCTACAAACAAACACACAAACACACACACAAACAAGCAGTCATAGACTTGTACTTAAGAAATTGTCAACTTGACCTCTGACCTTGTCTAATAAAAGCTGTCTCTATAGAAGGTAGCGACGCAAACCAGAAGTTTCTACGATGATTCTGTACCAAACCATCAAAAATCGAATGTTTGACCTCACTGTGACCTTGACCTTTGACCGATTTTGACCAAAATCTAATCAGCGCAAGCAATCACCCTCCTGAATCACGTGGTGTAATTTGACATTGGTAGCTTCTTCCGTTCTCGAGTTATCATGCCTACAAACAAACACACAAACACACAAACAGAGGACGGAAGTCATCAATATACTTACGAAATCTAAAGATTTCGTAAGTAACAAACAGCACAGCAGTGAAAACATTCCCTCCATCTATCGCAGATGGCAGAGGTAAAAATTCACCCGTGCGGGAGTGACGGTCATCTCTGCGAGAAACAAGCATGAGTTCCTGTTACTAGGCTGTAGTGTTCTCGGGTCAGGAGGGATTTTTGGCCAACTTTGAAGTCACGTGATGCGAAAACGAAAGCGAATATCGAAAATCCGGCCGGACCAAATCTAGATATTGTCCCATAGATTCATATGCCACAATCAAGTTCAAGATAACTTAAGAAATGTAGAAGGAGATAGATTTTGAAAATCGTCATTTTGCAACTACATGAAGCAGTTTTCGCAAAATTCAAAGTCACGTGACGTGTACGTATTCGAAGATATCGGTATACTTTCGAATGGACATGAAAGACAAGGTCAGCTGCTATGCAATGACATCATTCACTAACTTTTACCATGCCCAGTCGAGAATATATAGCCTCCTGAAGGTAGGGAAGTTTTTGCAAACTTTGAAGTCACGTGACACGAAAATGAAAGCGAAATTCGAAAATCCGTCCCGACCAAATTTAGATATTGTCCCATACATTCATATGCCACAATCAAATTCAAGATCGCTTGAGAAATGTAGGAGGAGATTGATTTTGAAAATCGTCATTTTCGCATTATTTGCCAACTTTTAAGTCACGAGACACGAAAACGAAAGCGAATATCGAAAATCCGGCCTGACCAAATTTAGATATTGTCCCATAGATTCATACGCCACAATCAAATTCAAGATCGCTTGAGAAATGGCAGAGATAGAATTTGAAAATCGTCATTTTCACAACTTCAAAGGCCTCGTGACCTTGACCTTGACCTTCGGTGACCTTGAAAGTCATACCATCGTGTACGTCTCATCGACCTCTATCAGGATCACTAATGACCAGATGTCCCGCTTCAACTTCATTGTGAACGGACGGACGGATCGAAGGACATCGACACCCATATTATTAGGTCATGCTCGAAGAGATGACCTAAAAAGTACAGTTGTTGTTGATAAAGTCAAACAAGGCACAAGAGGCACAATATACTCCTTCCTTGGTGGTAGCCAATGTGGTAGAAAGAAAGGTAGTTGTTGACAAAGTCAGAATTACCACATGGAAGCTCTTCTCACGAAGGAACACCAGAATTTTCAACCACAAAACCAAAAGGATTAGTCCGTGCTGACCTTCTCAATCGGGTCATCACGCCAAGCATGGCTGCCATTGTCGTCATTGTCATCTGACGCCACGAAGAGATCTTTGTCCGACTCATCATCTTTTCCATCAAGGGCCACGGGCGCCACCTGAGCATGGGCGTCATGTCAATGGTTAGTCCAGACAAAGGGGGTAAAACAGCAACCCTCACCATAAGCTCACGGATCGGGCGAGTCCACTTGCCCACCGCGCATGAAAGCGATACAGTTACTCGGCCCAAAAACAGATCCAGATTTCCCCACTTGATATTACATGGTGGGCTTTGTGGAGGAAAGGATCAGATTTTGATGATCGAAATCAACATGACATCACATGTGCAAGTCAAACAATTACAAATCAATAACTCGTTAATCTATTTCAAATTCCACGAAGCACCTGTACGCGTACCGGCTGGCCGACACGACATCTGCGTTCTCTGCCGGTAGTAGCTTCACCTTCATCTTCGTCTTCAGTCTGCAGTGAAGAGAATTCCATAGGTTACCACGAAAGATCTCAGGAGAAACAAAAAATATGGTCATTGGAAATACTGATGAAGTGCAGGAACAGGGAAATAGTCGATGAACGCGAAACCGGCGTCCCATTTTCCGGCATGCGTTGGTGGACGTTAAAGATCCCACGGTACCCTTCGCAAAGAGGAGGTGAGCTATGTCTGGAACCATGGAACAAATTCCTAATTCCTGCCCTAACTTACAGAGGGAGTTGAATCAGTGGCACCTCCTCCCCCCTTTAATCCTCTAAATGATAATCCTCAAGTGAGGAAGTAGCACATAATGTTTTAAAAATTTTTAAGTCTTTCGTATGACTTGGCTGGTGTCGGAGTCGAATCGCAGAGCTCCCAGAGTCTGAACGAACTGTCAACTAAATGTGACTGCTGTCACCATTTAACAAGTGAAGGCACCACCATATTGTGGAGCAGCTTCACGTTCTGAACCGAGCTTGCTTGGCAGCTTCACCGGATGGAGATGTCTTCAGTTTTGCATACCAACTTCCCAACTACAGCCAGTTTGTTATAAACTTAATTAACTTGATATATGTATGCACTCTGGTCCAATCCCACGACAACCCTCATCTCCCCCCAACCCCCCAAAAATTTGCTATTTAAATTAAAGACTAGCACCTGCAACAGAGAACAGTTTAAGGCCCAAAACATCCACAGATGTAATCAGAAAGTGGTCAATGAGGAAAATTAATTAATTATGAACTTCAAACGTTTTTCTGTTGTAAATGACCTCTGTGGTTGAAAAATAAGAAAAAAAAAAGGAAATCTCGGAATTGTGAGAAGGCTGATAACACTACACAATGTATATAATTAAATTAAAAGCGACACGTGGACTCTCCCAACAATGATGATCAATTATGGACTTGGGAGATCCACACCCCTCTGGCTATTGTCAGAGAGCCCCATCGGTGCCACAGTCTGGTGTTGGTAGGGCCTGTGAGCTTGCCCTCTCACTTCAGGATTGGTATTCCATCTCTGCTGCCCCTGATATTGCCACCAAAGTGTGCACACATGATGCACACAACCTTCGTTTCCAGTACGTACCCTACCTACATACACCCAACTACGCCTGGACACAATCTTTCTCACTTGAGAAGGTGAGGAAGTTTCTGGCAACAGTGGACTCCAATTCTGGGATTGGCCCGGATGACATCAGCGCTCACGTCCTGAAAACCTACTCTGCTGCTCTTGCCCATCCTATTTCTGCTGGGTTCACCAAATAATTAGCCCTTGGTTCTCTTCCTTAAACTTGCAAGTCAGCCAACAACATCACCGCATTAGACGGAGCGAGGCAGGTGGCTATGACAATGGAGCGGGGTGGGCATTGAACCGATGCCAGAATGAGGACGAGTCTAAGCCCAGTCACGAGATGACCAGGAAATCCTTACCAGAGACTTTGTGCCATTGTGCATCTCATCCGCTTCACTGCCACTGGAAGCTCCTTCATCTGCAAAGCAAGCAATGGCATGACATCGAGTTACACGACTCAGAGCTGGAATGACTCCACATTTCCCATAATCAACAAACCTCAATTCAGAGGACAAAATTCACTTACACCCCCTTCATGTGCAATCTATAATAATAGGTGTCAGTAGGTGTCAGTGTGTGCCAGTGTGTGCCAGTGTGTGCCAGTGGATAACTCCTCGACAACTCCAAAGCCATGAAACCTAGTAGCTTGAAACTTTTCATGCATACCAAGGGAAGTACATGAATGAAAATTGGGTGTTTGGGTTAATTAAAACACCCCTTTTAAAGATCATTTAGGAGGTGCTCATGAGAAAAAAACAAATACAGAAAAAAAAGCCTGTCCAAGATGGCGGCACACCATCTTGGACAGCCCACTGTCACGTCGCTGGGTTATTTACCTGCCATTTTGTTCGGCCTGCTCAAACGTTCCTCGACTTAGAACAGGTGGCAACAGTTCATTAACTATAAAGTGCTCAAAATGTTATTTTTCACTTTCCTCACTCATATTACCGAATGCCTCATCGACATACCAATAAATCACTGGATAAATCACTTTTGAAAGTGCTATAGTTTTCAAATGAGCGATTTCATTCACCATATGATGAAACTTTCCACGATCTACTCTCACGGATTAATTCAAGGATATCATTGAAATATAATTTGAGTTTGGAGGATCCGTCATGTGGATTAAATAACTCGGAATCTGGAATGAAATCTGAAAAATGTTAACAAATTGGTGATGTTTTTTGTTTTTGCAGGTGTGTCCCATTACCAATCAGCTTGCTATCGCTTGCCAAGCCAGCGTTCCTTATCAACCATTTCATTGAAGTGCTTGCTTGAGTGTTTAAGCCACTTGGCGAGCACTCAACAAGCTGCTTGGTTTTTCGTTTTCAAGCCACGGCCACACACGGCAAAAGTACCTGCAAAATACAATCAAAAACACATCGATCGGCGGACGGCGGTGGGCCCCGCAGGGTTGCGCGGTGAATCAGGCAGTGATTCGCACGCTGAAAATGTGCATTCTTTTTTTTTTTAGATCCTCGTGGAGGATCTCTAAGTCCTACTCACGTTGTTGTTCTTAATCTTCTTCTTGTGGACTTTTTTGCTTCACAGCCTACAGTTTTCATTGAAACTTCCTGAAACTTGGCATATATATGTAAAAATACCCCGCGCAGACAGTAACCATCTCCGATTTTGAAAATTCCTCCGAGAAAAAAAAAAAGTTATGACGTCAAAATATCTCCGCTGATGGAAATCGCCTAAAAAATTATCTCCGAAACTAGGCAAGCTTTTTGAATTCTGTTTATGGGAATCGAACAGGGCATTAGCAGAGATTAATTACCGCACACATGATACATCACTATGACGTCATATCAATTTTTATGACGTCATCCCTATTTTTTGACATTTTTTGTTTCACAACCCAGAATTTTCATCGGATCTTCGTGAAACTTGCCATGTATATGCAGAAAGCCCACGCGCAGGCAGCAACCATCTCCGATTTTGGAAATTCTTCCGAGAAAAAAAGTTGACGTCATAATATCGCCGCTAATGGATATCGCCTATACCATTATCTCCGAAACTAGGCAAGCTGTTTGGATTTTGTTTGCGGGAATCAAGCCGGGCATTAGCACAGATCATTTATCGCAAACCTGATACATCACAATGACGTCATATTCGTTTTTATGACGTCATCATTAAGAGAACGACGATCTTAGCTCATTTGAGCTTGTTTCTTTTCCTTTTTAACAAGACAGCTCCACACAAGCTGCTTGATTGTTCATTTGCAAGCCATGGTATCGATTATTTAAAGGCTTCTTCGTTCACTGCTGTTATGTCTGGGTGCCTCACGGCTCTGAAAATGCCACAAAACTTAATGAGAAGAAGATGCGCCTCCTCCATATTCATCAAAGCGACAGTGAATGGAGGTATTTTCGAGAGACCTGTGGTGTGTCTTCACGGAGTTCACACAAGTCGTTTTACGACGTGGTAATGTGCAGTGGACGACGTGGTAAGGTCTGAGTGAGCGACGAAGTATTACGTAGGCAGTTCAGTCACTTCTGCTGGGTTAGTGTTAATTCACAGACAAAAACAAAAAAAACCAAAACAAAACAGTGTAAAATAATTTTATAAAAGGCGTCGTCACATAATACGTCACCGACTTCAATTGAATACTTGCATTCCGCTATTTTGACCCCCATTTCAGTTCCGTTGCAGCTCATAACACTGCCATGACTGCCTCCATATGTGGTATGTTGCCTAATGTGTAAAAAAAAATAAAAAATAAGTGGTGTGAAGTAATTTTCCAGAATGTCACTGCGTATGACGTCACTGGCTTTAATTGAATAATTCTATTCTGCTACGTCATGTGAAATCATTATATTTGTGGGAGTCCGGAGGGAAGGGATGAAGTGGGGAGGGGGGGAGTGGGAGGAGAAGGAGGAGTGTGGTGAAGGAGTGCGAGGAGGGAGGGGAAGGAGCGTGAGGAGGGAGGGGAAGGAGCGTGAGGAGGGAGGGGAAGGAGCGTGAGGAGGGAGGGGAAGGAGCGTGAGGAGGGAGGGGAAGGAGCGTGAGGAGGGAGGGGAAGGAGCGTGAGGAGGGAAGGGAAGGAGCGTGAGGTGGGAGGGGAAGGAGCGTGAGGAGGGAAGGGAAGGAGCGTGAGGTGGGAGGGGAAGGGAAAGTAGTGGGAAGAGGGACCCAACGTTGCTGGGAAACACCAGGTACCTTTGCGAGAACTCAATAAAATAAACAAAAATTTAACTGGAAAGCATCTCAAAATGCAAAGCCAAAGCACATCTGCTTTCGACTCGAACTAAACAAGAGGAAAGCAACAGCTAATTAAAAAAAAAAAAAAAAAGTAAAATTAATTATTTGTTTTCCCCATATTCCCACAATAAAGGTTTGTTGAAAATTTGATGACAAAAGCTGAAATGGTCAATAACTAAACACGGAAGTGATTGCAAAACCAGGCCATCGTGCGCTGCATGATGAATGGGCTAATAAGACCAATTTGTACCAACTGCGACTTTAATTCATCCTCATCCAGCTAATTTGTACCCTTTAAACCCAATTATTAATTAGACGTCTCCGTGTTTTCATAATATAAGGGTTTGTTCAGAATTTGATAATAAAAGCTTCAATGATAATTAAAATTTCAGGTCAATTGGATGAAAATTGATGATTTGTGACATTGACCCTTTTGACCAAATTATTAATTTGTCTTCTTCATATTCTTAAAAAAAAGCTTTGTTGAAAATCTGATGACATGAGCTCAAATGGTAAAAAAGTTACGGCTCAGACAGACAGACAGACAGACAGACAGACAGACAGACAGACAGACAGACAGACAGACAGACAGAAGTGATTGCAAAATCCAGCATACCGCTGCGTGGAGGATGGACTGATACGTAATTATTGGAGAAACCATGGTAACACTGTAGCATGTGATCGAACCCATGGTGCATGAGGCAAAGTTCAATGGACCTCTTTGGGTTCTCATCCTGCCCATGGACCACACCTCACTGGGTTCAATGGACCACACAACCAAGTATGCAGGAACGGTGCTCATGCTCGTGCCACTTACAGTGCACACCTGGTGCGTCCAAAATATTTAGAGTGACACCAAATTATTAGTACCGTACAAACGTAATACGATATTAATACCAGAACGGCACTCAGCAGAGAGAATACCTTTGCCAAGCTGAACAGTTTACATTTTGTGTCCCACCAATCGGCCAGATCTGGATCCGGAACTGAACCAAAATCGAATCGCCTCGTCATTGTCACCTCCTCAACTCATCCACCAATTTTTTTCAGAACTCGTCCACAATTTTTTGAAATATCATGCTATCAATATCGTTTTTGGCCCCATCTCTCAATCAATGATGAAGAATCACTCAAAAAAAATTCTAGTATCCAGATTTGGATCTTCACCAAAATCTAATGAACTGGTTCTCGCACACCCGTCTTGTCCACCAATTTTCGTCCGAATCTGTCCCTAACTTTTTGAGATATCCTGCTCACAGACAAACACACAGACGTGAAAACAACCTCCGTCCACCTTCTGTGGCAGAGGTAATAACAAATCACCATCGCTGCTGTCATCTCCAAGGCCCACATCATCCGAGGAAAGGAAGGCAGATGAGCCGATGATGTGTGGGAGAGGCCGGTCCAGGTAAAGGTCCTTTGGGAGAAAAATACAGAACACAGAGTATTGTATCAAAAGACAATATGAACTTAGTCCGAATCAAACAAGTTAAGAGTCAATTTTACGCAAACATACCTTCGGCTCCAAGATCGGGTACAATTGAGTACCTCTGTGCCCTACCACGACTCCTCTCTTGTCCTCAGACATTGCTTTCTCTTCTTCTTCATCATAGTCATCCTCCTCATCACCAATGGAGACAGGAAGACGCTCAAAGGCCGAGTCCAGAACGTCGAGGCCCAAACGCACAGCAGTGCAAACTTTAGGCAGTAGTTCTGCCTCACGCTGTGTATTCTGCTCTGCCTGTTATGGGATGGGGGTGGGGGGGGAGAAGAAAGAATCAAGAGGAGATTGTTAAAAAGTAAATCACGAAAATATGGGAGTGAGGGGGAGAAGGAGGGTGAGGGGCAGAGGGAAAAATGGAGTTGAACAAGAGGAAAAGAAGAAATATGAGAAGAGGAAGGAAACAAGGAACATTGTAGAGAAACAAGGAGATGATCAACATCAAATTACCATCCTCAGGTTTCACAGAAAGTTGGTAAAAAAAAAAAACATAATAAAATTAACATGAGAGAAGCAAGAGAGTCGATGAATAACAGGCGAAAGCCGTGTGAGCCTGAGAGTTTACGAGTGATATCCCGTCGCTATCCCTCACTTGGTCAGGGGGTCGAGCCGGTTCCACTTTCGGCACCTCGGTCTCAACCTCTTCATCGTACACACGCTGCAAAATGGGCAGGTCAAACTGGGGTCATGCTCGACAAACACAGAGGTGCTTCACAACAATGGGCCAATCGATGAATAGGAGAAACCTCACAACAACACACGGCACACTCACATTTACCTCCATGACCAAATGCACCTTCACGTTTTCACCACCGTTTGTCTGTCCGTCAGTGAGCACGACATTTCAAAATGTTATGGACGGATTCGGACGAAACTTGGTGGACAGTTTGGGTGTGCGATAAGTGTGAATCAATGTGATTTTTTGTGAAGATCCAGATCCGAGATCCAACCCTCCACCAAGTTTCGTCCGAACTCATCCATAACTTTGTGAGATATCGTTCTACCGGGTGATATTTATTTATTTATTTATTTATTCGAGAACCCTCGATAATTCCCATACACTAAAAACGATATCAGTTAGGAACCTAATATTTTACATAAAATTAGCCGAATGTTACAGAAAGACGTGACATGATCGACACAATCGATTACGTCAAACGAAGTTCTGAAAGCGTCCACCACCATGCTGCAGGTACAAATTCATCCTTCGCAGCATGCTCTCCGACACAGTGTGTGGCATTTCTTGGGGAATATTGCTGATCGTGTCACCGATTATTGATTTCAATTCATCAAGAGCATGTGGATTTGTGGCGTTCACCATATCCTTCAAATACCCCCAACAAAAATAAATCTGGTGACGTGAGATCTGGGGATTGAGGTGGCCATCGTGACTTGGACACGACACCGTCACCAAAGAGTAGCCGAAGTTCGTTCATGCTGCATCGCGAAGTGTAACTCGTGGCACCACCTTGCTAAAACCATCCTTGGTTGATTTCATCTTCTGCAAGGTGCCCGAGAAACTCACGGATTATGTTGATGTAAAGTTCTGAGTTTACCGTTTCTGAGAAGAAAATTGGGCCAATAATTCTTTGCCGACTTGCAGCACACCGAACACCAATTTCCATGAAATGCAATGGCCTTTCATGCATTACATAAAGTTGTTCACGTCGCCATAAATGAGTGTTTAACGTAAAATCACGTGATACCTCCAAGGAATTACGAGGAAATTATGTGCAGGAGGAGGAGGAGGCCATTCGGCCCATCATGCCTGCGCCACACCAATACCAGATTTAATAAATCCGTCAAGACCCCTTCCCTTCGTGTGCAGCCTTTTGGCTGCAACACAGGTACTCATTTCACTGACCTCATAAGGATGACAGGCTGAGTCAACCCCCTGGTGTTAATTCAGTGGAAAACGGGGCTTGAACTCAGGGCCCTCGGATCCCAGGCCACCACCCGAACCACGAAGCCAACAGCAGGTGACGGGTCCTGAGTTTGAACCCCTGTCGACCTGATAACTCTCAGGATCCAGTCACGTCCTTCTGTAATATTAGGCTACA
Organism: Eptatretus burgeri; assembly: GCF_056783735.1. NCBI lineage: Eukaryota > Metazoa > Chordata > Myxini > Myxiniformes > Myxinidae > Eptatretus > Eptatretus burgeri. Next base: position 139,087,916 of record NC_140963.1, read on the forward strand.
TTTACGTAAAATATTAGGTTCCGAACACATGTAGTTTTTAGTGTATGGGAATTATTTCGGGTTCTCAAATAAATAAATAAATAAATAAATAAATATCACCCGGTAGAACGATATCTCACAAAGTTATGGATGAGTTCGGACGAAACTTGGTGGAGGGTTGGTTAGGTGATATGAACTAGCCGATTACATTTTGATTCAGGTCCGAATCCAGATTCGTCCCATCAGTGGGATACAAATCGTAAACTGTTCAGCCTGGCGGAGGTATGCGCTCTACCGAGTGCCCTTCCAGTTGTAAATGTGTTTTGGTGGATATAAAACCACCATGCCAGCTGGCTGGGTGTGAGATGTGTAACCACTTGCATCACTATTGTTAAGGAGGAAGCTCAATGCCACAGATTGTTGTTCTTCGCACAGAACAACTGACATGAACTGAAATGTGGCCAATCACAAACGACTGTGCTGCCACGTCCATATTATCCGATATCGATTCTGCCATGGAATGCTTGCATAAACGTTTATCTTCTCTCATTCATTGGTTTATCTCAATCATCCCATCAATCATGGAACACCGAATCCTGTTGTGAAGCGGTTGCGACCAGGCCAACCAGCTTGCCTTCTCAAAATGAAACATTTACCCGAAAGAGGGCAACTATATCTCACTCCGTAAGGCTCACAACAAGTCTGCGTCTATCCTGAGGAAAGTCAGAAATAATCATCTTGCTGAAAATAACATGTCTCGTTGGGAAAATAAGATTATTCTTTGGAAAAAAAAATAATCATCTCGTTGGGCATAGGTTGTGAACGCCGACAACACGCTAAGCATTCGTTGGTCAGAAATAATAACTGAAAATAATCAGAAACAATCATCTGACCACTCAGTCAGAAACAACCTTCCCTCAATGCTCCTAATAATGATTTTCAGACTAATACTATCACTTTCACCCGAAATGATTATCCTCCCCCCCAATGTTACTGACTCTGTCGGCAACGATCCCCTCCCCAGCATTACTGACACTGCTCGTAAGGTCTCTGCCTCCAATGTCACTGACTGTGCTCATAACGATCCTCTTTCCAACGCTACTGATTCTGTTGGTGACGATCCTTGCCCTAATATCAATATCACCAACTCAGTAAATAACGTTGAGCTTCAGTCGAATGTTGCAGCTTCCCTTTCAACAAATAAATAAACCAATGTCACCCACAGGGTGACCCGTATCTTGCCAAAAGGTGACCACTTGTGACTTCTTTAAGGTCACACTGAGGTGAACAGAGCTGCTATCCACCAGGAGTGACTCCTTGAGGAATATCTGCCTACGAGAGATTCTGATGAGAATCGTTCTACAGAGTAACCATGAAAAATATGCTTTTGCCTCATAACGTCACCAAATGACGTCATAATGTCTCAAGCTTGACATATCTAGAAAGCACTCAGAGGTGTTCAATTTGAGGTACTACACGATATGGTTCCTAAAACTTGAAAATTTGACCTTGGGGTCAAATATGTTTGACCTGTGGCGCTAACCATGAAGGTCAAGGCCAATCGCCACCAAAAATTAATCAGCTGAGCGCCAGACCATGAAATATATTCCCATGAAGTTTGAAGACGATCCGATCAAAATTACTCAAAAAATAAGGGTTTCGTCGACTCCCCTGATTTGCGACAAAGTGACCTTGACCTTTGACCTTCAAAATTTTATGCGCTGAAAGGGACCTCTATAGGCCTCTGATATGCGAAGTTACAAAAATTTCCAATGACAACTGTGCTCTGCAGAGTGATTTATACGTGATTACAGACCAAAAAAAAACCAACAGCAAAAAAACAAAAACATATGAAGGTCAAGGCCAATCGCCACCAAAAATTAATCAGCTGAGCGCCAGACCATGAACTACATTCCCATGAAGTTTGAAGACGATCCGATCAAAATTACTCAAAAAATAAGGGTTTCGTCAACTCCCCTGATTTGCGACAAAGTGACCTTGACCTTTGACCTTGACCTTCAAAATTTTATGTGCTGAAAGGGACCTCTATAGGCCTCTGATATGCGAAGTTACAAAAATTTCCAATGACAACTGTGCTCTGCAGAGTGATTTATACGTGCCAAAAAAAAAAAAAACAACAACAACAACAACAACAAAAAAAACATATGAAGGTCAAGGCCAATCGCCACCAAAAAATAATCAGCTGAGCGCCAGACCATGAACTATATTCCCATGAAGTTTGAAGACGATCCGATCAAAATTACTCAAAAAATAAGGGTTTCGTCGACTCCCCTGATTTGCGCCAAAGTGACCTTGACCTTTGACCTTCAAAATTTTATGCGCTGAAAGGGACCTCTATAGGCCTCTGATATGCGAAGTTACAAAAATTTCCAATGATAACTGTGCTCTGCAGAATTTTTTTATACGTGATTACAGACAAAAAAAAATAAAAAATATAAAATAAAAAAACATACAAGCTGACTAACATATCTTGCAAAACTTCGTTTTGGCAAGATAACAAGATAGGCCTTTATATTAGTAATTGAACGAGTTGACACAAGCACTTGTAATGAACAGATGGGCACCACCAACGAGGGGTTCGTTACTGTTTCTAAAGTTTAAAAAACGCAAGTCTGTTGTCAGAAACGTATCACCCTCCGGAAAACGACCAACCAACACGAGCATAAACAGAGATGCCAACTTTTGGAAATCAGAATTAGGGAGGATTTTCAACCGACACCAAATTATGTGCGCCAAGCGCACATCTCGAGCGCGGAGCGCTCGACCCTTGCGCCGGGGTCCATGGCCCGCCTTAGGGCCCTGGAAGCTCTGGGGTTCTAGACGCTCTCTAGTGCCCTCTGAGCCCTATTTTGGAGCATTTAACATGTTAAGAATTCCCACTTTTTGAACAAAAAAAGGGGAAAATTGTGCACTTTTTAATGTTACATGTATGTTAATATTAGTAAGTTAGGGGACAATCAAAGATTAACAAAAAGCACAAAAGAAGCAATATTTTTCTTACCTTACTGGCTGGTACTACTGCTGCTTGCTTTTTCCATGGCAGCTTTGCTGAGTGACAGCTGTGTGGCTCTTTTAGCCCTTCTGATTATGTCTTTGCTGTATTCTCTCTGGTAGCAAGGGGTGCTATGAGCTAGTTTTTCAATTAAGAGAGCTTCCAGGGTTTTGACACTCAAATTGGGACGAAATTCAGTATGATTCTTCCGTACAAGACTGAGTGCCCGCTCACATGATGCGTTCGAATGAGGAATGACCAAGATTCCCTTCATCACTTTGCTCAAATTAGGATACTTCTTGGCACCAGTGCAGGGATCTGTGAGCTGTGAAATCCGATGCCACTGCTCATCCACTCTCACTGTCTCAGTAGCAATTGTAGCTATGGAGGCGTCTGCCTGGTAGTGAGCGAATTCACTCTCAAGACTGTCTATGTCACTATCACCGCCACTGAACAGACAGGGGAATTTCTTGATGAAAAACTCCACACAGTCAAACCCCACTTCTTGGTGTAGCTTAACATCCAGCACCTGAGCATGCTTGGCTAATTCATCACCTAGCGGCCAAGTTTTGAAGATGTAATTGCAGGCTTTCACATAATATGAGCGAACTGCACTGAAGAAACCTTGGATGTCTGACTCACTCAGAGTGAAGGTGGATTTCTTGAGACTCCTTTGTTCCCTTATATACAGTTTGGCATCGTTCCCAATCATGAGGTCCTCATCATTCTTCTGATGATTTCTGTCAGAGAAGGGTACATTTACCAGAGCAACCGATGACACCGATGGTTTCAAAAACCGTACGAAGATATCTTTCAGAAGACCATTCAATTCAGAAGACCAGAAGACCAAGATCAGGAGATGAATACAGGGTTCGTCTCTTTGGAGCAGAAGATTCCCCTTCTCAAAAAGCTTGTTAGCATATCGAAGGAAGAAACAATAGAGTTTTGTTTGTGGAGACAAGAACATCCTGTTGACACGTTTTTCTCTAGATTCCTGCACAGTGTTTGAGGAAGATGCGCTTTTAGTTGTAGAACTCGTAGTACACTTAGCCGCAGGGAGATCACACTTGCGTTTACTGCCAGCAGAAGAGGTCAGACTCGTAGTACCAGATCCAATTTTACGTTTGAGGAGAGAGCTTGAGGTAGGTGCAGCCAAGGAAGAAGACCTCTGATTCGAAGGTTTTGCTGAGCTTCTGTCAAGTGATTTGGCAAAAGCAGAACTTAACTTGGGTCCTTCTTTGCCTGTAGATGGGACTATCACAGTCTTTCTCGACTCTGAAGGGATCTGCTTTGTAGATGAACGTGATGAAGGGCCGGTGATGCTACCTGCTCTCAGCATTGGTTTTGGTGCTGTCCCTGCTGTCTTCTTTCGCAGCAGATACTGCAGTGGTAGTGGTGAATGCTGCTCCACTAGTGCTTGATCCTGCAGTGCCAGTACTGGCAGTAGATACAGTGCCGTCCTTCTTGCTCGTTGTTAGAGTCTTGGCTACAGTTGGTTGCATTTTTCTTCGGACTTCTTCTTTGAAGAAGAGGTGAAGTGGCTCCCACTGTTCAATCAGCCTGTCTAGGCACTGACCAAGGGACAGCCACCTTGTTGCTACATGCTTCAGAATCTTGTGTGTCGGGGCATCACAGAGTTCTTGCAGTGCTTTCACTCCTTTGACGCGTTTACTACTTTTGTCCAAGTAGTAGTAAATATCGATGAGAAAGTCATCTAATTCAATGGGGAAGGCCTGAGCCGCCTTCTTGGCCGTATTGTGCATCATATGGCAAGGGCATCCCATGATGTAGCACTCTGGATTTTGTTTGTGGATATAAGCAGCGACTCCTTTGTGCTTGCCCACCATGACAGAGGCATTATCAGCACAAAAGGAAACACAACTTTCCCACGGAATTTTCCTGTCACTGAACTCATGATCAAGCAGTTTGAAAATGTTTTCTCCAGTGGAATCTTGTTTGCACACAGGCAAACTTAGCAAACCTTGCTTCACAATCCCAGCACTGTTGTCATAGTACGAAATCAGGACAGGATATAGCTGGGCCTCACCACTGTCATTGCTACCGTCTGTAGCTAGGCTAAATGGAGCTAGTCTAGCAATATCGGCAATAGATGAAGCAGTAACATTTGACAACTCACCAATTACACTGGTCAACAACAAATTTGTTGTCTGCATTTTTTAAGCTGATTTAGGACGAATCTGATGCGCTGAATCCAAAACTCACATTAGTTTTGTTCAATCAGGTCAAGTTTTGAGATATGGCCACATGTCGTTTTTTACATATTTGTTCACATGTACGCATGTGTGGAGCATTTTAGAAGAAGTTGGTGGGGGTAAAATGTCATGTCAAATAATTGTTTTGATTGGAAATAATTATTTTAATGACAAGAAGTATTCAGGTACGATAGTTCTAGGTGATTATGTCGAAAAGGGATCAGTTTGAAGTCATAAAACCTCAAAATCTTCCAAAAATTGGTGAGGCAAAGCATAAAGTTCGTGGATCAAAACTAAAGTTAATGGGGCAGATTTTGTAATAATGTGATACAAAAAAGTTGTATTTCTTGAAATAACGAACTCTGAAGAATGTACAATACCTACATGCGCCAATTTATGACATGCGCTTCTGCTCAAGCTTGGAGTGCCACAGTACGAACCCAAAATTGGAGACTGTTCATTGACAGCAGCAAGCGATCACTGAAATGTGTTCTGCTACACAACGGCAACCAGTTTGCCTCTGTACCCATCGCTCACTCGACTACACTGAAGGAGAAGTATGAAGCGGTGAAGTACGTGCTGGAGAAAATTGGTTATGATCAGCATAAGTGGTTTATTTGTGTTGACCTGAAGATGGTGAACTTTTTGTTGGGACAACAGTCTGGCTTCACCAAGTACCCATGTTTTCTGTGCATGTGGGATAGTAGGGACCGTGCTCAGCATTACACGAAGAAGGACTGGCCTGTGCGGGAGGAATTGGTGCCATGCAAAGAAAGAAACGTCATCAACGACCCTCTGGTGGACAGAGACAGAATACTCTTCCCACCGCTGCACATCAAGCTCGGCTTAATCAAGCAGTTCACCAAGGCTCTGGACAAAGATGGTGACTGCTTCACTTACTTGTGCCAGGCTTTTCCAGGATTGACCATGGAGAAGTTGAAAGCTGGCATCTTTGATGGTTCTCAGATCCGTCAGCTCATCAGAGATCCAGAGTTCAAAAACTCAATGAACGAAGTGGAACTGGAAGCGTGGAATACATTTGTTTTGGTAGTGAAGAACTTTCTTGGCAACAATAAGGCCAGAAACTACGCAGAACTTGTCAACAACATGCTGACTGCTTTCAGAAACCTGGACTGCAACATGAGCATCAAGATGCACTACCTATTTTCACATATGAACCGGTTTCCTGAGAACCTGGGTTCAATGAGTGACGAGCAGGGGGAGAGATTCCATCAGGACATGAAGGAGATGGAGACCAGGTATCAGGGTCGCTGGGACGCAGTCATGATGGCTGACTACTGTTGGAATCTGAAGAGAGACCTCCCTGCCGCTGAACATTCCAGGAGTTCGAAGAAACGGAAGTTCAAGCCCTGAAGTTTGAACAGTGGTGACGCAACATGCAATTTACTTGTACTTACCTTTATCAATGCCCACCATTCAGATGACAGTAATCGATGTTTCTATCATGTAATCAATAAATGTTGTTGGCAAAACATTTTTTTTTCTTAAAAACATGTTTAGGATGATATGTGTTGACAAAAATCAGCTGATAATGCCACAAAAATGTAATTGATTTTGTCACAAGATCTGATTTTTTTTTCAAATCAACTTAGCACAAAAACCTGACCTGATGGAGAGAAACGGATGCCATTTCCTGATTCAGCAGTGCCAGAATACCCTAATTCACTTGTAGAAATCTAGACAACATTCAGAAAGTAAAAAATTGTTGACCAGTGTTCTTTTTTCTTCTTTGTTCTTGTTCTTTTTTTTTGTTCTTTTTTTTTTTTCTTTTTTTTTCTTGCTTTTTGTTCTTGTTTTTTTTTTTTTTTTTTTTTTTGTTCTTGCACATCTTGCACATCTTGCAAGTTTTTGTTCTTGCACATCCATACTTTGAAGCAACTTTTGAATCTGGAAACATCTTTTGAAATAGAGGTCCAGCATGATCTGAGACTGATATGGGCAAGTTATGTTCCACAATAAATCCACTAAAGAGAAGTTCTGCTCGGGTAACATCCTCTTCCTCGCTTGTCCCTTGTTTGGTGAAATAATTCAGAAGTGTACCGGTACTCGTGCTCGAAGATCTCTCCTTTGCAATGTCTGTGTGCCGTTTGCTTCCAACGTGCTTCCGAATATCATCGCGACCTCCGTGCTCAACTGAAATATCAACGCTGCATACTGTACAATACGCATGATGAATTCCTCTTTCAGACTTTCGAATACACGGGTATTGGAGACTGTATTCGGTCTTGTACTTCTGAGACCATTTCTTGGTCTTCGTAAGCTTCTTTTCTGCCATTTCGTAATCAACATCGAGGGCTTGAAGCATCGGTAACTTCGAAGTCGATGTTCCACAGCTGCAGCGCGACTCGTAGAACTCTAGCGGCTGTTAAACACCGCACGGTGGTCGCGACCGCCGGGCTGGTACGGGGCCCAGCTGCATGCAGTGAGCGTATCGCATGCATATACACTGTGCATACATACCGCATGCACTGTATTGCACACATACCGCATGCACTAAATCTCAGTGCATGATCGCCTAAGCGAGATCCAGACCCAATGTTTCGCTGCTCCTCATTTGAATTTGCATTTTTTTACGTACAATTTGGTAGCAGCGAACGTTATGGAGTTACCACATGCTATACGTAGCAGACGATGCTTTTCATTCAATTCTCATACTAGTACATTCTGATTAGTGAACAGTGCAAAAATATCAAAATTTCGGGAGGATAAGGATAGTGATCGTAAGGGCGGGAGTTTGGGTGAATTTTCGGAAGCCTCCCGATGAAATCGGGAGGGTTGGCATTGCTGGCATAAATGGCACTGAAATCTCACTTTTCAACCAATTTGCCTTGTTAGAAGAAGAGGAAAAATCGGATGTTTTACTCAATAAAAATATAAATGATGATGTAGTAGATGCCACACCATTAATATCGAAAGACTGTATTCCTGACCCCATAGAATGTACCGCTTCACAAAAGGGGGCCTCTCCCCATGACGAAGAGCAGTGTTACGAATGTCATGATAATGCTAAAACACCTACCCGAACTGACAAAACTGGTACTCCCACCGTGCCTGACAAATCTAAGGTCCCTGATCAAATTGATGGAACCTCCCTCCCATGTACAGTTACCCCAGTCAAAAATCAACAAACCGGATGTACAGATTGATTGTAATTTGGAGGCAGCCGTGCCTGTGACATCTTATCAAGTCGCTGCTGAAGAACAGCAGGGCATTGTCGCAGATAGTATGGGGGGGGATATGAGTCTGATGGGACATCTTCTTCTGTCTCTGATTCTAGTGATGCGAGTAGCGATACTTCTTCTCTAAAGCTTGAAGACGCTTCTTCAATTTCCCCAGATACTATTCACACCTTCTTGCACAAATGTTTTCGAAAAAAGAATGTCAAAATTAAAGACAATTTTCAAGTTCTAGAAGACGTTATTCAAGTGACCCGAATAATGATTTCCAGACCTGATCGATACAATATTACTGACCCTCAATGTCATCGTTTAAGGAAATTTTAAAGTCGTGCTCGGAACGAACTCAAAAATAATGGTTGATGCTGTTCTACCTGATGACCTCTGTCCCTTCCCCTCTTCATACCTTCGATGAAAATATCCATTGCAAGCTTAAATATCAATGGTAGTCGTAATTCTCTCTGCAAAGTGCAAGTTAAACAACTAATCGAGTGCAACAAGGTTGATATCTTATTACGACAAGAAACTCATTCCACTGACTCTTCTTCAGCTGAATGGGAATTATTTCTTAAAGGACATTGGTTCTTTAGCAGTCTTTTAAGTCCGATTACCAGGATAGCCATCTACTTTCAGCAAACTCTTCCTTTAAAGAAATTGTAAAAGGATATTTAGCTTCCCTGACCTTTTCCATTCGTCAGCAACTTTTCACAATTGTCAATCTATATGCTCCTAGCACAAATCCTGAAAGATCTTTTTTTGCTCATATCCCCCCTGACCACTTTCTATGTCTCGGAATTTATTTTAATCGTACACTAAACCCCCTCTTGATAGGAATGGTGCTGAGCCACATCCAGCCAGTACGAAAGCTCTTGCACGCTCCATTTATAAATTCAAGTTGACTGACATTTGGCGACTGCAACAACAATTTACTTGGTGTAGCTGTTCTAACAATCAAGTGTCTTTAGCTCGAATTGATAAATTCTACGTTTCCAATCATTTTCTTAACCTTGTCTTAAACACCTCTATTCTCCCATCTGGGTTTTCTGATCACCATGTTGTTGTTATGCGGTTTCAATTGCCACTAGTTAAGAGGGGGAGCCCTTTTTGGAAGTTCAACACAGCACTTCTTCAAAATGATTTATTTGTTACTTCCTTTAAAACCTTTTGGGCACATTACATCACGATCGATCAGAAATTCTCTTGTCAACGTCAGTGGTGGGACAATACGAAAGTTCAAATTGGAGTTTTCTGTCAAAACTTCTCACGACACAGTACTCTGAATTGCGACATTGACATAGAATTAGTGAAGACACAAATTCTAAACTTGCAAAATACAGTGTCCTCCTCGAATGACAATAGACAGCAGCAAATGTTGTATGAAAAGAAAGCTCTTCTGAACGAGTTATTGGTCGAGAAAGCAAAAGGCGCAATCCTTCGAATGAGAATGATTCACCTCCAGCAACTAAACACTCCCAGTAGTTTCTTCTTCAAGTTGGAAACAACTTCCAAAAATCAGAAACAAATATTATCCTTGCTTTCTGCTGATGGAAAGACGGTCTGATTGATATTAAACTCACTGTTAAAAAATTATTTTTCAAACCTCTATTTTGCCAAGCATATTTCGTTAAACCACATGCATCATTTTACTACTTCCTCAAGGCCCTGTCACACCTTGACGATTTAGCCAGCGTATGCCGACGTAAGAAAAATTTGTCTAAAACGCTGGCACACGTCGAATACGTTATGGGTAAGTTTTGTATACGTTAAGAGCACGCTGGCATACGTCGTAGTATGCCGAGCTTGTCGACAAATTTTAACATGCTCAAAATTTTTCGACGTATGCCAGCATATGACTCACACGTTCCGCATACGCTGGCCATAAGTTGTAGGCACATTACGCCATCGTTGACACATGTCGACACACGTTACTTGTAAGTTACTCATAAGTCAAAACACGTCGAGGTAATGTTTAGCGTCAGTGTTCCAGACCCCATGGTTTTTTTTTTTCTTTGGCATGACGGTGATGTTGACACTTCGATTTCTAGTGCGGTTATAATATAATATAATTAATAGGCTGCCGCTCAACGATTTAAATCATAACCGCACTAGAAATCGAAGTGTCAACATCACCGTCATGCCAAAGAAAAAAAGAAAAAAAAGCAAACCATGGAGTCTGGAACACTGACGGGTTCCTCCTATGTGAACCCCATTTTATATACCAATTCCCATAAACGCTGCCAATACGCCATTATACGGTAGCTGTAAGTTAGTAAACACGTTCAGTAAGTTCTGTGGTCGTCCGGAAGACGTCAAATACGTCTACATACGTCAATATGCGTTGGAGATATGTTACACATAGGTTCAAAGCACGTTACTCATAGGTTAGAAATAAGTTTCGGGTACGCTAAACATTACCTCGACGTGTTTCGACTTATGAGTAACTTACAATTAACGCGTGTCGACGTGTGTCATCAATCGCATAACGTGCCTACAACTTATGGCCAGCGTATGCGGAACGTGTGAGTCATACGCTGGCATACGTTGAAAATTTTTCAGCGTGCTTAAAATTTGTTGACATACTCGGCGTACTACGACATATGCCAGCGTGCTTCAGCGTGCTCTTAACGTATATAAAACTTACCCATAACGTATTCGACGTGTGCCAGCGTATTCGGCAAATTTCTCATACATCGGCATACGCTGGCTAAAACGTCAAGGTGTGACAGTGGCTTGCACTTTGATGTCCAGTGCGGTTATGATTTAAATCGTTGAGCGGCAGCCTATTAATAGCCTACGCCACGTGATCGTCAGCGATACGCTGCCGCGCGCTATGCATAAGTTAGACTATCGTTGGGCATAGGTTGTGAACGCCGACAACACGCTAAGCATTCGTTGGTATAAGTTATCTATATGTTATCGAAACGTTGTGTGTACGTTACTAATACGTTATGCATACGTCCAACTCGTTATGAATACGCCCAAAACTGGAAAAAAAACATCAATAGTTCAGCATACGCCAGCGTTTTACATACATTTTGATACGTTGCCATACGCTGGCTAAAACGTCAAGGTGTGACAGGGCCTTTACCTGCACTTACTGAAACACAGAAATTGACTGTTGAAGGTGAAATAACCTTAGATGAACTTACAAGTGTTGTAAAAACCTTGCCCACCAGCAGAGCACCTGGGTTAGATGGGTTGCCAGTCGAATTATACAGCGCTTTCTGGGATCTGCTGGGACCATGTCTATTAACAGTCTTTCAAGAAAGCATACAAACTGGTGAACTTCCTTTGAGCTGCAAACGTGTTATCATCTCACTAATCCCCCAAAAAAGGTGACCTTCAACTTGTTGAGAACTGGTGCCCAATCTCTCTACTTTCTGCTGATTATAAAATCCTGTCCAAATTACTTGTCAATCGTTTAAAAGTTATAATAGGACACATTGTAACTCCTGACCACTCCTATTGCATTCCTGGTCAATCAATATTTAACAATATATTTTCTGTTCGTGATTTGATTTTGATTTGCCATTGTCAGAACGTCAATACTGGGCTGATCTTTTTCGAACAAGAAAAAGCTTTCGATACCGTTGACCATTAATAATTATTTGAAGTTTTAAAGGGGTTTGGGTTTGGATCTTTCTTTATTTCCTGCATTTAGTTTGCTGTATCACAATAACTCCAGTCTACTAAATATTAATAACAGTTTGTGTTCACCTTTTCCAGTTCAGCGAGGAATTAGACAAGGTTGCCCTCTTTCTGGGTACCTGGAATCCCTTTTCATTGAACCCTTGCTCATTCATTTACGCCACAAGCTCTCCGGTTTTTCAGTGGTACCTTCAGTTAAGGTTCTTGCATATGCTGACGATCTGTGTGTAATTGTCAATACTCAATCTGACATTGCTGATCTTACAAATGCTATACAAAATTTTAACCTTGCATCTTCTGCGACTGTTAACTGGAGAAAGAGTAAAGCGTTGTGCCTTGGTCCTTCAGAGTTATTTATCCCACCTCTGCTGCCTAATGGCTTGTAGTGGAGGCATGATAGTGTTAAACATCTTGGTGTTTTTCTCGGGAACGTGACCTTCTCTTTTAAAAAATTGGGATCAGATGGTGGATCAAATCTCTCACACCCTTAATTGCTGGAAAAGATTATCCAGCTTACTGTCTTACAGAGGTAGAGTGCTAATAATCAATAATTTAGCTGCTTCCAAACTCTGGAATCGGATAAGTGCCTTACAACCCCCCAAATCACGAATCCTGAATTTGCAACGAATCCTTGTTAACTTTTTCTGGAATGGTATGCACCGGCTCCGAGCAGATCTTCTGAGTGTCCCGCTAGAAAAAGGCGGTCAAGGACTCGTGGACATTTCCAGCAAAATACTGTCCTTTCGACTGACGACCTTGCGTCACTTCTATACAAGGAGGTCCTGTCCTGGCGGCCGCTGGCTTCCTGTTTGCTCCTGCAAGCTGGTAAGCTCAAGTGTGGACTTGAACTTGTTATACTTGATCTGCAGCGAGTTGACACCTCCTTACTGCCCTCCTATCAAAGTCTCCTAAATGCCAGTCAATGCCTCCTTCCAGTACGAAACAAGGATTCGTATAAATTTAGTAATTTCATGCGTGAACCTGTTTTTTACAACAGCCTCTTTCACCATGACTTTCAAAGCAGGTCCCTCATTCAATCCTTCATTGAATCTGGCTTCTTCCTTGTGGAAGACTTTGTCAATCACACATATTCTGAATGGCAGACTCCAAACCAGATATTGGAAGCTTGCAATGTTAAATCAACATGAATAATTGGACTAATTCTACGTTCAATTGTTAAAGCTTTCAACCTTTTTAATTTATCATGGCCTCCATCATATGATGTTCAAGGTGTAAGTACAATGCAACCTGACTTCCCTGATTTCGTTTTTTTAACACTCCTTCCACCAAGCCTCTACAAACATGTACAAAGACTGCTATGTATGTGCAATGTCTCAATGTTATTACATCTGCCAACCCCAATAATGCACTGACTACCCACTGGAAAGAGCTTCTGCTTGCAGGGGTTCCATCATCTCCCTCCTGGTCTTCCATGTACACATCACCTGTATCTACATGTGCCGGAGACACACAGTGGAGACTCGCACACTATTCCTTGACTTCAAACGTATTCCTCAAAAGATTGAACCTTGTTTCGTCCGATGAATGTCCTTTTTGCCATCAATCCAAGGATGTTTTCCATGCTTATGTTGGTTGTCAAAGGTTGATCCCACTGTTTTTAAACTCTTGAAACTTTTTTTCCAAAAATTAGGCTTTTGCTTTTCATTCCATCATTTTATTTTCTGCATACCGGTATCCAACAAGAATGTCAGAATTGAAGTTGCTAATTTCCTGCTCGCTGAAGCAAAACTCGCAATATACATCACTCGCAAGAGGATGATTTCTGGTGTTAATTCACAGGATTGCAGCGCTCTGCTTGCCTTTCAAGGCTCTGTGTGTGCCCGTCTCAAAATGGAATTGATGTTTTATCGAGAGAGTTCGCGAATTAATGACTTCATTGATAAATGGTGTAAAAGTGAAGTATTGTGCAGGGTGGAAGGAGAAAATTTATTCTTATTCTTATTGTATTAATTTAACATCTTAAGTAATTCCTGTTCCTGATTCATGTTTTGACTGAATCTGTACAATGTTGCATCACTTGTTTCTTTTTGTACATTTTGTAATAAAAGGACATAAAAGTCAAAAGAAGTCTCAGTCTCAGTCTCTGTCTCTCTCGGTCTCTCTCTCTCGGTCTCTCTCTCTCGGTCTCTCTCTCTCGGTCTCTCTCTCTCGGTCTCTCTCTCTCGGTCTCTCTCTCTCTCTGTGTCTCTCTCTCTCTGTGTCTCTCTCTCTCTGTGTCTCTCTCTCTCTGTGTCTCTCTCTCTGTGTCTCTCTCTCTCTCTCTGTGTCTCTCTCTCTCTGTGTCTCTCTCTCTCTGTGTCTCTCTCTCTCTGTGTCTCTCTCTCTGTGTCTCTCTCTCTCTGTGTCTCTCTCTCTCTGTGTCTCTCTCTCTCTCTGTGTCTCTGTCTCTCTCTGCCTCTCTCTCTCTCTCTCTCTCTCTCTCTCTCTCTCTGGGTCTCTCTCTGTCTCTCTCTCTCTCTCTCTGGCTCTCTGGCTCTCTGGCTCTCTGGCTCTCTATCTGGCTCTCGCGCTCTCTCCCTCCCCCTCTCTGGCTCTCGCGCTCTCTCTCTCTCTGGCTCTCACGCTCTCTCCCTCCCTCTCTCTCTCTCTCTGATTCTCACACTCCCCTAGAGATATCACTTCGGGTTCTCCTGAGAACTTGCTGCTTATGTACCTCCACCATTAGTGAGAACACGATACTCAACAAGCCACATCACACGATTATTGCGTGGCCATTGGCCAGTCAAAGATCGCCGATATGATGTTAGTTCCTTCCCCTTCAAGGATTACAAGGAATTACGAGGAAATTATGCACAGGAGGAGGCCATTCCACCCATCATGCCTGCACTACACCAATACCAGATTTAATAAATCTGTCAATACCCCTTCCCTTTGTGTGCAGCTTTTTGGCTGCGACACTGGTTCTCATTTCGCCAACCTCGGAAGGATGACAGGTTGAGTCAACCCCACCCGGTATTAATTCAACAGCCAAGCAAGATTTGAGCTCAGGACCCTAGGATCCCAAGCCACCACCAGGTTATAAAGATAAACTCTGGAACTCTTTACCTTGTCATGGCTTTCAAAACACTTATGACCTTCCATTTTCAAAAAAGCAAATTTTTTTACTTCCTCTAAAGCTCTCAGACTATTCTCTCTTTCTTCACTTTTCTATCTTATGCAGTTATTTTATTTCAGGCCTGACATCAATGAGAACTCTTAGTCTGTGACTGGAGCCTTCAACATAAATAATAAAATAAAATAAAATAAAAACCTGACGAATTTCAGTCTCACCCTGTCGCTTTGGAAGGGTCATCAAACGAACCAGACTCCTCATTGCCATGTTCAGCCACTGGAAAAGGTTCAGTCTCTTGAATTTCTAGGCCTCACCATCATGCACTTCATCCACTGGGCTGACCACGTAAGCAAAGCCAGCCTCCGAAGCCAGCCGCAAACGTGACATATTAATCTCTCAGTCATTCCTTAGAAAATCAGTACGATCCAGAAGAGAGTTTTCATTTCCTGAAGAATTAAATAAGAACTCAAGGTCTTTGTCTGCAGATCAATGGGGTACTGCTCTCCCTTATGGGCTGGCACCTCAGCATCACATCAGTCTCTCCTATGTTCTGTGGAGTCGAAAGTTCTCAACACAATCGACTTCCCAGATGGTGAGCCCAAAGCACAGGGTCCGTTGCTCTCACGTGGAAGCAGGTAGGTTGGTGGCCTTCGTGGATTTTTACTTCTTACACCGATCTAGCTCTCTCTTCGCCCTCCGACCTTGATCCCCACCACCCCCCACATTCACACAGTAAGCCCTCCTTTAACTCCCAAAATTATGGCTTCATACCCAACTTTACTCCACTGTTCCTCTTTTCACCAGTTCAGTCACACTCTTCGCTCAAGGGCTTCAAGTATGCGGTTCACCGCAACCACGTGGCATCTCCAATGATGTACAAATTCTCTCCACCCAAACCAACCCAACCCTCTTAACGCCGTCCCTCTTGTTCCGTTCGTTCATTCACTTGCTTATCGTGTCCAACCGTCGCACCACCGTCAGTGCAGTGCCTTTTTACCACCAGTCTCCTCACCCTTCCATGAACCTACACTTCATAAACCAGACATTTTGCACCCATAACCCCTCACTCTATGTCGGCTTTATCCGACACAAGGACATACACACAGCACGTGCTCCGTGTACAATCCCCGTATGACATGTGAAACCATCCTCACATTTTCAATGAACTGATCGCTCGCGAGGCCCAGGAAGTCATGGAAGACATTGTTGAGACGAGTGTGCATTGCCTGCGTCTGGCCGTGCAGGTGCTCCATCCCTTGCTGCACGTTGTGTGTTCGTGACAGCAAACCCTGTGACCACTGCTGGAGGTACAGCAGGAGCTGCACGGTTGGAAGGAAAAGGGACAGAACATGGACATTGGGAAAGCTACAGCTGGTTAATAAGAAAGATTTTAAAAAACAACAATGAAAACATCCCACTTTCCTAAAGGTGTAACATCAATGGAACAATTAACACCTTTTCACAAATGAGCATTGGAATCACCAATCTGTACCTCAGGTACTGACCATTGTTGCCAATATACTTGTACCCCTCTATCCCAATGCTTCCAGGTACCTATAACTGAAACGTCAACCCAACTACCATTTCTGCTGCGACTACCTTTCATGGCAGAGCATTCCATTGATTAACTACTCTTGGAATGAAAGACTGAGTGAAGATGTGGGGGGAGGTGAGGTGGGAGGGGGTGAGTGAGTGGAGATGTGGGGGGGGGTGAGTGAGTGGGGATGTGGGGGGAATGAGTGGAGATGTGGGGGGGAATGAGTGGAGATGTTGGGGGGGGAATGAGTGGAGATGTTGGGGGGAATGAGTGGAGATGTTGGGGGGAATGAGTGGAGATGTTGGGGGGGAATGAGTGGAGATGTTGGGGGGAATGAGTGGAGATGTTGGGGGGAATGAGTGGAGATGTTGGGGGGGAATGAGTGGAGATGTTGGGGGGGGAATGAGTGGAGATGTGGGGGGAATGAGTGGAGATGTGGGGGGGGAATGAGTGGAGATATGGGGGGGAATGAGTGGAGATGTGGGGGGGAATGAGTGGAGATGTGGGGGGAATGAGTGGAGATGTTGGGGGGAAATGAGTGGAGATGTTGGGGGGAAATGAGTGGAGATGTTGGGGGGAAATGAGTGGAGATGTTGGGGGGGAATGAGTGGAGATGTTGGGGGGAATGAGTGGAGATGTTGGGGGGGAATGAGTGGAGATGTTGGGGGGGGGAAATGAGTGGAGATGTTGGGGGGAAATGAGTGGAGATGTTGGGGGGAAATGAGTGGAGATGTTGGGGGGAAATGAGTGGAGATGTTGGGGGGGGAAATGAGTGGAGATGTTGGGGGGAAATGAGTGGAGATGTTGGGGGGGAAATGAGTGGAGATGTTGGGGGGAAATGAGTGGAGATGTTGGGGGGGAAATGAGTGGAGATGTTGGGGGGAAATGAGTGGAGATGTTGGGGGGAATGAGTGGAGATGTTGGGGGGAATGAGTGGAGATGTTGGGGGGGAATGAGTGGAGATGTTGGGGGGGGGAATGAGTGGAGATGTGGGGGGGGGAATGAGTGGAGATGTGGGGGGAATGAGTGGAGATGTGGGGGGAATGAGTGGAGATGTGGGGGGAATGAGTGGAGATGTGGGGGGGAATGAGTGGAGATGTGGGGGGGAATGAGTGGAGATGTGGGGGGGGAATGAGTGGAGATGTGGGGGGAATGAGTGGAGATGTGGGGGGGAATGAGTGGAGATGTGGGGGGAATGAGTGGAGATGTGGGGGGGG
Source organism: Eptatretus burgeri (assembly GCF_056783735.1). Lineage (NCBI taxonomy): Eukaryota > Metazoa > Chordata > Myxini > Myxiniformes > Myxinidae > Eptatretus > Eptatretus burgeri. The sequence continues at coordinate 139,105,793 of NC_140963.1, forward strand.
GAATGAGTGGAGATGTGGGGAGGGGAATGAGTGGAGATGTGGGGGGGAATGAGTGGAGATGTGGGGGGAATGAGTGGAGATGTGGGGGGAATGAGTGGAGATGTGGGGGGGGAATGAGTGGAGATGTGGGGGGGAATGAGTGGAGATGTGGGGGGGAATGAGTGGAGATGTGGGGGGGAATGAGTGGAGATGTGGGGGGGAATGAGTGGAGATGTGGGGGGGATGAGTGGAGATGTGGGGGGGGAATGAGTGGAGATGTGGGGGGGAATGAGTGGAGATGTGGGGGGGAATGAGTGGAGATGTGGGGGGGAATGAGTGGAGATGTGGGGGGGAATGAGTGGAGATGTGGGGGGGGAATGAGTGGAGATGTGGGGGGAATGAGTGGAGATGTGGGGGGGGAATGAGTGGAGATGTGGGGGGGAATGAGTGGAGATGTGGGGGGGGGAATGAGTGGAGATGTGGGGGGGAATGAGTGGAGATGTGGGGGGGAATGAGTGGAGATGTGGGGGGGGAATGAGTGGAGATGTGGGGGGGAATGAGTGGAGATGTGGGGGGGAATGAGTGGAGATGTGGGGGGGGAATGAGTGCAGATGTAAGGGGTGGTGAATGAGTGGAGATGTGGGGGAATGAGTGGAGATGTGGGGGAATAAGTGGAGATGTGTGGGGAATGAGTGGAGATGTGTGGGGAATGAGTGGAGATATAGGGGGGTGAATGAGTGGAGATGTCGGGGGTGAACGAATGGGAATGTAGGGGGATGAATGAGTGGGGATGTAGGGGGGGATGAATGAGTGGGGATGTAGGGGGGGATGAATGAGTGGGGATGTTGGGTGGAGGGTGAATGAGTGGAAATGTGGGGGAAGGAGGTGAGTGCATGGAGATGTGGAGAAGGGGTGAGTGAGTGGAGAGGGGGTAGATGAGTGGATATGTCGGAGTGGGGTGGTGGAGTGAGTGAGATGGGGGTGGAGTGAGTGAGGATGGGGTGGAGTGAGTGAGGATGGGATGGTGGGGGAGTGAGTGAGGATGGGGGTGGAGTGGTGAGGATGGGGGTGGAGTGAGTGAGGATGGGGGTGGAGTGAGTGAGGATGGGGGGTGGAGTGAGTGAGGATGGGGGTGGAGTGAGTGAGGATGGGGGTGGAGTGAGTGAGGATGGGGTGGGTAGTGAGGATGAGGGTGGTGAGGATGGGGGTGGAGTGAGTGAGGATGGGGGTGGTGAGTGAGGATGGGGGTAGTGAGTGAGGATGTGGGGGTGATGGATGGGGTGCAGTGAGTGAGGATGGGGGTGCAGTGGTGAGGATGGGGGTGAGTAGTGAGATGGGGGTGCAGTGAGTGAGGATGGGGGTGCAGTGAGTGAGGATGGGGGTGCAGTGAGTGAGGATGGGGGTGCAGTGAGTGAGGATGGGGGTGCAGTGAGTGAGGATGGGGGTGCAGTGAGTGAGGATGGGGGTGCAGTGAGTGAGGATGGGGGTGCAGTGAGTGAGGATGGGGGTGCAGTGAGTGAGGATGGTGGTGCAGTGAGTGAGGATGGGGGTGCAGTGAGTGAGGATGGGGGTGCAGTGAGTGAGGATGGGGGTGCAGTGAGTGAGGATGGGGGTGCAGTGAGTGAGGATGGGGGTGCAGTGAGTGAGGATGGGGGTGCAGTGAGTGAGGATGGGGGTGCAGTGAGTGAGGATGGGGGTGCAGTGAGTGAGGATGGGGGTGCAGTGAGTGAGGATGGGGGTGCAGTGAGTGAGGATGGGGGTGCAGTGAGTGAGGATGGGGGTGCAGTGAGTGAGGATGGGGGTGCAGTGAGTGAGGATGGGGGTGCAGTGAGTGAGGATGGGGGTGCAGTGAGTGAGGATGGGGGTGCAGTGAGTGAGGATGAGGGTGCAGTGAGTGAGGATGGGGATGCAGTGAGTGAGGATGGGGATGCAGTGAGTGAGGATGGGGGTGGAGTGAGTGAGGATGGGGGTGGAGTGAGTGAGGATGGGGGTGGAGTGAGTGAGGATGGGGGTGGAGTGAGTGAGGATGGGGGTGCAGTGAGTGAGGATGGGGGTGGAGTGAGTGAGGATGGGGGTGGAGTGAGTGAGGATGGGGGTGCAGTGAGTGAGGATGGGGGTGTAGTGAGTGAGGATGGGGGTGCAGTGAGTGAGGATGGGGGGTGCAGTGAGTCATGATGAGGTGGCGGGTTAACGAGGGAAGATATTAAACATGGTTACATTATGTTATGTCCAAACCATTTTCGCCATTCCAGCTGTTACACCATATTGATAATGACTAAAATATTCTCAAACACACAACATAATCAATACAAATCAACCAACATTTAAATTAGGATTTGGAGAAATGAACAACTTCACAGAACCAGATCACAAGTTTCTCTTTGCACATGAAATTAACACAGAGGGGTAACTTGGTCACACACAAGGAATGATCCAAACAACGTTGACTGCGCACACAACCGTTTACTCCATCCGATCCGGTGAACCACGCTCCTGGTCTACAGTAGACCAAGTTGGGGACTCCAAGGTCCGAACATCATGGCACAGTAATCAAAAAACACAAATACCAACACAAACACACCCACACCCACCCACGTTACCCCGGCATCGCTGGCCAAGGACCAGCTGCTGCTGCCTTTGCGGATCTCTGAAAGATCCCAGGGTCTCTCCCAGAGCTCTGGACCTCTCTCAACACCTGCCGACATTTCTGGTCCATCCATCTTCACCACTAAAAGACAAAATGAGCTTCAATAAAACCATGAAATGGAAGTTTCCCAAACCAGCAACAACCAAATAGAGAGTGTCGGTCCTCAGGTAAACAACCAAACAGAGAGTGTCGGTCCTCAGGTAAACAACCAAACAGTGTCGGTCCTCAGGTAAACAACCAAACAGTGTCGGTCCTCAGGTAAACAACCAAACAGTGTCGGTCCTCAGGTAAACAACCAACCAAACAGTGTCGGTCCTCAGGTAAACAACCAACCAAACAGTGTCGGTCCTCAGGTAAACAACCAACCAAACAATGTCGGTCCTCAGGTAAACAACCAAACAGTGTCGGTCCTCAGGTAAACAACCAAACAGTGTCGGTCCTCAGGTAAACAACCAAATAGTGTCGGTCCTCAGGTAAACAACCAAACAGAGAGTGTCGGTCCTCAGGTAAACAACCAAACAGAGAGTGTCGGTCCTCAGGTAAACAACCAAACAGTGTCGGTCCTGAGGTAAACAACCAAACAGAGAGTGTCGGTCCTCAGGTAAACAACCAAACAGAGAGTGTCGGTCCTCAGGTAAACAACCAAACAGTGTCGGTCCTGAGGTAAACAACCAACCAGACAGTGTCGGTCCTCAGGTAAACAACCAAACAGAGAGTGTCGGTCCTCAGGTAAACAACCAAACAGTGTCGGTCCTCAGGTAAACAACCAAACAGAGATTGTCGGTCCTCAGGTAAACAACCAAACAGAGATTGTCGGTCCTCAGGTAAACAACCAAACAGTGTCGGTCCTCAGGTAAACAACCAAACAGTGTCGGTCCTCAGGTAAACAACCAACCAAACAATGTCGGTCCTCAGGTAAACAACCAAACAGAGAGTGTCGGTCCTCAGGTAAACAACCAAACAGAGAGTGTCGGTCCTCAGGTAAACAACCAAACAGAGAGTGTCGGTCCTGAGGTAAACAACCAACCAGACAGTGTCGGTCCTCAGGTAAACAACCAAACAGAGAGTGTCGGTCCTCAGGTAAACAACCAAACAGAGAGTGTCGGTCCTCAGGTAAACAACCAAACAGAGAGTGTCGGTCCTCAGGTAAACAACCAAACAGTGTCGGTCCTCAGGTAAACAACCAAACAGTGTCGGTCCTCAGGTAAACAACCAAACAGTGTCGGTCCTCAGGTAAACAACCAAACAGTGTCGGTCCTCAGGTAAACAACCAAACAGTGTCGGTCCTCAGGTAAACAACCAAACAGTGTCGGTCCTCAGGTAAACAACCAAACAGAGAGTGTCGGTCCTCAGGTATACAACCAAACAGAGAGTGTCGGTCCTCAGGTAAACAACCAAACAGAGAGTGTCGGTCCTCAGGTAAACAACCAAACAGAGAGTGTCGGTCCTCAGGTAAACAACCAAACAGAGAGTGTCGGTCCTCAGGTAAACAACCAAACAGTGTCGGTCCTCAGGTAAACAACCAAACAGTGTCGGTCCTCAGGTAAACAACCAAACAGTGTCGGTCCTCAGGTAAACAACCAAACAGTGTCGGTCCTCAGGTAAACAACCAAACAGTGTCGGTCCTCAGGTAAACAACCAAACAGTGTCGGTCCTCAGGTAAACAACCAAACAGTGTCGGTCCTCAGGTAAACAACCAAACAGTGTCGGTCCTCAGGTAAACAACCAAACAGAGAGTGTCGGTCCTCAGGTAAACAACCAAACAGAGAGTGTCGGTCCTCAGGTAAACAACCAAACAGTGTCGGTCCTCAGGTAAACAACCAAACAGTGTCGGTCCTCAGGTAAACAACCAAACAGTGTCGGTCCTCAGGTAAACAACCAAACAGTGTCGGTCCTCAGGTAAACAACCAAACAGTGTCGGTCCTCAGGTAAACAACCAAACAGAGAGTGTCGGTCCTCAGGTAAACAACCAAACAGAGAGTGTCGGTCCTCAGGTAAACAACCAAACAGAGAGTGTCGGTCCTCAGGTAAACAACCAAACAGAGAGTGTCGGTCCTCAGGTAAACAACCAAACAGTGTCGGTCCTCAGGTAAACAACCAAACAGTGTCGGTCCTCAGGTAAACAACCAAACAGAGAGTGTCGGTCCTCAGGTAAACAACCAAACAGAGTGTCGGTCCTCAGGTAAACAACCAAACAGAGTGTCGGTCCTCAGGTAAACAACCAAACAGAGAGTGTCGGTCCTCAGGTAAACAACCAAACAGTGTCGGTCCTTAGGTAAACAACCAACCAGACAGTGTCGGTCCTCAGGTAAACAACCAAACAGAGAGTGTCGGTCCTCAGGTAAACAACCAAACAGAGAGTGTCGGTCCTCAGGTAAACAACCAAACAGAGAGTGTCGGTCCTCAGGTAAACAACCAAACAGTGTCGGTCCTCAGGTAAACAACCAACCAGACAGTGTCGGTCCTCAGGTAAACAACCAAACAGAGAGTGTCGGTCCTCAGGTAAACAACCAAACAGAGAGTGTCGGTCCTCAGGTAAACAACCAAACAGTGTCGGTCCTCAGGTAAACAACCAAACAGAGAGTGTCGGTCCTCAGGTAAACAACCAAACAGTGTCGGTCCTCAGGTAAACAACCAAACAGAGAGTGTCGGTCCTCACGTAAACAACCAAACAGTGTCGGTCCTCAGGTAAACAACCAAACAGAGAGTGTCGGTCCTCACGTAAACAACCAAACAGTGTCGGTCCTCAGGTAAACAACCAAACAGTGTCGGTCCTCAGGTAAACAACCAAACAGTGTCGGTCCTCACGTATCAACCAAACAGTGTCGGTCCTGAGGCAAACAACCAAACAGTGTCGGTCCTCAGGTAAACAACCAAACAGAGAGTGTCGGTCCTCAGGTAAACAACCAAACAGACAGTGTCGGTCCTCAGGTAAACAACCAAACAGACAGTGTCGGTCCTCAGGTAAACAACCAAACAGACAGTGTCGGTCCTCAGGTAAACAACCAAACAGACAGTGTCGGTCCTCAGGTAAACAACCAACCAGACAGTGTCGGTCCTCAGGTAAACAACCAACCAGACAGTGTTGGTCCTCAGGTAAACAACCAACCAGACAGTGTTGGTCCTCAGGTAAACAACCAAACAGACAGTGTCGGTCCTCAGGTAAACAACCAACCAGACAGTGTTGGTCCTCAGATAAACAATCAAAGCCGATTCACATCGAGATTGCTGAAGTTGTGGAAAAGCGACTCTTCCGCCCTCTACTTCCGGCAAAGATTACATCTGTTTTTTTTGCAGATTAAGCGTTCAAATGGGAGGATATATATTCGCAGAAATTAACGATAAACTATAATAAAATATACTTCGCCCAATCAAATATACTTGAAAACGTTGGTGTCGTTATGTAATAATGTTCTCGAAAGAGATTGAGCGGTACATCGGCACGCAGCGGTGTAATGCGCGGTTGGTTTACATCGAGCGAGAGCCAAGAGTGTTTTAAAGGGAATGTCAGTGTACTAAACCTGATAATAACAACGTACTGCGTGCATCACCGTGTTTAATAAACATATAGAGGACCAATCATCTGTCAATGTGCAAATGGTGGAAGCGATCCGTATTGTACTGCATACCTATACACCGCCTAAATATTGCAGTTTAAAAATTATGATAAAAACAGTTTATAATTAATATAACGTTGACAGATTTTCATGAAGCTTATATATAGTAACAATTATTACGATATATATAGTAACAATTATCTATTTATATCTATTTTATTATATAGTATCAATTATCTATTTCTATTATTCTCATATAAAAGTGTAAAATGTTCCGATTTGGTAAAAATCACGACGTACAAGTTTTCTTGTGCATGTGCAATGTGAGCTGAAGGGAAGAAGTAAAACGAATTGTTGTTGAAGCCGGAACCAAGTTTGCGGAACAATTATTGACACTTGAGGTTCTGGTGACCGTCACTGTCAGTGGTTGCGGCCTGTACTAGTTTAGTTTTATCCTTCAACTCGGTTCGAGTGGAGGATATCCCCGTTAAAATGACTTTGTTTCATTTCGGAAATTGTTTAGCGCTCTCGTATTTCCCCTATTTGATTACCTACAAGTGCTCCGGACTGTAAGTGGCTCTTCAGTGAAGACGTGTGTAGTATAATTAGTTTCGCGAAGGTGTTTGGGGTACGTGGGGCGAGGATGGGGGAAACTAGGGGTATGTGGGGCGAGGATGGGGGAAATGAGGGGTATGTGGGGCGAGGATGGGGGAAATGAGGGGTACGTGGGGCGAGGATGGGGGAAATTAGGGGTACGTGGGGCGAGGATGGGGGAAATTAGGGGTACGTGGGGCGAGGATGGGGGAAACTAGTGGTACGTGGGGCGAGGATGGGGGAAATTAGGGGTACGTGGGGCGAGAATGGGGAAATTAGGGGTACGTGGGGCGAGGATGGGGAAACTAGGGGTATGTGGGGCGAGGATGGGGAAACTAGGGGTATGGGGGGCGAGGAGGGGGAAAATGAGGGGTACGTGGGGCGAGGATGGGGGAAATTAGGGGTACGTGGGGCGAGGATGGGGGAAATTAGGGGTATGTGGGGCGAGGATGGGGAAATTAGGGGTAAGTGGGGCGAGGATGGGGGAAATTAGGGGTACGTGGGGCGAGGATGGGGGAAATTAGGGGTACGTGGGGCGAGGATGGGGGAAATTAGGGGTACGTGGGGCGAGGATGGGGGAAATTAGGGGTACGTGGGGCGAGGATGGGGGAAATTAGGGGTACGTGGGGCGAGGATGGGGGAAATTAGGGGTACGTGGGGCGAGGATGGGGAAACTAGGGGTATGTGGGGTGAGGATGGGGGAAATTAGGGGTATGTGGGGCGAGGATGGGGGAAATTAGGGGTACGTGGGGCGAGGATGGGGGAAATTAGGGGTAAGTGGGGCGAGGATGGGGGAAATTAGGGGTACGTGGGGCGAGGATGGGGGAAATTAGGGGTACGTGGGGCGAGGATGGGGGAAAATTAGGGGTACGTGGGGCGAGGATGGGGGAAATTAGGGGTACGTGGGGCGAGGATGGGGGAAATTAGGGGTACGTGGGGCGAGGATGGGGGAAAATTAGGGGTATGTGGGGCGAGGATGGTGGAAAATTAGGGGTACGTGGGGGCGAGGATGGGGGAAATTAGGGGTACGTGGGGCGAGGATGGGGGAAATTAGGGGTACGTGGGGCGAGGATGGGGGAAATTAGGGGTACGTGGGGCGAGGATGGGGAAATTAGGGGTACGTGGGGCGAGGATGGGGGAAATTAGGGGTACGTGGGGCGAGGATGGGGGAAATTAGGGTACGTGGGGCGAGAATGGGGGAAATTAGGGGTACGTGGGGCGAGGATGGGGGAAATTAGGGGTACGTGGGGCGAGGATGGGGGAAAGTAGGGGTACGTGGGGCGAGGATGGGGGAAATTAGGGGGACGTGGGGCGAGGATGGGGGAAATTAGGGGTACGTGGGCGAGGATGGGGGAAATTAGGGGTATGTGGGGCGAGGATGGGGGAAATTATGGGTAAGTGGGGCGAGGATGGGGGAAATTAGGGGTACGTGGGGCGAGGATGGGGAAATTAGGGGTACGTGGGGCGAGGATGGGGGAAATTAGGGGTACGTGGGGCGAGGAGGGGGGAAATTAGGGGAACGGGGGGCGGGGATGGGGGAAATTAGGGGTACGTGGGGCGAGGATGGGGGAAACTAGGGGTATGTGGGGTGAGGATGGGGGAAATTAGGGGTATGTGGGGCGAGGATGGGGGAAATTAGGGGTACGTGGGGCGAGGATGGGGGAAATTAGGGGTAAGTGGGGCGAGGATGGGGGAAATTAGGGGTACGTGGGGCGAGGATGGGGAAATTAGGGGTACGTGGGGCGAGGATGGGGGAAAATTAGGGGTACGTGGGGCGAGGATGGGGGAAATTAGGGGTACGTGGGGCGAGGATGGGGGAAATTAGGGGTACGTGGGGCGAGGATGGGGGAAAATTAGGGGTATGTGGGGCGAGGATGGTGGAAAATTAGGGGTACGTGGGGCGAGGATGGGGGAAATTAGGGGTACGTGGGGCGAGGATGGGGGAAATTAGGGGGGTACGTGGGGCGAGGATGGGGGAAATTAGGGGTACGTGGAGCGAGGATGGGGGAAATTAGGGGTACGTGGGGCGAGGATGGCGGAAATTAGGGGTACGTGGGGCGAGGATGGGGGAAATTAGGGGTACGTGGGGCGAGGATGGGGGAAATTAGGGGTATGTGGGGTGAAGATGGGGGGAAATTAGGGGTACGTGGGGTGAGGATGGGGGAAATTAGGGGTACATGGGAGCTTGGATTGGAGTGTTAAGGGAACATGGGAGCTAAGATTGGAGTGTTAGGGATGCACGTGAGCTGGGATTGGAGTGTTAAGGGTACATGTGAGCTCGGGTTGGAGTGTTAAGGGTAGATGGGAGCTAGGATTGGAGTGTTAAGGGTACATGTGCGCTAGGATTGGAGTGTTAAGGGTACATGTGAGCTCGGGTTGGAGTGTTAAGGGTAGATGGGAGCTAGGATTGGAGTGTTAAGGGTACATGTGAGCTCGGGTTGGAGTGTTAAGGGTAGATGGGAGCTAGGATTGGAGTGTTAAGGGTACATGGGAGCTAGGATTGGAGTGTTAGGGGTACATGGGAGCTAAGATTGGAGTGTTAGGGATGCACGTGAGCTGGGATTGGAGTGTTCGGGGTGCATTCGAGCGAGAATTGGGGCAGATTAGGGGTACATGGGGGCAGGATTTGGGGTGTTAGGGGTACATGGGAGCTAAGATTGGAGTGTTAGGGATGCACGTGAGCTGGGATTGGAGTGTTAAGGGTACATGTGAGCTCAGGTTGGAGTGTTAAGGGTACATGTGAGCTCAGGTTGGAGTGTTAAGGGTAGACGGGAGCTAGGATTGGAGTGTTAAGGGTAGATGGGAGCTAGGATTGGAGTGTTAAGGGTACATGGGAGCTAGGATTGGAGTGTTAAGGGTACATGTGTGCTTGGATTGGAGTGTTAAGGGTACATGGGAGCTAGGATTGGAGTGTTAAGGGTACATGGGAGCTAGGATTGGAGTGTTAAGGGTACATGGGAGCTAGGATTGGAGTGTTAGGGGTACATGGGAGATAAGATTGGAGTGTTAGGGATGCACGTGAGCTGGGATTGGAGTGTTTGGGGTGCATTCGAGCGAGAATTGGGGCAGATTAGGGGTACATGGGGGCAAGATTTGGGGTGTTAGGGGTGCATGTGGGAAAGAAGGATGTCGTTATAGCAACAATAATTTATAACAGACATGCCAGACCAATTGCAAGATGTCCATCACTGTGCTTCGAAGCTGTTCGCTATCCGAATCAATAGAAATATATTTACTTCATATTTACAAGTTTGGATGCCCACACGAATAACAATACTTGATTCATCTCTCCTTCCATTTTCCTCTTGGTTTCTCCACTCTCCGTTTCCATTAATGACCATGAGCCCCCCCTGTCTGTCCCGTGAGCATGCAGGTCAGAGTACAGTGCCTTTTGGAGATGTGTACAAGCTGGAGGAATATATGTGCTGGTTCAGCTCTGCAAGGTTTGCTCATCGTCGTTTTGTTTAATGAAACTCCATGGATCCATTGAAGTGTTTCATTGGGATCACCATTTCAAACGTAACGACTTGCAGTCTTCGCACCCCTGTATGAGGATGAAAGATGTCATCAGTGTTGGAAATTTTTTTTAACGTCGTCCAGGCAATCGTTCATAAATGACATACTGACTAGCGGGATACCCTCGATGGCCAAGAGGTACGCACACTTGCCCCTCTGAGCTCTCTCGCCTGGGTTTGAATCCCAACCCAGCTATAACCTGTCATACCGTTGTTTCACAGGCAGGGTGATTAATCGATGTGTGTGCCATCCCTCAGATGGACATTAAACTGGGAGTGAGTTATCACTGGCACCATGGAACAAATTCCAAATTCCTGCTCAAACCTCCAGGTGGCGCTGCATCAGCGGCACCTCCACGCTCCAGGAAAGTGAAGCAACCCGTAGCCACGTGCCGCTTACAAACAAAGAATTGTTGATAAGTTGTGTGCACGTAAACCTCACCAGCTCGCTCGACTAACATGCTCAATGCAGGGTTTTGATTGACATTGCATTTTATCAGCCACTGCTGATTCGTTTATTCATTCGGTAAAGGGATTTTGAGCGGCACTGCCCACCCACCATAAGTTGCTCCGAGGTCGTTAAGGGCCAGCCTCGAAGCGCTGCTCGCACCTGCCGAGCTCTTTCATCAACCACATCTTTCAATTCCATCTTGTTTTTAGTACAGATGTCAAGGCTCTTGGAAAAGCTGCATGAGGGAGAAGGGTAACACATGGACTGACATTGTGTATAGACCATGCCATACCTGGCAGAGCAAGCACATTACTACCTCGTAGGTTATTCCAAAATGCAATGTCGGTCGTGTCAGTCTTGATGTGAATGGTTTCCGCAGCCCTGTGTGGTTGGTAGTCTGAAAGAGCATGGTATCCGGTATGGGTCATCCTGGATTGAACGACCCGTGGTACCTGACGTCCTGGATGGCATATGAGCGATGGCCAGAAAGTTAGAGAGGAGTGAAGGTTTGGTCCTGAATCTAATTGAGTTGATGGACAGGGGACTACGGTAATAGCTTTGTGGTTGAGAGGTTGAGATCTATTGTTAACACGGATGTTACTCGTCGATTGCAAGCTGTTCTGGTAAGATGCACAACATGGGATATGAAAAATGATGTCACTTCCTTTGCTGAACACATCCTTGTGAAGTTTGGGCTTGGTCGATATATTTGCTAATGCAGCCTTTGTCCTCTTATTTTATTTTGTGACTGAACTCAGATGCTCTTCCTTGCAACATTCTTCCCAACCTGGGAGGGGGCGACAGTCGGGGGATTTGATGCAGTTGGAGTGAGTATCTTTACACAATTAAAGAAAATAAATAAATAATTACAGTTGGTGGATACGCCGTGTTCCCCTACAGTCGTGCCAGGCTTCCCGTGCACTCGTGTTTGGCTAACTGAGGAGATCCCCCAACAAACCAATCGCTCAGAAGGAAACTGTCATTCCTTCCCTTCAAACCCCACCACTCCTTTCCTGCTCATTTTCCACCCCACAACAAAAGGCAACAAAAGAATGGATTTCCTGGGCTTCGTGGTCGATTACGGGCCAGTTTCACTCAGTTCATCCATCCAGGAAGCTATTTAAGTTCTGAGTGCACAGGGCCTGTGCTTGATGAAAGCCACTTCATGCCTCCAACCATTTTTGTGAATATGGATTCTCTCAAATTCGACCTGTTCTGCAATGTCCTATCTGATTGGTTTCTTTTCGTACAAAACCACTTGAGAGAACTCGGTTTTGTTCCAATCATGGGGTATTTGTGCCAAGCTCGAGATGTGATTCCATCCGCAGGAGCTGATGAAGGCCACAGTGGAAGTGGCTGACTTGTGTGGCCTTTACGTGGTCATGGTGAGGATGGCCGGTCGTGGTGAATTTAAGGTCATGGTGGCAGGGATGGGATGGGCCACCGCAGAGCTGATCACCAGCAGGTGAGAACGACACTGATAAAAAGGGAAGAGGTGGGAGAAAGAAGTCAGAAAATGATGGAAATTCTTGCGCAGGTTTGTGCCCCTTTGGGTCGGTGCCAGAGGAATGGAGTTTGATTGGAAGTTCATCCAGATCAGTTTGGATTCTAATATCAGCTTGGTGAGAATGGTGTTGTTTTCAACTTCTCGGATGTCAAGTTCTCACTTTGGCATCGTGTCAATCCTATTCTGACTTCATGTCCCACGCTGCTCCCTTACCCTCCTTTCCAGGTGCACCATCTTGTTACGGCCGCTTTGGTGTGGCTCAGATCTCGCTACGATCTCCCTCATACAGTCTCAACCGTTGTTTCCTTCCTGCTTCTGCTCTCCATCTACAGAAACTTCTTCTCAGAGTCCGTTCGTTCGTTTCTCTCCCCTCTCCCCTCTCCCGTAGACAGTATGCCACGTTGATCTGTGTGTGATTGCCATTTAACAGACTATGGGAATTGATAATGGTGTGCTTTTCTCTTTCTGTCTCTTTCTTTGCAAAAATTGCTCCATGATTCGGAGAGACTTCCAAATTTGATCAGAGATCATGGAGACGGTCACCAATTTGATCAGAGATCATGGAGACGGTCACCAATTTGATCAGAGATCATGGAGACGGTCACCAATTTGATCAGAGATCATGGAGACGGTCACCAATTTGATCAGAGATCATGGAGACGGTCACCAATTTGATCAGAGATCATGGAGACGGTCACCAATTTGATCAGAGATCATGGAGACGGTCACCAATTTGAACAGAGATCGTGGAGACGGTCATCAATTTGATCAGAGATCGTGGAGACGGTCACCAATTTGATCAGAGATCGTGGAGACGGTCACCAATTTGATCAGAGATCATGGAGACGGTCACCAATTTGATCAGAGATCATGGAGACGGTCACCAATTTGATGAGAGATCATGGAGACGGTCACCAATTTGATGAGAGATCATGGAGACGGTCACCAATTTGAACAGAGATCATGGAGACGGTCACCAATTTGATCAGAGATCGTGGAGACGGTCACCAATTTGATCAGAGATCATGGAGACGGTCACCAATTTGATCAGAGATCGTGGAGACGGTCACCAGTTTGATCAGAGATCGTGGAGACGGTCACCAATTTGATCAGAGATCGTGGAGACGGTCACCAATTTGATCAGAGATCGTGGAGACGGTCACCAATTTGATCAGAGATCATGGAGACGGTCACCAATTTGATCAGAGATCATGGAGACGGTCACCAATTTGATCAGAGATCATGGAGACGGTCACAAATTTGATCAGAGATCATGGAGACGGTCACCAATTTGATCAGAGATCATGGAGACGGTCACCAATTTGATCAGAGAGCGTGGAGACCGTCCTACCAATTTGATCAGAGATCGTGGAGACCGTCCTTCCAATTTGATCAGAGATCGTGGAGACCGTCCTACCAATTTGATCAGAGATCGTGGAGACCGTCCTACCAATTTGATCAGAGATCGTGGAGACGGTCACCAAATTGATCAGAGATCGTGGAGACAGTCACCAATTTGATCAGAGAGCGTGGAGACGGTCACCAATTTGATCAGAGAGCGTGGAGACGGTCATCAATTTGATCAGAGAGCGTGGAGACCATCTGACCAATTTTATCAGAGGTCATGGAGACCGTCCTACCAATTTGATCAGAGGTCATGGAGACCGTCCTACCAATTTGATCAGAGGTCACGGAGACGGTCCTACCAATTTGATCAGAGATCATGGAGACCGTCATACCAATTTGATCAGAGGTCACGGAGACCGTCATACCAATTTGATCAGAGATCACGGAGACGGTCCTACCAATTTGATCAGAGATCATGGAGACCGTCATACCAATTTGATCAGAGGTTACGGAGACGGTCCTACCAATTTGATCAGAGATCATGGAGACCTACATACCAATTTGATCGGAGGTCATGGAGACCGTTCTACCAATTTGATCAGAGAAAATGGAGACCGTGACCAGGCTGATAGCTTTGACACCTGAAATGGGGAAATAGAAAGTTGTTCAGAAATCACGCATGGACGACACCCTTGCTATAACAGCTTGTTTTATGTCATTTATTTTCAAAACGGTGAGAGAAATGAGTTTTTTTGAATTATATTGTGTTATCCTTAACAACAAAAGGTCGATTTAAGTTCACTGTCATGACCTCTGTCAAGCATGAATTAAAAGTAAAAGTTGATAAGCGACGACCTGCGATTCTCACACATGCTTGATCGATCCTCAATTGGCACTGCTCCCCCTCCTCCCTCTCTCTCGCCCTCCCGTCTTCCCCTAGGCTGGTAGAGTGGAGTTTTGTTAATGGTGGTTGGGCGATACTTGGTGTGAGAGCAGCGTACACTGCAGTTCAAGCACTTGTTACACTCTCGCTGTTTGTGCGAGTCACCGCATGATACCTTCATCGAGTTCCATCTGTGACATCATCGCACGAGTAACGAGTAATGGAACTTACTGAGAGTAATGTACTGGTGAACACTTGCTCAGGACATCATATTGGTGCTTGCGCTGGGATTGTTTGCTCCACAACGTTAATTGTTGTACTTGGAATGCAGACACAAGTAGTTTGTCCAACCAGTCAATGGCACCAACTGACAGTTGTATTACTGACAGCAAGTGCTGCCTTACAGGCCAAGGAAAAACCTCCAAAACCACGTTTTTGTTTTTTATAAAAAGCTTCATTTTCTTCAATGCAAAGCTAACCCGTTTACGATGTCCTTTAATTATAAACTTGTTCAAACATTTCCCCAAAGAGCTGTATCATCATGGTTGTAATGTTTGTTCGCGAGCTAAGGACAATAAAACGATGGTGGAAATGTATTTTTTGTTTCATTCACAATCCAGTCGAATACAAGTTGAAGGCGAAGGAAGTTCTGGTAATGCGTCGTGGAATGACGACGACAACCAGACAGACATGGATATCCTTTGATGGTGGAAAACACTCCTGCTTGTCAGTAATGTTGGTGATGTCACATCTCACCACACAGTGGACTTTAAAAGAGAAACCAACAAGTGAGATATGAAAATGTTCATGTTTAGTAAACTATGGAGTTTCTTCCCAATGTCACAGTTTGTATGTTTTATTGAGCGGTGGACTTTGCATATTATTTGCTGAAAAGAAACTATATTCTGTCTGTTGTAGTTATAGTGTGTGTGTGTGTGTGTGTGTGTGTGTGTGTGTGTGTGTGTGTGTGTGTGTGTGTGTGTGTGTGTGTGTGTGTGTGTGTGTGTGTGTGTGTGTGTGTGTGTGTGTGTGTGTGTGTGTGTGTGTGTGTGTGTGTGTGTGTGTGTGTGTGGTTTTAAAGGACAAAAAGGTACGTTCAAATCGTACGTAGTCACGATCCAATAATCGATTATAATTATCTAAATATATAAAAGCCATGTGTGTTTATTTCTCTGTCACGCAGGAAGTGACATCACATTGGTCACTGAAAGGGAGCACACACAGTATTAGTGTTTGCACCATTCGCCATTTTGTTTCCACTCGGGAAAGGTGAATTTATGCCGTCAAACTTTTAATACACGCACCTGAACCTGGGTTGATTTCATGACCATGCCGATTGTTTTCACAACTATAATACTTTAGGTAAGACATTAGTAATTTTTACACATGAGTAAAAAACATTTGGGTGGCGAATCATTTTACTTTGAAATTACTGTAATCTGTCATCTGAAATTCCGTTGTCACTGATGATGCATTTCTAAAACTAGAAGGGTACTTGGTAGAGCGCATACCTCCGCCACATAATGCCTGATCCACGAGAACATATCGGGCCAAATACATGTTCAAAATATCATGCTATACAGCACTATATAGTTTTTGGCCCGATCAATGGTGAAGAATCACTAAAAAAATTAAATAATCCTCGTATCCAGATAGCGATTCAGATCTTCACCAAAAATCGAATCAATTTGTCGTGGTCACACGCCCAACATGTCCACCAAGTTTCATCCAAATCCGTCTCCAACTTTTTGAGATATTGTGCTGTAAATCGTTTTTGACCCTATCTCTCAATGGTGAATAATCACTTTAAAAATTCCAGCATCCGGATCCGGATATTCATCAAAATCTAATCGGTTCGTCCGCGTCACACACCGAACCTGCCCACAAAATTCCATGCGGATCCGTCCACAACTTTTTTGAGATATCCTCCACATAAACAAACAGAAAGGGGGTGCAAACATTACCTCCTTCCCCTTCGGTGCTGGAGATAATAATCATACTTGACTTTTAGTAATGAAACAAAGTAAATCCACAAGCCTGTTGAGTTATAATCTTTAACATCTGTGCTTTTATGGTGGTGATAGGTGGGATGCTCTTGGCCCCATCATTTTTGATGGGCTTTGCACTAATAGATTGGTTTATGCTGTCTCTCTCGTCTGTCTGTCCCACCCTGAAACGCAAATGCTCCTTGGAGAGAAAAAAAAAATTATGAGTAAAAGTTGCTTCAAATTAATCAATCCCTCCCAATTATTGTACACCGTTCCCTCCACATTCCATCTCTATGTGCTGCAAGGCGTCATCACCAGGCGCCGACGACGTCCCGGCAATGTCACGCGCTGGAGGATGTTATTTATTAATTTGTAATGGGGTGGTGTACTTTAAATGTGCCTCGACTTGTTTTCTTTCCTGTTAAGAAATGTATAACTCCCCTTTTTTTTGAGCTCTTTCACCTCGTGCAAGAATAAAAGGCTACTTTTTTTTTAATATCGTGGTATTTTTACCACGGGCTTCTGCAAGTACGTAATTAATAAGAATCTAAAAGGTACATTCTAATAGTTAGTAATGGATAGATGTAATCGAGGTACAATTAAATTAGAAATCGAATTTGAGTTAAGGTGAAGCCGTGAGAGTGTCAAAAAGTGCAAGCCTTATAAAAGAAGCCTATGAAACCTTGGATCTATATGGAGTATAGAAATATGGTGGCCGTCGTAGAGAAATTGCGGGCTGAGTCAGGAGAACTGTCCAACCAATGGGTGGAATGCGCACAGACGCACACACTGCTCTGCTCATTTTATAGTATAGATATACCGAGGCTTGGACAGCTTCACGGACTGTGTTTGTCGGTTAAATACAGTATCGATATCAATTCAAACCTCTGTTTAAATATCGCCTCAACGTAAATCCGGAGATTCTCAAATGCACCGTAACTACAATGGCAGTTCCGACGGTGAAGAATAGCGAGGTGGTCTCATGGGCGCACAATTTATAGTCGTCCAATGATCCGCATCGTGCAAGGTTCAAATCCAGGCATCGCGTGCGCTCGTCTTTTGCATCCCTCGAGCGTCGCACAGATCGCACGATCGGTGATTCGTGGGTGAATAACGTGCACATAGTGTTAATTAAAAAAATACACAACCACTTCAACACTTTTATCTCTGTATTTATATTTCATCTTCATATATGATCAATAAAAAAATTCAATGACAGGAGATAAAAGATTACAGGATAATTGTAAATGTGAGATATATCTGCAATGGGTATGCAGTTTTCTTCCTCTTGCATAGTCTTGCATCACATTTAGGTGCAAAATGGCAATATTTATTACTTTTACCTTCGATAAAGTAATTGTTTAAATGTCTCAAAATATCCCTTGTTTTTGGTTATTTGCTCTCAAGTGGTCGATATAATTGGCCTATTTAATTTTTTTTTTAATACGAATCCAAAACTCATTCTCAAGTGGAGTGCATTTGATTTTAATTACTGTTCCTAATTTAAATAAAGGCATTGATGATGTCACAATACAATTCTTAAGGCACTGATAACATCACAATTCTTAAGGCATTGCTGACATCATAATCCAATTATTTAGGGATTCATGATGTCCCATGACAATTATTAAGGCATTGGTGACGTCACAATACAATTATTGAGGGATTCTTTATGCTCCAATACAATTATTAAGGCATTGACAATGTCACAATACAATTATTATGGCATTCAATTCTTAAGGCATTGATGACGTCATAATACGATTATTTACGGATTCATGATGTCCCATGACAATTCTTAAGGAATTGATGACATCACAAAACAATTCTTTCGGGATTCATGATGTTCCGATACAATTAAGGCATTGATAACATCACAATACAATTCTTACGGCATTGATGATGTTCCGATACCATTCTTTCAGGATTCATGATGTCACAATACAATTCTATGTCCTTGTAAAGCATTTCATCTCAAACATTCTCTGGTTTTTTTTTTTCATTCATAGCATCTTTCATTCAATTACAACTCGTGCAAAGCTCTATGACAGTTTGAAATGGTGAAATAAATAGTTTAAAAGAGTGAAAAGCTGACTTTCTATGATAACGATACAATAGGAATATAAAATAGCTCCGACTGTCGAGATACGAGACGATTGAGGTCCAATAGGAAGTAATAATTTTGCAGCACAGAGGGATTGGGAAAAAAAAAACACGAGCGATACAAATTTGTGAAAAATAAAGTCTTCGTAGGTGATTATAAACGGGTTAATAAAAACGGAGGAAGCAGCAAGCTGAGAGCACACTTCTCTCGTACGTGAGGCATTCAGTTTAGAAGGATGCATGCTCGTATTGGGGTCTACTCATTACCGACCAATGCTGACCGGGTCGGAGATGTTACTGACTAAGACTTACCCTGGCTCCATATGTACTTGTTAAAGCCATTTATGGTGGAAGAAAACAATATAAATTATCTTTTACAGGTGATTCCATTTGACGAAAACAGTTGCAAGTCATCTTGGAAGAAGAAGAAGTAGAAAAAGACGCCTCCACAATTTAACAACTGATACTGATAAACGACAAGTTTTTCTCATCTCATCCTAATATTTCCTGCCCGGTCAGTATCGGTCAATAATCCTCGGGTGCTTCTTATACTTCCTCTTCCGATATGACTTGTGATCGTTGGCAAATAAAAACATCAGCAACAGAAAATTTGCCTTTTTTTCGTACCTAGTCAGCATCGATTGACAATTAGTAGGACCAATTTGTCCTCAAGGCAGTGAAGAAGATCAGCCATGTAAGATTAGTTTGCATAGCAGAGACCAGCGTATCTAATCGTGCGCTCACACACCACGAGCTAACTGCGAGACCAACCCAACAGGTGCCAGGTAGCCTTTATGACGCAATGGGCGCAAGACTGCCAGAACTTTGAACGCACTTGTTTGAAACCAAGTAACTCATTGTCGGTTGTACCGATCCCGTGGAAGCTCTGTGACCCGATGTCTCGCTTTTACACTTGAACTAAAGCACTGAGTCTAGAAGGCCGTGTTACCCTCGGCCCCAGTGACGAGCACGTCCATCCAGATGCGCATGGCATCGGCGGAAGGTGCCACACAGTAGTAGGTCCTGTCGTGCGTCTTCAGGCAGAATGTAAGCGCTGTGTTTGGACTCTGTGAACGTGAGACAGTTTAGTCAATCATTGTAAGTCATTTCAATATGGCAACCCAGTGAGCATAAATATAAGAGTTTACATAACTCATCTCTGAGACAGGCGTGATATTGGCTTAACGATTAAGGTTGGTGAAACTTGGTGAAACTACCAAAATTAAGAATTACTGCTCACCTTCACTCTTTTATTCCTCTTTTTTCCTGCCTCTGGAATAAACTCCCACACTCTCTTCAATCCCACTCCTCCCTCCAGGTCTTTAAAACAGCTGTTCACCACCATCTCATATCTTCCCCCATCCAAAATCTTGATCTTTTCTATCCCCGCTAATCCACCCCAAACCCACCTCCTTCAAGTTCCCTGTTTTCCTTCCTGAAAGTCCCTGTAGTATCCACCTTGTTTATCTTGTGTACCCTGCCCCATCCCTCTCCCTTCCACAAATCTCCTATTGTCTCTTTTCCCCACTATTTTGTGCTTCCCTCTCCCGCCCCTCTTGTCTCCTGCCTTGTTATATGTTTCTGTGTATTAGCTCTTGCATGAGCCTCGACTTAGTATACAAAAAAGAAAAGAAACGGTGGCTGCCTTAAGATGTTAGGGTCTCGAGTTCAAGCCCCTGTCGCCCATTGTATTTACACCAGGCAGGTTGACTCAACCTGTCATCCCTCTGACGTCAGCAAAATGAGTACCAGCTTACTGGTAATAGGGGGGCACTGCATCAGCGGCACAGCAGTGCCCCCAGAAAATTATACAATGAAGCAGCCATAGGCTGCAAACGAATAAATAAATAAATAAATCTCCGAGACAGCAACAAACAGTTGTAACCCACTCCGTTAAGTGAAATGCTCTTGCTGCCATGACAACTTTTAAACGATTGTAATTGTTAAATGCATTTGCTTTATCATGCACACCCAATCTATATATATATATAAATAAACACTCCTCAGAAAGAGAAAAAAAATGAAGTAAAAGTTGATTCCGCTTAATGCAAACCAATGAGAAAAGTATATTTTTTTCAAACAAAATTTTTTTTAACCTAGGCAGTGTATGCGCAACAGACCGCTGCCTCCATCTCTCCTGAAAAAAATTATTTGCTCTTAAGAAATATCCATAACCTCCAATTTTTGAGCTTTTTAAACCATCACAAGAACTAATTTTTTTAATGTTTTTTTTTTTTTTGTATCGTGGTATTTTTACCATGGACTTTTGCTCGGGTGATATAATTAACAGCAAAGTCTGCGATGGTTTAAAAATAAATAAATAAAAAAAACCCAACAGCACAAGCACACTTTTCATAACGAGGTGAAAAGGACGAACGCTTTCCACACGGGTGTCCTGTTCTCAATGCTTGAGGTGTCCCTTTTCCCACAGTCCATTGCTCTCTTGTACACCTGTTCTGTTGACCATCGTTAACCTGACAAATTTCCCAAGTTTACGTGCAGCTGTTGTCGTGTGCGATTTGTGACTGACCTTGTGAGCACTCTTCAGGTGGTCGTAATAGACCTCCTCAATAGCCTGGAAGTAGATGACTCCCTTCAGTTTGGTCTCGTGTTTGTCTGCACGTGAGAGTACAGCACAGTGAGCCGGCTGTCACCAAGTATTTGTGGTTGAGCATACCATGCAAGAGAGACCTAGCTCTGACAAAGAGAGTAAAACCAAACTTCAGATCAAACTTGGAGTTTTTCTTGTTTCTATTTGGTCATCAAAGCCAGCAAAACATTTTCTACCAAAGTATTTTGGACTGTTGCTGGGCACTCATAGGAGGCCTGACTCATCTGTCTGTTGCTCAAATGCTTCATTCATGTTATCATCCGACTCGTTCTGCATTCTACGCACCCGTTGCATCGGCAGAACAGGAAGCAACAACCAGAATGAGCCAAGCCAGGCAATTATTGGCAAGGTGCGAACAATTCAAAGCAATGGTGCTTCCAACATCTCACTCGAACAATCTTAAAACACATCTTTCATGCTCTCTCTATCAACTCGGGGTGGGGGGGGGGTGAGAAAAATAAGGAGCACTCCCCCATCCCCTGCCCCCCCCCCAACCATCCCAACGCTCCAAAGATAAGGTCTTTGCCGAGACCATCACTCTCAAGTCCACAAATATCCACTCTGGACGATGATACAAATCCCTGGACCTCCAAATTACACAATACTAAAATCTCTCTTCTCTCTCTTGTTCCTCCATCCAGATCAACGACCGATGTTATGGTCGAAACACTAATCTCTGGTTACCTTCACCCAAATCCATCAATGATTTCGCTCCACCAGGAGCTATAATATACAAAAAATATGAAAATGTACCAGCGTAGTAGCAAAGCGTGCGACGTAGGCGGTCAAACAGGAACCAGCGGCGACGCCAGGAGCGCACCCGGCCTCCCATTTTGGTGAGTGAACCACGACAGGTATGACGGGTCACGGAGAGGTGACTGCATGCAGCTACGGCGTGACCCCCTGCCTCAATGTGAGCACGCAAGTCAAAATCCACACTCCGTACAGGCAGGTAGCGTGTAAGCGGCCTTGCCTAGGTGGCGGTGGTGTCGGTGACAGCAATTATAGCAAAAACGGTCCACACACCTTTACCTAACAGGACCTCCTAAGGTCACAAGTTCACTAATGTGATGCAAAATCATGCTCCAGAATGGTTCGACCGTTAATCCATAAAACAATGACATTATCACAATTTCACCACCACTTATCAGCAATTGTACCATTACGAAAGGTGTTTTGTAACCACCTGTGTTTTCTGCTTCTCTCTCAGTCGAACATCTCTCGCTTCTTCCCAAGTTGTCATTCCAGCAGGAGGG
Source organism: Eptatretus burgeri (assembly GCF_056783735.1). Classification (NCBI taxonomy): domain Eukaryota; kingdom Metazoa; phylum Chordata; class Myxini; order Myxiniformes; family Myxinidae; genus Eptatretus; species Eptatretus burgeri. The sequence continues at coordinate 139,128,231 of NC_140963.1, forward strand.
GTGGGTAGGCCCCCCGCAGTACCCACATGCCTGAGTCGAGCCTCAAGTTCTGCCCGAAAAGCGAGCTTTTCAGTGTCTCCCTCCTGCGGAAAACATGTTCAACAAGCGTTCCACTTGATTATATCAAACAGCTTTGTTCCTCAAACACAAATCCCTTCCTGCGTTCAGCGACTTCAGAAAGCACCTTGACTTCAAAGCTGCAAACGAGCATGAGCAGTGATTCAACAGTTACCTTTGTACCTGACTCTCCTTCTTGCAGCCTCAACCCCTCAACACCACTTGTGCTGTGCGGTGAGAAAACACGATTGTCAGTAACTGGCTGTTCATTCATTCATTCATTCATTCATTCATTCATTCATTCATGCATATGATGCAGCCTCTGCATGCTGGTTGCATCTTGTCTGACGATATCTGCCGTCGATGCAGTCCAACCTCATCCCGCCGAATCAGGGCAGGGATTTGGTGTTTGGCCATGGGATTGACACCGAATGGAATATTTATTTTGAGAAGATATTCACATCCCACCAGCAGCAAATGCCAGCAGATAGGACACCCAGATTAACACCCTTTCGAAGGACGGCGTGCTCATTGAGAAAACAACCCACCAGGAAATCATCGGGTGATGGTTTATTGTTGGGTTGGTGATATAACCCAGACTAGACAGCTTAAAGGCGACTGAGCTCTGTGCTATTCTGTGAGCCCGATTGTCCAAATGGTTTGTGACCAGAAGATACTTCGATCCTCAGTCAGGGAATTAAAGGGACATGAACAAGCCTTTCCTCTTAACAGTTTCGACCTGATGGCGTGGGTAATGACCTACCTGCCTTCATCATCCGGTGAAGGACTAGTTCCCTGGCTATCTGAGCTTTCCAGGCTCAAAGTATCGAACTGATGATTGATTCCACCAGCATCACCACGACGGCGGAGTGAGTTGAGGGACAGCATCAAATCTCGGGCTCCTCGTAAGTCTGCCGTGTTCGAGACAAAAACATGATCAAACAAGACAAACGTCCACGATTTATCAAATTCTCCTTCAAATTGCACGGTCAGGATCACACGGTGATCGCAGTACAGTGAGTATTACTCGCCTGATTAGTATTACTCGCCTATTACTTATCAGTGAGAAGTGCTGACGTCCATTTGTTCGAAGGATCTTCATGTATGTGGTGAATTAACGTGAATCAAGGGACATGACGCGGGATCACATGTTGTGCGTCTCGCGTATAAGGGGATGTCTCTGCGGCACGAGTGGATTGTCCCCGGGGCATTGCTATTGACATCGGCTGTCCACTTGATGCTCGTTAACTGAAGGTGCTCATTGACTGGTGAGAATGGAGATTATATCGAACTCCGTGCTTACGCGGATTAGTCTGCAATGGTTAACTGCACATGTATACGTTTCTGCTTATGTACTCCTAGCTGAACCTGTATTTCCTGGTGTGTCCACAGAAGCGGCTCCAATCAAATGGAATAAAGCCTAAACTCTGAAGGTTCATCTCTCGCTCTTATTTCAATTTATTCCATTTGATTTTCTCGGCTCTCTCAACCAAAGATGGACAAGATCTACAAACCAGAGAGGTTCGACGCAGACCCAAACGCGACTGACGCAGAAATGAAATGGTCACATTGGTTCTGTTCCTTCTCACACTATCTGACCATCATCGCGGAGGGAGCTGACAAATTTGCCGCTCTCGTGAATCATGTCTCGCCCGGCGTGTACAGGCTCTTCTCGGGGTGCGACACTTACGAAGCAGCGATTGACGTACTGCAGGCGCTCTACGTGAAGCCCAAGAACGAGGTATACATACGACATCTTCTCAACACACGCAAGCAAGCAGCCGGGGAGACAATCGATCAGTTCCTGCAAGCTCTGAATCAGCTGGGAAAAGACTGCAGCTTCCGGGCCGTAAGCGCCGAGGAACACCGAAAGGAAGCGACACGGGAGGCATTCATCCAAGGACTCAGATCAGCCCACATACGGCAACGCTTACTAGAGAAAGCGCAACCCACTCTTGACAAGGTAGTCGATCAGGCTCGAGCGATGGATACGGCTCAGCAGCAATCTGAGTCATTTGGGACACCGATGCTGCTCATGAACGCTGCTACGATGGGAACCCAAGGAACCCCACTGGCACAGACACAGCCAGACATGAGGGATGGAGAAACACCCGAGGAGCCGGATACCCAGACCTCGTCAAACTCCTCAGCAACTGCTCCGGTCGGTAAATGCTTCTTTTGTGGGTACAAAGGCATCCTCGTCAAAATGTCCAGCCAGAGATGCCACATGCATGAATTGGGACAAGAAAGGGCATTGTGCCAGGGTATGTAAATGTACTCTAAGGAGGAATAAACCCACTTCTGCGGCTCTCTACTCGCAAAATAAATTGACTGCAGCCTCCCGGGGAATCTATCCAAGGCTATCATCAACGTGCGAATTAACGGGCATATGGCTGAGGCACTGATTGATACCGGTAGCTCTGAAAGTTTCGTCAACAGCTCGCTAGTGAAGGGCAGGAAATGGGTGATCCACCCGACTGACAATACGGTATGCATGGCCGCCACCTCACTACAATCCCGCGTACGAGGGTACTGCAATGTTGAATTGGACGTAAAAGGGTACACGCATCGGGATGTAAAGGTGCTGGTGCTTCGTGATTTGTGCGCAGACGTAATTCTGGGTCATAATGTCCTCAAGCAGCACACGAGCATCGAAATACCCTTTGGAGGAAGCAAGCCTCGTCCTAATTTTAAATGCGCTGACCACTGCGGAGGTGACGTCCCAGCTGTTCGCTAACTTGTCGCCGGTCTGCAAACCGATAGCGATCAAATCGCGGCGATATACCACTGCTGACATGAATTTCATCACTTCAGAAACCAAGCGATTACTGGAGGAGGGAATTATAGAACCGAGCGATTCGCCATGGCGCGCACAGGTGTTAGTAACCAGCAGTCAGAACCATAAGAGACGGATGGTTGTCGATTATTCCCAAACGGTCAATCGCTTCACCCAACTCGACGCCTACCCCTGCCGCGCATAGATGAGATGGTCGAACGCGTGGCCAATTATAAGGTATTCAGTACCATCGACTTGCGAAGCGCCTATCATCAAATTCCCATCCGAGAGGAAGACAAACCGTACACTGCATTCCAGGCAGGCGGCGCCTTTACCAGTTCAGAAGGATACCATTCGGTGTCACGAATGGAGTAGCTTGCTTCCAACGGGTTATGGACGACATCATCTCAGATGAAAACCTCGAAGACACTTTTGTTTACGTGGATAATGTCACAGTGTGCGGTAGGGATCAGAGGGAACATGATAGGAATCTGGACAGATTCTTGTGCATTGCTGGAAAATATAATCTGACTCTCAACTACGAAATGCGTATTCTCGGCAAGGTCAATTGACCTTCTCGGCTACACGATAGCTGACGGCACAATTAAGCCTGATCCTGAGCGATTGCGCCCGCTCCGTGAGCTTCCACCACCTCAGGACTTGCAGACAATGCGCCGGGTGATCGGGATGTTAAACTACTATGCAAGATGGATTTCGCAATACTCCGAGAAAATACATCCCCTAGTGCATTGCAAAAACTTTCCACCAGATGCCGCTGTCGTGAAAGCTTTCCACGATCTCAAGGATGATATCAGTAAGTCCGTGGTTTTATCGATCGACAGCTCGGTGCCCTTCGTGGTGGAGACCGACGCTTCAAATCACGCCATAGCTGCAACACTTAATCAGTCTGGGCGGCCGGTCGCTTTCTTCTCGAGAACTCTCTCTAGAAGCGAGCAGAGACACTCGGCAATAGAGAAGGAGGCGTACGCCATCGTCGAAGCGCTGCGTAAATGGAGACATTATTTACTGGGAAACCACTTCACGCTCGTTACGGACCAACGATCCGTGGCTTTCATGTTTGATGGGAAAAATAACGGGAAAATTAAGAATGAAAAAAATTATGAGATGGCGGATAGACCTAGCCTGCTACAGGTACGACATTGTTTACCGGCCCGGGAAGGAAAACCCTGCTGCAGATACCTTCTCCCGGGTCTACAGTTCGGCAACAATCAGTCAGGCTTTGCAAGACCTCCATGTGTCTCTGTGCCACCCAGGGGTAACCAGGATGGCACATTTCGTACGCAGACAAAATCTTCCCTATTCTGTTGAAGATATTAAACAAATGAATGCTTCATGCCCTGTTTGTGCTGAACTAAAACCCAGATTCTTTGGCGCGGCATCTGGCAGACTGATCAAGGCTACTTCCCCCTTCGAGAGACTAAACATCGACTTCAAAGGGCCCCTGCCCACCGAGACAGACAACAGATACATATTCACCGTTGTTGATGAATATTCAAGGTTCCCTTTCGCGTTTCCGTGCTCGGATATGACATCGGGCACTGTCGTAAAATGTCTCTCTGACGTCTTCGCTATGTTTGGGAGACCTTCGTACATACATTCAGACAGAGGGCCGTGTTTCATGTCGGCCGGGCTAAAACAATTCCTATTAGAGCACGGCATAGCAACTAGTCGAACGACGGGTTACAACCCACAGGGAAACGGGCAGGTGGAAAGGTATAATGGAGTTATTTGGAAAGCCATAACTCTGGCGCTGAAATCGAGAGGACTGGGCCCCGAGCGATGGGAGGTTGCTCTTCCTGACGCAATGAATTCCATACGCTCTTTGCTCTGCACGTCCACAAATGCCACTCCTCACGAACGTATGTTTACTCACCAACGACGTTATGTTGACAGTCAAACGGTGCCCAACTGGCTGACCCACCCCGGTACAGTGTTCATGAAACGCCCGGTACGACAAAGCAAGTATGAACCGCTGGTGGAGGGGGTCGAACTCATTGACACTAATCCAGAGTATGCTCATGTCAGGCTCCCGGATGGCAGGGAGACCACTGTGTCGGTTCGCCATCTGGCTCCCGCCGGTACTCCTCCCGCCGGTACACCACCTCCTGGCTCTCCTCCTTCTGACATTTCCCCCCCAGGAACTCCGCCAGGCGACGGGGCTGCCGTGTTCCCCCCGAGAGCGATCGAGGAGTCATCCCCGGCACAAGTCGAGGCTCACCAAGAGGATCGGGAGTCTCCCTCAAGTGAAACTGCCGTTTACTCCCGGAGAGGTCGACGAATAAGGCCCCCTCGACGACTCAATCTGTAAAGGGGATTATCGGCATTCTCGCTGCTCATGCTCCTATATGCCCATTATATCATATATCGATGCTCATTTCCATGCTCCTACAACTCAAAATAATCACTGCTTGGCATGTATGCTTCTGTAGATCAATTAGTCCGCGTTGCTTGAAATGTATACTCCTATAGTGCTAAAGCAATCATGGTGTGTAAGATGGGCCCCTAGTTACATTTTAAAGGTGAGGAGAATGTGGTGAATTAACGTGAATCAAGGGACATGACGCGGGATCACATGTTGTGCGTCTCGCGTATAAGGGGATGTCTCTGCGGCACGAGTGGATTGTCCCCGGGGCATTGCTATTGACATCGGCTGTCCACTTGATGCTCGTTAACTGAAGGTGCTCATTGACTGGTGAGAATGGAGATTATATCGAACTCCGTGCTTACGCGGATTAGTCTGCAATGGTTAACTGCACATGTATACGTTTCTGCTTATGTACTCCTAGCTGAACCTGTATTTCCTGGTGTGTCCACAGAAGCGGCTCCAATCAAATGGAATAAAGCCTAAACTCTGAAGGTTCATCTCTCGCTCTTATTTCAATGTAATCATTATTTTCAATCAACAAATTAGCAACCATAATTATTATTAACAGTAAAAAGGCAAAGTTTGCATTGACATATTCACAGGATTAATGGATGAAATAAACAAGACGTTGATGGAAATATGCTAACTGCCGTGGGATGCAGAGAGAAACTGACGGTTCTGGCGTTAACCCCTCTTCGGAGTAAAACAGAGGGGGGTTCATGCCTGAAACGTTAGCTTACGCATGCTTCCCACGGGGGTTGGCATACCTCGATCAATGGCTTGTTCATGTCATCGATTGTTCTACCCGTCCACCGAAACAGGTCGACACCGGCCGCCACGAGCAAAACTACTTCTTCATTCGATACTTGCAGCATGTCCTACATTGTTTTCAGGACTGTCCATGTATTCACTGTTCGCCGTACAATCGTTTGGTACCCTCGGGATTTCTATTATTATTATTATCTATATATTAATACTGAAGGACCAATTTTGTGCTCCTCCTCGCGGTCGCGTCACGTTTTTCTCGGTACTGTGACCTTTTTTTTTTTTTTTTTTTTTTTGTATACCTTGGTCGAGGCTCGTATGAGAGCTAACACACAACTCACAGCAAGGAGGCATGAGACAAGAGGGGCGGGAGTGGAAGGGACAAAACAGTGGGGAAAGGACTGAAAGGAAAGGAAAAGGAAAAGGACCTGGACTGAAAGGAACTTCGTACCTGTAAGAGTGCATCGCACATAGTGGCAATAGTCAACTTTCAACTCTGAAGCATCCGTCTGTGACGGGGTTTCGGCTAGTTTTTTTTTTTTCTTTTTTTTTCTTTTAAGGTTACAATTGTCGGTGGAGTCAGGCCAGCCGTCCAACCAATAGGTGGAAAGGAATGTTACACACGGACATAAGGACGGGCAAACAAGGGTCTTATTAGATAGACAGTTTACCTTTGTGGGACGACGAAGACATGAGTTGATTCCCCAGGTTGTACCTGCTCATGGTTGTTAAAGCACCTTTCTGAAAAGCACAGTTTCCGTTCACCTGCAGATAGTGGAATTTCAATGAAGCACCAAACAGGGATTTGGCAAAGCAGAAAGGGAAGGGTTGGGAGTAGGTGCTGGTGGGCATGTGGGGGGAAAGGGGGCAAAACTTAATAAGCCACTGATGGAGATAGAAAAAAAAACAGATTGTGAATCATGTGGAGAACATGGAGTACACAGCAAAGCCATGGGGACACAAGCTGTGGCTCATACAGAAAAAAAAAAACACTCAACCTCTGTTATAGGAGCCTGCATGATACTCAACTAAGGTGCAAGTTATTCACACGATGTTTGGCATGATATCACTGATAAAGACATTTGAAAATAAATGACAAAACACTGCACCCGCTGCAGCTGCTTGAGGAGGCGACACTTTTCTGCTTTCAACTTGTTTTCTTCCTGCTCCGAATCGCGTTTCAACTGCCAGCCCTCCCTCTTCAGTGTCACCATTTTCTCCTGTGTGGGAAGAGGGAGAAGACGTGCAAGAGAATGGACATCTCCATGACTGCACGCGGTTGTGAAGAACCACATTCATATTGGTTGAACCAAAGAAACTGGCCATAGATATGCAGATGAAGAGAGAAAGACGCTTGAGATTGTGGGAGGAAGTATAGAACCAGACATCTCCACAACTACAAGAATAACGGGAAGACGCAAAAGACGTGACTTTGGATCTCGATTTATTTATTTGTTTAATTGCTTTTGAAGTGATTTTAAAAGCTCATGGAGGCGGTTTGGCCATTATCACAGGTAGAACTAGAAGGGGAGCACTCGGGAGAGTGCAAAACCTCCGCCGCCAATACTGCTGGGTCACTCAAGTGAACCTTATATCTTATTCATTAAATATGTCAACAGTGCTGAGAGTTATAGTTCTTTTCTCCAACATTTTTTTTTGGGGGGAGGGGGGTTGGAAATCACTTAAAACATGTAAAAATGCAAAAAAAAAAAAAAAATCGAAATTTTGTTGAAAAAAAAGTTGCAAAAATTTTTTTCTCTAACAATTTTTTTTTGGGGGGGGTTGGAAATCACTTAAAACATGTAGAAATGCAAAAAAAATTTCCTTTTTGGGGGGGGGTAACAATTTTTTGGGGGGGGGTTGGAAATCACTTAAAACATGTAAAAATGCAAAAAAAAATTTTCTCAAACAATTTTTTTGGAGGGGGGTTGGAAATCACTTAAAACATGTAGAAATGCAAAAAAAAAATTTTTCTCTATTTTTTTTGGGGGGAGGTAATTTTTTTTGGGGAGGGGGGTTGGAAATCACTTAAAACATGTAAAAATGCAAAAAAAAATTTCTCAAACAATTCTTTTGGGGGGGTTGGAAATCACTTAAAATATGTAGAAATGAAAAAAAAAAATTCTCTCAATTTTTTTTGGGGGGGTAACAATTTTTTTTGGAGGGGGGTTGGAAATCACTTAAAACATGTAGAAATGCAAAAAAAAAAAATTTTCTCTATTTTTGGGGGGGGGGGAATTTTTTGGGGGGAGGGGGGGGTTGGAAATCACTTACAGGTCCATTGGGACCATACTCTGTACAGAGCGTTGGTGCTGCCGAAGCAGTCTCCTTGGCTATTGGGCACAATCCTGGACAGGTCGCCACTCTGACGCAGGATACTTGAATGACTCGGTCATCCCAGCAAGCTGGTACTCATTTTGCCGACCTCGGAAGGATGGCAGGCTGAGTCAACCCCCTGGTGAATTAATTCAGCGGGCAACGAGGCTTGAACTCAGGACCCTCGGATCCCAAGCCGCCACTCTAACCACTGAGCCAACACCAGGCATAAATCACTTAAAACATGTAGAAATGCAAAAAAAAAAAATTTCTCTAACAATTTTTTTTTTGGGGCGGTAACAATTTTTTTGGGGGGGTGTTGGAAATCACTTAAAACATGTAGAAATGCAAAAAAAAAAAATTTCTCTTTTTTTGGGGGGGGTAAATTTTTTTTTGGGGTGGGGGGGGTTGGAAATCACTTAAAACATGTAGAAATGCAAAAAAATATTTCTCTAACAATTTTTTTTTGGGGCGGTAACAATTTTTTTTGGGGGGGGGGGTGTTGGAAATCACTTAAAACATGTAGAAATGCAAAAAAAAAAAAATTTCTCTAACAATTTTTTTTTTGTGGGGGGGGGGGACCAAGTCCAAAATTTAATGGCATGATCCTTGGACCATACCTAACCCCCCCCCCCACCAAGTTTCGTCGAAATCCGTCGAGGAGTTTTTCCGTAATACTGTTCACAAACAAACAAACAAACAGAAAGGGATGAAAACAGTAACCTCCATCCATCTTCGAAGATGGCGGAGGTTTACAAAGATATCTGACTAGTGCTGTAACGGCATGCACTCTGAGTCTGGTAAAACGGTGGTTCGAACTCAACCCCCACCAAGTCAAACCAAAGACTGAAAAAAGGACCACCTGTCCTGAAGCTCACCTGGGTCACGAGCAACAGTCTCTCAAATCCCCCGCAGACCCCCTTAGACCCTGAATTTTTTTAATGCCATGAACAAACTTTGGCCTGCTGAAGGGTGATGAAGGTTGTGGTCAAGTTTCATAAAAAATTCTGTTTGTAGCTCGGAGAAGAGGGCAAATACCTATATTGGGGGGGGGGGGTCAGAAAACCCCCGTAGACTCCTTTAATGAGCACAGATTTTGATGCAGTCAATACATTTTGGAACATCATGGGTGAAGAATGCTGCGGTCAAATTTCATCGAAATTGTGTGTCAAGTTTTGGAGAAGAGAGCAAATACCTATTGGGGGGAGGGGGTTAAATTCCCCCCCCCCCGCCGGTAAAACCCTTAATGAGCGCAGATTTTGATTCAGTCAATACACCTTCGTGAGGCATCAGATATGAAACTTGTGGCCAACTTTAATCGAAATTGTGTGGTACAAGCAATAATGACTGAAGTGTTTGACTCATTCACTCACCTACGGACACTGCTCAATCGCATTAACTCACCTGACTAAAATCCAGGTGAGCTTAAAATGATATGTGTTGCTCTGTTGCTAGACATTTAAAAAGGATAGATGTGGAGAAACAACGATAAATTGGAAATACTAGGGACAAATTTTGATGGGCCAAATGGCCTCCTGCTGCGTCGAAGTTCCCTGTAAAGGAACATTTCGTTATTGAATTCTCACCGTTAGTTTTAATTCAGTGTTCTTTCTCCTAAGCAGGAAGCCTTCACCACGGCTATCAAGGCACATCACCATGAATTAATATCAATCAAAGAATCAATTAAAGAAAAGGAAAAAAATAGACAAAACGAGAAAGAGCAATCATTGATTGCAGACCCTCGCCAGGACTTGTTTTGTGTGGTGCATTTTGTTGTATGGTGTTTATGTACTGGTGTGTTACGTAATTAATAATAGACATAATTAGAACTGCCACTTTATAACTGCTGGCAGTGATGACCAGGTACCAAGACGTCCCACTTTGATGCAACCCCGCTTTGTTCAGACACCTGACCCTGACCCATGAGATTTTTCATTATTATTCAATTGAATTCAGAATGGGATTAAAATAGATTAAATTCAAATCAAATGGAAGACCAAATAGGTACAGTCCTGCATTGGAGTAATCAGAAGGAACCCAAACAAGAAAAAAGCAAAGATGAAGTCATCAGGAGGAACCTGGATAGGATTCACATTTCAGCTGCAACTCCTCCACCCTCAAACCCATCCAGGCACAGCCAAGAGAGCCTCATTCAAAGGGGTGAAAAAAAAAATCAAATAATTCTGCCTGTCAGACCATGTGTCCGATGAGGTCAAAATTTAAAACCTGGATTCCCCAACATAACTACATCATAATACTGAAGTTTCATGCCGATTGATTAAGCAGTTCCAGAGAAAACATGATTTAATGTTTTTCTTCAATCCAATATGGCTGCCAAACCATGTGGCCTTTCAATTATTCCTTCACAAAATGATACACCCATGGCTTGGGGAACATTTGTGTGAAGTTTCCCCTCGATCTGTCCAGCCGTTCTGGAGAAGATTTTTATAGGTTTAAGGGTAAATCCAATATGGCTGCAAAACCATGTGGCCTATGAGGTCAAATGTGCAAACCTTTTATTCCTCGTGGATAGGCGGTCATACGTGTAAAGTTTCGCCTTGATCTGTTCAGCCACTTCAGAGAAGATTTTTGAAGGTTTAAAGAAACAAAAAAAACCCAATATGGCTGCCGAATCACATGACGAATGATGTCATCAAATTTTTTTCTGTGGACCATTTTATCCCAAGATGACCCTCAAAATTTTTCATACTGTTCAGATAGAGCGTTCTCCATATGCAATTATGATGTCATAACGAAGGCATCGATTATGTCATTTTTTTTTTTAATCACACTCATTCCCCATGAGAGAGTACTTGGCATGTGCCAAGTTTCAATTTTTTCCTCGGTGCCGGTTTAGAGATAGAGGTCCAAAGATTTTTTCGTTTTTCCAACATGCCTGCCACACCATGTAAGCTATGACATCATAATTATCCATCCACTGGGACCATACTCTGTGCAGAGCGTTGGTGCTGCCTAAGCAGTCTCCTTGGCTATTGGGTACAATTCTGGACGGGTCGCCACTCCGACACAGGATACCAGCATGCTGGCACTCATTTTGCCGACCTCGGAAGGATGACAGGCAGAGTCAACCCCACCTGGTATTAATTCAACAGCCGAGTGGGATTTGAACTCAGGATCCTCAGATCCTAAGCCCACCACTCTAACCATTAAGCCAACACCAGGCATATCATAATTATGATGAATCAAAATAAAGACCAATTAGTGCACTGTAGTCCGAAGAAGAAAGTCAGACGTAACAAGCGCGCGCGCACACACACACACACACACATACTCACACACACACACACACACACACACACACACACACACACACACACACACACACACACACACACACACACACACACACACACACACACACACACTATGTACTGGTAAGTACTTACAAAAGCTATTTTATTTGAAGTTATAACCTTAACTTACAAGGAAATGACTGATTTCCCAACTGCCCGGATCATCAACTGGGCACCGTTTATCATCGAGATTTCAATCCTTTCAACCCAGAACCTCTCCAAACGGCGGATCCACGACCCCGGTCGCAGGTCCGCATCAGTAGATTACTCAACATCAATGGATCCACAACCCCTGTCACAGGTCCGCGTCAGTAGATTACTCAACATCAATGGATCCACAACCCCTGTCACAGGTCCGCATCAGTAGATTACTCAACATCAATGGACCCACAACCCCGGTCGCAGGTCCGCATCAGCAGATTACTCAACATCAATGGACCCACAACCCCTGTCACAGGTCCGCATCAGTAGATTACTCAACATCAATGGACCCACAACCCCGGTCGCAGGTCCGCATCAGTAGATTACTCAACATCAATGGACCCACAACCCTGGTCGCAGGTCCGCATCAGCAGATTACTCAACATCAATGGACCCACAACCCCGGTCGCAGGTCCGCATCAGTAGATTACTCAACATCAATGGACCCACAACCCCGGTCGCAGGTCCGCATCAGCAGATTACTCAACATCAATGGACCCACAACCCTGGTCGCAGGTCCGCGTCAGTAGATTACTCAACATCAATGGATCCACAACCCCGGTCGCAGGTCCGCATCAGTAGATTACTCAACATCAATGGACCCACAACCCCGGTCGCAGGTCCGCATCAGTAGATTAATCAACATCAATGGACCCACAACCCCGGTCGCAGGTCCGCATCAGTAGATTACTCAACATCAATGGACCCACAACCCCGGTCGCAGGTCCGCATCAGTAGATTACTCAACATCAATGGATCCACAACCCCGGTCGCAGGTCCGCGTCAGTAGATTACTCAACATCAATGGATCCACAACCCCTGTCACAGGTCCGCGTCAGTAGATTACTCAACATCAATGGACCCACAACCCCGGTCGCAGGTCCGCATCAGCAGATTACTCAACATCAATGGACCCACAACCCCTGTCACAGGTCCGCATCAGTAGATTACTCAACATCAATGGACCCACAACCCCGGTCGCAGGTCCGCATCAGCAGATTACTCAACATCAATGGACCCACAACCCTGGTCGCAGGTCCGCGTCAGTAGATTACTCAACATCAATGGATCCACAACCCCGGTCGCAGGTCCGCATCAGTAGATTACTCAACATCAATGGACCCACAACCCCGGTCGCAGGTCCGCATCAGTAGATTACTCAACATCAATGGACCCACAACCCCGGTCGCAGGTCCGCATCAGTAGATTACTCAACATAAATGGACCCACAACCCTGGTCGCAGGTCCGCATCAGCAGATTACTCAACATAAATGGACCCACAACCCCGGTCGCAGGTCCGCATCAGCAGATTACTCAACATCAATGGACCCACAACCTCAAAGTTGTATCCAGAGAGTCAGTCAACACAGCAATGCAATATCCTTATACAAACTTATTTAATAATTACTTTTACTTAAAGTATTACAACAAATGAATTTTGTGCAGGCAAACAAACAAACAAACAAACGGATCCAAGTGCTTTACCCTCTCCATCGGCGAGGGTAAAAATAACAATTTTACAGAGTAATTAGTCACTGGACAAAAAGCAGTGCCGGATTCAAACAACAACTGAAACAAAAAGTACTTCTCAATACTTCTCAACTTGTTACCTTCCGCCGTGCAATGCTTCTTTCCCTCTCAGCCAGCTGGGTCACGAGACCTTGCAAAGTTGCTTCCTCGTCCTCTTCATGTCTGCTCTCAGCCTCGAGTTGGCGGAACTCTTGGTCTTCAAAAGTGCGGACACAGCTTTCCCATTTCTCCCACTCCTATGGAATTGTGGGGAGTGATGGAGGAAAAATGAATCAGAAAGACAATCCTGAAAGCACGGGGAGCGGTAAGAGGTGTCTGAATACCATGTTTACCTACCAATGGTGAAAGAGATGGTGCATGTGAGGAAATTTTTTAGATGAAGCCGTGAAGGAAACAAATCTTGCATTTCGTGCATTTAAAATTTCCATTTCGTTTATTCAAAATAATAACCGACCTCATTGACATGCCTGATGTTGTGGCCTGCACGTGTGTGTGTGTGTGTCAATGTGTGTCTCCTCAATAACTCCAAAACCATAAAACGTAGCAGCCAAAAACTTTCCATGCAAACAAAGAGAACTCCAAGGAAGTGCAGGAGTGAAAATTGGATGTTTGGGTTAATTAAAACACCCAATTTTGAAGGTAATTTAAGCCCATATTTCATTATATCCTTCATCAGCTGATTCTCAGCCACCTTGCTGTCTGGGGCCTTCAGGCGTTTCCTCGGTAACTTCGCTGGGGTCTGAAGCCACCATGTTTTGTCCTGCTCAACCATGCCGTGACTTGGAACAGGCTGTTCATCATAGCTACGAATCGCTGGGTACATTGCAAAGCATATAAACGCCCGGAGACGTCAGCGTTCGTTGCTTTATTTCATTTCTGCACATGTGATCACTGTAAGAATTTCTTAAACTAAGCAGAATTACAAAATTTTATCGAACTTACAAGCAGTACCGATTCCTAGAAAAGTGTTCGTTTGTCCAATTTGGACATATGTGACATTTCAGGTGTCTCCGGGAGGTGTATGTTGCATATGACGGTTCGCTGATTGCCAATTGCTTGCCAAAGGCACCGTTACGTTGGAGTGCTTGTTTGAGTGCTTAAGCCACATGGCGAGCACTCTCCAAGCTGCTTGGTTGTTTGTTTCAGGAAAAAGTAACCGAGCTTTCGATTTCGGTTCTATGCAATGCTCAAGTCTGTGGTTGATCATTGCCCCAGGCGAGACACTCTTCTTGTCTTGGGGGATTTCAATGCATCGACTGGAATTGATCGGGATGGTTATAAGACATTTGTTGGTCCCCATGGGTCTGGAACTGTGAACCAGAATAGCACTAAGTTCCTTGACTTTGCAAGAAGTCATGGACTTAGGGTGGCCGGTACATGGTTTCAGCACTCACAGGCTCATCGCTGACTTGGTATTCCAACGCTAGCGGTGTGGCAAAGGAGATTGACCATGTGCTTGTTGACGGTCGCTGGAGGATGATCCAGAACTGCAGGGTCTACTGGAGTGCACAGTTCCTCAATAATGACCACAGGCTTGTTGTAGCAACTCCAAAGTTACAGCATAAATCCAGGAGAATGGTACCATCCCAGCTTAGGCTGGATGTTGACAAGCTCAAGGATGAGAGGGTAGCCAAGAATTTTGCAAACAGGCTGAGTGGGGATTTGGGGGGAGTCTGGCTGCTTTGGGGGATCCTGAAGAGTTGTGGAGTACCTTCAAGACCACCGTCCTTGATGTTGCCGGTGGATGGCTTGACACTCACAGTCGGGCAAAGAAGAATTTTGTCTCTAAAGGGAAACTGGATACCAAAGACGAGAGTCACAGGACCAGGCTGAAGGGCAGAGCTGAGCTGTTCAGGGAGCTGAGGCGTAAAACTGAACGTGCACCAAGGGTGGACAAGAGGCCTATGTGTGAGGAATCTGTGAGGGGGTAGAGCATCATCTGTGGTTCAAGTGATTCTCGTCCTGCTTACAGGGGAATTCGTGCATTGCGTTCCTCCAAGCCCGTCCCTCAATGTGCTGCAATCAGAGCAGAGGGTGGTGGAATCTTGACAGAGGAGTCCGAAGTGAAGGCCCGCTGGGCCAGTTATTTTGAGCGGCTGTACCAGGCTGATCCACCAGCTGTTGAGTTGGACATCAGGGGTGTTACAATATCTGTTGCTGACCCTCCAATCAACTATGGTCCACCTCCGTTTGTGGAAACACTGGCTGCGGTGAACCGGTTGAAATGGGGGTAAAGCTCCAGGGATCTGTGCCATCCATGCTGAACTTCTCAAGGCTGGTGGAAATGCTGTACTCGTGTCGTTGCATGCAGTTCTGTGCTCTGCCTGGAACACAGGCATCATCCCAACTGACTGGAAGAGGGGCCTTGTTGTCCCTCTCTGGAAAGGGAAGGGTGATCCTCAAGACTGCAACAACTACCGATGGGGTGACGCTACTCTCAGTGCCGGGCAAGGTCTTTGCTCGGATAATTCTTGATAGGGTTCGCCACCATCTGCTTGAACACCAGCACCCAGAGCAGTCAGGCTTCACACCAAAGAGGTCAATGATTGACCATATCCTTGCTCTTCGGGTCCTCACCAAACGCAGACAAGAGTTTCAGCAAGGGCTGCTTGCAGCCTATGTTGATCTCTGTAAAGCTGTGAGATGTGGTGATACCATCTTTGACTTATTTCCTGTTGGTACTGGAGTTTGTCAGCGGTGTGTTCTGGCCACCACACTTTTCAGCGGTTGTATGGACTGCATTCTGGGGAGAATGTCGGAGAGATCAAGTTGCGGTGCATCATTTGGGAATGTCAAGATCTCTGGCCTTGATTTCGCAGATAATGCAGTTATCTTTGCGGAGACTCTAGATATCCTTTTGGGGGCCCCCGAGGTGCTGAATGAGGAGTCAGAGCTGCTGGGATTACGGGTTTCCTGGGTCAAAACTAAGATCCAGGCTTTCAATGACATCTTGAATGCTGCTATCCTGTCTGTGCCTGTTTGTGGTGAGGATGTTGAGGTCATGGAGAGATTCACTTACTTTGGCAGTGATATTCATGTCTCTGCTGGCTGTGAGTCAGAGGTCAAAAGACATCTGGGTCGGGCCTGGGGAGTCATGGATTGACTGGATCATGGGGTGTGGCGCTGCCGCGACCTGTGCGGGAGGAAGAAAGTCCGAGTCTTCAAGTTCTTGGTGCTTCCAGTCTTGCTCTCTGGATGAGAGCTCCAACTATCACTGGTACAATTTTGGCATTCTTCAGCTTCCAGGATCTTTTCGCTTCATTCTTGAGGTCTTGGTATTTGGTCACTTTTTTGATATCTGCATTGTTTAGTCAAAAATTACTGGTATTAACACCTCACTTAGCAATGCCTTCTTCTCTCTTTGTTTGTACCAAAGTATGATATCTGATTGCAATGCTTTGTTTTTGATGTTCACGCTCAATGGGATCATTAGGTAGTACGTGAGCGGTTCTTCCTTATTTTCAGTCCATGCTTTTCGTTAATGTTCCCGCAAATTTTCTGGAACTAGGATGTCAAAGTTTTTGCAGATGTGCCAGCAGTTTACTTTACAAATTCTGTTGTGTATACAGCTGTTCTGACATGAGTTTTTGGTTCACAAGCACCAGCCAGAGTGACCACTATATTCGTTATGTCTGTCTTTGTGTCTGTCTGTCCAGAGCATAACTCCGTGCACTTTGATCCGATCTTGATGAAACTTGGTTATGTGTTCGATATCAATGTCCAGTTGTGTTTTACTGGATGAGGGCGTGCTACGCCCTTTGTGGGCTAGTCGGATTAAAAATCTATCTTCTCCGAGGGAATTGAGTGAATGGAATGGGTTCTTCGGTATTTGAATAGCAAAATGAATTTTCTAAAACTTGTCATTGTCCGATTTTTCATTTTCGTCCCAAGGTCAAGGTCACAAGGTCAAAAACTTAGAAAATTGCGAATATTGACATAAAAGTCATCCGCCCAAACTTTGAGAGCTCGGATGGCAATATTTTTTATGCATAATCTTGAGGTCATTCCCCACCTAAAGTCTTGAAGCCATTTTGCTCTATCTCGAACACCTTGCCCGTGGCGCCCCTTCAAGACTGTTTTACGCTGATTTCATAAAAGTATGGATAATCCGAGGAGTGCAAAATGATATATAACCTATATGACGTGATATTGTTCCTGGAATGTTCCAGAGGAAGTTTTGCACCAAAAGGTCATAATCCTTGACCTTTGACCTTTAAAGGCCACAAAGGTCAAATTTTCAAAGTTGTGGGAATCGAACCGGGTTTTCGACCTTCTTCGACGAACAAACTCCAATAAGCTGTAGCACGTATCCTGTTTCCTTATTTTAATGTCGACAACATTGTTGCGTGACCATTAAAGGTTATGCAAAGGTCAAATTTTGAAAGTTGTTGAACGAAACCGGGTTTTCGATATTTTGCAGCTAATAACCTGTCACTCGTACCACATCATGTTGATCATTTTTATAACTTGGTCAAAAATTATCACATTGTCTCATCCTTGACTTCTGAAACAATCCACATCACCAATTACCGCTCGTGAACCATCGTCGTCTTCAGACTTGTTATTTTTGCGTTTGTTCATTAAGCATAACATATCACTCTCTTTGCAAAGCCACCTTCACCCCTCACCCATCTCTTTTTTGTTTTTTCATCCCCCCCTCACTCACCCACTCGCTGACTGTCTGTCTTTCCTCGCCTTGCTCCCCCCTCCAAATAAAATGCAGCACTCTCCTCCCAAACCTCTGTTACTTGCTCTTTTACTTTCTCGCACCAACTGCGGACGCTTTAGCCAGCCACATCACCTGAGGGAGTGGCTCGTGCTCTGTCACCCTGAGCGAGTGGTTCATACTCCGTTACCCTGAGAGAGTGGTTTGTGCTCCATCACTCAGACCGAGTGGTTCGTGCTCCGTCACCCTGAGCAAGTGGTTCATGCTCCGTCACCCTGAGCGAGTGGTTCGTGCTCCATCACCCTGAGCGAGTGGTTCGTGCTCCATCACCCTGAGCGAGTGGTTCGTGCTCCATCACCCTGAGCGAGTGGTTCGTTCTCAGTCACCCTGAGCGAGTGGTTCGTGCTCCGTCACCCTGAGCGAGTGGTTCATGCTCCATCACACTGAGCGAGTGGTTCGTGCTCCGTCACCCAGAGCGAGTGGTTTGTGCTCTGTCACCCTGAGCGAGTGGTTCGTGCTCCATCACGCTGAGCGAGTGGTTCATGCTCCATCATGCTGTGCGAGTGGTTCCTGCTCCGTCATTCTGAGCGAGTGGTTCGTGCTCTGTCACCCTGAGAAAGTGGTTCATGCTCTGTCACCCTGAGCGAGTGGTTC
>NC_140963.1:139151896-139196896 GCF_056783735.1 Eptatretus burgeri
ATACATATACATATACATATACATACACATACTCACACACACCTGAAAAACAAAGACCTACTCACATATCTCACCTGTGAAAGGAGGGAACAGCCAATTAGCTATCACCTCATCAATTAAACCCAGGTGGTTCGGATTACATAAATAAATCGACTCCTCCTATGCTGTTCCAGCTGAAAAAGGCTGTATAAAGCAACCATGAAAGGCGACCCAAGGTAAGCCCCTTTGCTCTTTCAAGCCCTTACCAGAGTTCCTCCACAGTTGTGAAGACATTTACAAGGTGTGTCAATAAAAGGTTCACCACTTCAAAACTTTATTAACCAAAACTTTGAGTAATAAAACAAAAAATTATCTCGGAAAAGGAAAACAAATCATGGAGAAATGAAACTCATTAAGCGTTCATGTGCTTATTGTTGCAGTGTTCGATGTGAGTACCCCCCACACACACAACATGCACTCAACATGGTTTTTGCGACTGTGCTTGAAAAAACACGAATTGTGAAGTTTTCAATGACGTTTCTGGAAGTTTTAATGGTTACTGTCTGCATATAAGCCTCAACTGCTGCCTTCAGATCATGTTGAGATCTGGGGTGTTCCTTGTACACGTTATCCTTTCAAACTCCCCAGAGGAAAAAATCCAGCGGATTGAGGTCGGGGCTGTGTGGAGACCATTCATTTTCCATACGCAAACTGAGACCTCCTTGTCCCAATTTTTGATGCAGAAAGGCAATCCTTTCTTCGGCTGTATGTGGGGTAGCACCTTCTTGCATGAACCACTGTCACCGGAGGGCTGCAGTTCTCATCGATTGCTTCAAGTCTTCGTAAAATGCATTGACAATTATTGACCAGTATCATTCTTGATTGATGGTAACCATTCTTCCGATTTTGTCTTCAAACCAATCCGGCCCAAACACACCTCTGTAGCTGACAGCCACTAAAGCAGTGAATTTCCGACACTTAAAGCGACTTCTCTTCAACCTCATCTGGGCGTTGACTTCCCCAGAAAATGTTGTTACAGGAATTGACAGCACCATTGACGTGAAAGTGTGCCTCATCAGGAAACCCCACATCGCAAATCCAGTTTGGGGTTTGCCTCCATCTTCTGCTGCACCATCTCACACATAGGCGACTCGTGTTGCTTTATCTCCATCGGTTAATTTATGGGCTATTGTGATGTGGTCAGGAAAGAGGTTTAAATCTTGTTTCATTATTTTTCTGATACTGCTGGGAGTGAGACCCAGTTCAGCCGATCTTTGGCGATGTGATTTCTTCAGATTTGCGTGACTGACTCACGAACTCGTTCCACGTTTCCTTCACATCGTACACTTCTTGGGCAACCGGACCTTCCCTTGTCAATGTTAATAATCGTCCCTTCACTTTTGAACTTTTTCACAAGTTTCCAAATGGCTGGCTTGCTTGGTTTGTTTCTGGGATGCCCTCCATATTCAGTACATGACCTCGTTTGGACCAGTACATGAGACCAATTGATTTGGTCTCAAAATACCACTTGATAATGTTTACTCTTTGCTCTGGAGAAAACGTCATTTTTTTCCATGGAATACTTTGATTATGCTTGAACGACTTCTCCAAAGACCATTGATCACTACTCAAAAACAAAACAAATTAAGGTCATGACTAAAAGTACAAACGTCATTTGAAGTGGTTAACCTTTTATTGACACACCCTGTATGTATAAAGCTCTTTCTCACCACTGAATGACTGATATTAAAGGTTGGTACTTTCCGGGTGATGTGGAAAGCTGAAATTTTACGTGCCAATGGACATCGGAGGCAGTACACCAGAAATTTTTTTTGAAGTGTTGGACAACCTCCATAAATGAAAATATAAATAAATGAAAAAAAATGAAAAAAATGCAGGTGAGTGACCCGAGACAATGGGGAAACACGGTTCGTATGCTTGCAGGATGTGCAAACACCCCCCCCCACCCCCCCGTTAGTAATATATAAAGCAATTTCTAACCACTGACTCACTCACTGATATTAAAGATCGGTACCTTCCGGGTGACGTAGAAACCTGAAATTTTGTGTGCCGATGGACATCGAAGCCAGTACACCGTTTAAAATAAATAAATAAATAAATCACAGAATCTCAGACAACATCCATCAATGAAAATATAAATAAATTTTTAAAATAAATGAAAAAATGCAGGTGAGTGACTCGAGACAATGGGGAAGTGTGGTAATTTTGTGTTGACAGACATCGAAGCTGATACACCAGGAAAAATCACAGAACCATCGGAAAGCATCCGTAAATGAAAATATAAATAAATGGAAAAAAATGAAAAAAAAAATGAAAAATCAAATGCAGGTGAGCAACCCGAGACAATGGGGAAACATGATTTGTGTACTTACTCAATGTGAAAGCACACCCCACTGGTATATAAATATATTTATACTCGCGATACCCGTGCACATGCACGGGATAGCAGTACAACATAGCTGGTAGCAGACGACAGACCGTACACGGGGAATGACAAAAATACGCATTGTGCAAAATGCAAGTGGTACTATGGAACGCCAAGACTTCCCAAACATTGTCGGCATGTCCACGAAGTGCCACAGCAATTTCATAGGGATCGTGTGACGGCGAGCCGAGTTTTTAGTGTGCAAGCTTGGTAATATATATATATATATATATATATATATATATATATATATATATATATATATATATACATATATATATATATATATATATATACATATATATATATATATATATGTACATATATGTATACGTATATATATATTTTCAACATTGTAGAATAATAGTGAAGACATCAAAACTCTTAAATAACACACATGGAATTATGTTGTAACCAGAAAAAGTGTTAAACGAATCAAAGGATATTTTATATTTTATATTCGTAAAAGTGGCCACCCTTTGCCTTGATGACAGCTTTGCACACTCTTGGCATTCTCTCAACCAGCTTCATGAGGTAGACACCTGGAATGCTTTTCCAACAGTCTTGAAGGAGTTCCCACATGTGTTGAAAACTTTTTGGCTGCATTTCCTTCACTCTGCAGTCCAACTCATCCCAAACTGTCTCAATTGGGTTTAGATCGGGTGATTGTGGAGGCCAGGTTATCTGATGCAGCACTCCATCACTCAACTTCTTGGTCAAATAGCCCTTACACAGCCTGGAGGTGTGTTTTTTAGGTCATTGTCCTTTTGAAAAACAAATGATGGTCAAACTTAGTGCAAACCAGATGGGATGGTGTATCTCTGCAGAATGCTGTGGTAGCCATGCTGGTTGAGTGTGCCAAAGCACCCCCACACCATCACACCTCCTCCTCCATGCTTCACAGTAGGAACCACACATGCAGAGATCGTCCGTTCATCTTTTCTGTGTCTCACAAAGACACGGCGGTCGGAACCAAAAATCTCAAATTTGGACTCATCAGACCAAAGGACAGATTTCCACCGGTGTAATGTCCATTGCTCGTGTTTCTTGGCCAAAGCAAGTCTCTTCTTATTATTGCTCTCCTTCAGTCATGGTTTCTTTGCAGCAATTCGATCATGATGGCCTGATTCACGCAGTCTCCTGTGAACAGTTGATGTTGAGATGTGTCTGTTACTTGAACTCTGTGAAGCATTTACTGGGGCTGCAATCTGAGGTGCAGTAAATTGGTGATTTCTGAGGCTGGTAACTCTAATAAACTTATCCTCTGCAGTAGAGGTAAGTCTGGGTCTTCCTCTCCTGTGGCGGTCCTCATGAGAGCCGGTTTCATCATAGCGCTTGATGGTTTTTGCGACTGTGCTTGAAGAAACTTTCAAGGTTCTTCAAATTTTCCAGATTGACCTTCATGTCTTAAAGTAATGATGGACTGTCATTTCTCTTTGCTTAGTCGACTTGTTCTTGACATAATATGGACGACTACAGCACAGACAAAATAATGGTCTTTTACCAAATCGGGCTATTTACTGCACACCAACCATACATTGTCACGACACAACTGATTGGCTCAAACACATAAAGAAGGAAAGAAATTCCACAAATTTGACTTTTACCAAGGCACACCTGTCCATGGTAAAGCTTTCCAGGTGATCACCTCATGAAGCTGGTTGAGAGAATGCCAAGAGTGTGCAAAGCTGTCATCAAGGCAAAGGGTGGCTTCTTTGAAGAATATAAAATATAAAATATAAAATATAATTTGATTTGTTTAACACTTTTTTGGTTACTACATAATTCCAAATGTGTTATTTCATAGCTTTGATGTCTTCACTATTATTCTGCAATGTAGAAAATAGTAAAAATATAGAAAAACCCTTGAATGAGTAAGTGTGTTTAAACTTTTCACTGACACTGTATAAATAAAGAAAGACCCACCCACATCTCTCACCTGTAAATGGAAGGAATAGCCAATCAGCTCTCACCTAATTGACTACACCCAGGTGGCTTGGATTATTTCAATGACTTACCCCTCCCATGCTCCGATAGCCAAAGTAGCTGCATAAAGCAACCCAAGAAGACTTACACAAGGTAAGTGCTAAACGCTGTTTCGAACCCTTCCCAGAGTTCCTCAACAACTATAAAGACATTCACACATAGAACATACACAACAATCCCAATGCTACACACTCCCCTCAGCTACCGGACTGGTTTCATCCCTTATTGGTGAATAATCATCGATAGCGCAGACAGCAACGCATACCAACGAGGCTCCCAAGCATGTTCCACATGTAAACGCTAAAGCAGTCAATTTATAAGTAAAGACCCACTTACGCAAGGTAAGTGCTTACGCAACTTAAGTTTGCACATGGTACATGCTTGGGAGCCTCATTGGTATGCATTGCTGTCTGCGCTATTGATGATTATTCACCAATAAGTGATGAAACCGGTCCGGTAGCTGAGGGGAGTGTGTAGCATTGGGATTATCATGTGTGTTCTACGTGTGAACGTCTTTATAGTTGTTGAGGAACTCGAGGAAGGGTTCGAAACAGCGTTTAACACTTCCATTTTGGTCAGTATTCTTGGGTTGCTTTATGCAGATGCTTTGGCTGGAGAAGCATGGGAGGGGTAAATTATATATATACATATATATGCAAATACATGTGCAGAGTGGCGACAAAGTCCTGATGCACGCAGTTAGAATTCAGTTAGAATTTATCTGTTTGCTTCCCTCCATTCTCCGCACAAATTTGAATTTTCTCCATGTTCTTCTGGACATCTTCTTCCATGTTGATGGTTGGAGGTCATAAAAACAGCCCCTGACAGCTATTTTGAGGTCTTCAACTGTTGTTCGGCGGAGATGAGAAATTTCCTCTTTCACAATGCCCCAAAGCGAGTTGTCACATGCTGTTAAGTCTGGACTTCGAGGAGGCCACACTCTCTCAGATCCACGTCTAATCCATCGTTCATTGAATTTGTCGAGATATTCTCTAACTGCGAGAGCCGAATGTGCTGGTGCTCCATCTTGTTGCAGGATAGCTGAAGATATCAAGATAGCTGAATCTTGACAGTTGAAGACCTCCAAACAGCTGTCAGAGGCTGCT
This sequence comes from Eptatretus burgeri, assembly GCF_056783735.1. Lineage (NCBI taxonomy): Eukaryota > Metazoa > Chordata > Myxini > Myxiniformes > Myxinidae > Eptatretus > Eptatretus burgeri. The sequence continues at coordinate 139,157,414 of NC_140963.1, forward strand.
TTTATGACCTCCAACCCTCAATATGGAAGATGTCCAGAAGAACATGGAGAAAAATTAAAATTTGTGCGGAGACTGGACGGAAGCAAATCGATAAATTGTAACTAATTTCTAACTGCATGCATCGGGACTTTGTGGCCACTCTGTATATGTATATTATATACATATACACCACCGGTCAAAAGTCTAAGAACACCCCCATTTTCCCAGTTTTTATTGAAATTTAAGCAGTTTAATGTTTCAATGTTTTCTGAAATTAAAGCAAAGAACAGATAAACAATTGAAGATAAAAAAGAAATCATGGAATCGTTTTGTTGCACAAAATTCAATCTAAATTTTTGACTCATCAAAGCAACCACCTTTTGCAGATATAACAGCCGAACATACTCGTGGCATTGTTTCTGCAATGGAAATCAAATATTGTTCGGAAACTTCTTCCCAACACTGTTGCAGAAGTTCCCACAGATGTGTTGCACTTGTCGGTTGCTTTGCTTTCACCCTTCTGTCCAGTTCATCCCAAACCAGCTCGATGGGGTTTAAGTCTGGAAACTGTGCTGGCCATTCCATGATTTGAAGTCTACTGTCTTGTTCTTTTCTTCTTAGGTAGTTCTAACATAGCCTGGAGGTATGTTTTTGGTCGTATCTTGCTGTCGGACGAACCCCTGACCAACAAGGCGTAGACCAGAGGGTATTGCGTGGCGCTGCAAAATGCTGTGGTAGCCCTTTTGATTCAGGGTGTCAGTCACTCTGTACAAGTCGCCGACTCTGGATCCAGCAAAAGATCCCCAGATCATCACGCTTCCTCCTCCATGTTTGACAGTTGGTGTCACACACTGAGGAACCATCCTTTCACCGACTCGACGGCGTACAAAAACAATGCGTGATGAACCGAAGATTTCAAATTTTGATTCATCGGTCCATAACACCTTCTTCCAGTTTTCAGTAGTCCACTGGGGGTGCTTCATGGCCCAAGCAAGCCTCTTTTTCTTATTTTGCCATCTTAGCAATGGAAAAATAAGCAATGCAACAACTATATATATATATATATATATATATATATATATATATATATATATATATATATGTATGTATATATATATATATGTATGTATATATATAAATATATATATATATATATGTATGTATATATATATATATATATATATATATATATATGTATGTATATATATATATATATATATACATATACATACATATATATATATATATATATATATATATATATACATACATACATATATATAGATTGTTACGGCTGTGTAAATTAGCAATACACCATAAAGGGTCCTCAGGTGAGATATATCGATAAGTTCATGTGTAGTTAGCCCAAACCTGTTGTTTAGAGGGAATATGTGTGATTCATCCAGGCTGCGACGCTTTGAGTTAGCCATTTTTCTTTCTCTATCGTTATTTTGGACCATAAAGCCGCCAACAACTCAAACACCACCACCTTCGCCTCTTTACCTCCACAACTCCATCCCGCAAACATCGCTTCACCGCCATTCCCAAACGACGCCTGCCAACCACCAAGCCACCACAGCAAACCCCCCCAACACCCTTCGCCTTTCACCTTCCACAACCAACCAAAATTCGTAACAATATATATATATATATATATATATATATATATGTATATATACAATATATATATACAGTATATATACACATATATATGCAAATACATGTGCATAGTGGCGACAAAGTGCCGATGCACGCAGTTAGAATTCAGGAAGAAAACTGGAAGAAGGTGTTATGGACCGATGAATCAAAATTTGAAATATATATATTTTGCCATCTTAGCAATTGCTTTTTTACTGCCACACGACCTGTCAAACCTGCAGCTCGAAGTCTTCTCTTCACAGTTGAAACTGAGACTTTCTTACTTCGAGCAATGTTAAGCTGTGCTTGAAGCTGCTGTCCTGTAAGCCGCCTATCACACAAGATGTTGACTCTCAGAAACTTGTCTTCTGATTGTGTTGTGGCTTTGGGTCTGCCAGACCTCTTCCTGTCAGAGTTTCCTCCAGTTTCCAATTCCAATAAAATTGACAAGAAGATAAAATACAGTATAGAAACTGTATTCACTGACACCTTGGCTTCCTTTGCAATTTCTCTCAAGGAAAGACCGACACTTTTAAGGGTTATTATGGTCTGTCTGTCTGTCTTCCTTTGTTAATTGTCTTTTTCTCACCATTATGATAGCAATATACTACTTCCTGCAGTGCAATATTATCCAAATGATGCTTCAGAGGGTGTGGCAACACAGTGTGTTCCAACACTGCTTTTATACAGACAGAGGGTTTGAAACTAATCAACAAAAGTTGGGACACCTGTAGGAATTGTTTGCATCAACTTTCAAGGCTTAATTTACTTCCATTGCTGCAGAACAGCTGCAGTTGCTCACCCATTATTTGTTCCCTGAAAAGGGCCTTTTTTAACAACTCTGAAATTCACATTATTTTTCAGTTTTTGGTCACCTAAACTTCTTTTTTTTAACCTCTGGCAGTTTACTGCTTCGCTTTGTACCATGTCAGGTTATTCACTGGACTTGAACTGCTTAAATTTCAGTAAAAACTGAAAAATGTGGGTGTTCTAAAACTTTGGACAGGTAGTGTGAATGTATATATATATATATATATATATATATACATATATATATATATATAAATATATATATATATATATATATATATATATATATATATATATATATATATATATATATATATATATATATATATATATATATATATAAACACAAACACACACACACGCTGGGTTGCCTAATCAAGGTGGGGATATTTGGACGTTAATACATATCTGGGATTTGAACTTGGGATCCCAATATCACGAACTATGTGCACATTTGGGAGCAATGATCAGCAAACGCATTTAAATCCTTCAGGAACGGTGTTGTTGGAACATCCCTAACCGCCTCGACCCCTCTGCCAAAGTACCTTGTCCTTTCGCTGCTGCAGACGGGCGAGCATGGCACGGAGCTTTCGGGCACTGGCCTCCTCCTCTTGCAGCTTTGCCGCCTCGGTCTCACTCTCTCCGCAAAGTAACGCTCTCTCCAACTCCAACTTTTTGATCAGGGTTCAAAAATGATCACATGACATTTTGATTATAAAGCATCAAAAATTGTCAAACACCGAGAGAAAAACTTCACAATTAAGAAGGGTTGAGAATTTCTAACTCTTCCTTTTGTTGTGCTAGCCAAACAGGTTACAGAATCTTACTACAGCATAATGGAGTAAACGTGGATTTCACCAAAAACTCCAAAATTGACAAGTGGTGGAAATAGCACCACCTATGGTTGTATCCGGTATTACAAATCGTCTTCCTATAGCTTCTGATATAGAGTATGACATGTGGTGATCGATAAAATTTCTTTTAAAAAATGACAAAAATTATACGAGTAAAGTGCATTTCCAAGACAGTGTCGCAGCACATTTCCCACCGAAGGTAGTCCAGGAAGGGTACTCTCGCCCAGAAGGTCCGGCGAGCGGGAATGCCCCCTCGTGTAAATAACGGAGCATCGTAATGTCAAATTAACTTACTTCTTGAGTCGTTTCCTCGAGCTGGCTGTCAATGTCCATTATCTTTTGTCGAAGTCCTTCAGCATCCACAATCTCATCTGTCTCCTGCTCACTTCCCTTCACTCTCCAGGCAGAATCCTGAATTTTACCATCTGGAGACTCTAATTGAGGCTGAGGTTGATAAAAAACAAAAACAAAAAAAAAAACAATCGTGTTTGTGTTACCATCATGGACTTTCGAGGAGGAGATGTACGAGTCGAAGGTTTGTGACAATGAGGAAAAAAAAAAAAGATTCCTGGAAGCACAGTTTATGGTCTGCAGAAATGCTATAAAGATTCTTTTACATTGTGAGTAGGGGTGGAAAGAAGTTTAAATATTAAGAATAAAATTGAGATAAGGATAAGAGATTGTAGGGAAGAAATTGAGGTGCAAGGAGTGGAAGGATGTTTGCAGGGAGGAAAGGGAAAGAACAATGTGGGGAGATAGGAGCAACAGGAATTTCTATTATGGTTCCCAGAGGGAGGCATTAAGTGTTTTGTCTTGGTGCCCATGGTGTCCCACTTTTTGACGCATAATTTTTCCATTATTTAATTGATTTTTTTTTTTTTCGCCCCCAATTTCCAATTTTTCTCCTCCATTTTCAAGTGTTTATTTCAATTATTTAATTGTTTGATGTTTCATTTTTTTTAATATTCATTTTTCTTTTTCATTATTTAATTTTAATCTTTATTATTTTTTCCAATTTCCAATTATTTATTTTTCCCATTATTTAATTTTGTAATGATTTTAATTCTCCCACTATTATGGTCCCCAGAGGGAGACTGTGTTTTTTTTTTTAGTCTTGTCCCACTTTTTGGAAAAAAAAAATACATTTGTTGTTATTATGAAGCAAAATTTCAAGTTCTGCCAATTGGCTAATATTACAAGTTGGCTCTACCGGGTATCATCAACGATCTATGCTTGGTGTTGGCTTAATGGTTAGAGTGGTAGGCTTGGGATCCTAGGATCCTGAGTTCAAATCCTGCTCGGCTGCTGAATTAATACCAGGTGGGCTTGACTCAGCCTGTCACCCTTCCAAGGTCGGCAAAATGAGTACCAGCTTGCTGGTATCTTGCGTTGTAGTGGCGACCCGTCAAGGATTGTGCCCAATAGCCCAGGAGACTGCTTAGGCAGCACCAACGCTCTGCACAGAGTATGGTCCCAATGGATGGATGGATGGATCAGCGATCTCCGATTGCAGCCCTCCAGTTAAAGAAGGGGTGGCAGGAGGAGGTCCGTAGCTTTCCGATTCTTGTACTTGTAATATTTTTATGGTCCCCGAATTCCACCGCCTCCCCACTCACCCCACCACACAGCCCAAAAATGGAAGAACACAGTATGTCCAGTTTCGTGATTTTGAGATACTGCGTTTTGCTTGTTCAATGCCCACCTCATGCGGAGTTACTGTGTTATTGAATCCACATATCCAGGGAACCACACTTTCTGAGAGCAATGGCTTATATGGAGAGGTGGAGGAGATACTGCATGCATATGCAATTTTATGTAAAAGCTGAAAGTGAACAAAAGTTTAAATACTGCACTGTGTTCTTCCATTTTTGAGCAGCATACTTGTCTGAAATAAAAAAAAAACTGTTTTCTCTTTCATAGTGTTAGTTACATCCCAACAAAGTGGCCACAAGGACACAGCATGGCAATCTACGAGATTGAGCATCGGTATTAGGAAGTGGTTCCATGTCGAGTTTGATTTCTGCCAAAGACCCTGGACGGGTCGCCATTGCGACACAGACCTTTCACATTGTAAAAGTATAAAGAACTGTCCATCTCCAAGGAAATGCTGGTGTTCTGAAGGTTGATCAAGGAACTTCTGAGATGACATTAAGGTTGAATTGAGTTGGGGGTGGGGTGGGTTAAGGAGAAGCAGAACAGGATGTTAATTGTTGGGGATGATGGGAGGGTAGAGAGAGGGTTTATACAAAGATCAATGTGAATCCTTCCCTAAAGTTAAATGCAAATATTAATATGCATTTCCGATTGCCAAATGTATAAATCAAATGAAACATCAAATTATAACTCACCAAGGGCGATGGAGACATGTTGGCTAAAGGGGACACTGCCCTGGGGGAGGGTGAACTGCTGCCTGGTCCGTGTTTGGAAATATCCTTTCCTTTTCCAGCAATAATGGCCAAAATATTATCCAGCCTTTCTTGTTCCTGAACGAGGACCCAGACGAGTACAATTAGACATTTCACTGATGTAAGGAGCGATAGATAGTTCATCAGGAAAATGAAATAATTGTGAAGTAATACAGATGAGCCTGAGGTGCATGTTCTGTACAAGAGGATGCTGGAAGGATAAAGGTCAGTTCATCCCACAATGGGTACAGCATTGGGACTGCCAAAGCTGGATCATTTGTCATTGCCTTCCCAGTGATCGGGCAGGAATTTTTAACTTGCTTAAGGTGCCGGCGATTGCTCGCATAAACTACGTTGAAAGGCACCGTGGGATCTTTGACAAACACCTCCTCAAAGCAGCAGACGAGACAACCGGCTTAACGTCCATCCGACGGACAGCACAGTTTGTGATGCAACATTCTAACGGTTTATAATCGGGCCGGGAATCAAACCCAGACTAGATAGTTCAAAGTTAAGTGCGTTACATCTGCACCGTCCTGTCACAATTAACAAATAGGAAAAAGAATAAAGAACTCGGCGATGGATAAAATAACCATTTATTTCATCCAAACTCCGAGGCAGGTGAACTCTTACCAGCCGATGCATCTCTTGCTCGTGAATTCTCTCCTCTCGCTGACGGCGATGGTATTCCCTTAGCTTGTCCTCGTCATCTCCAAGTTCTGTGATGCTTCCGCTTCGAACGCGCAACCCGATTCCCAAAGGTCCAAAATTTCCAGAATCACGAGACTCCTCATGAACTGCCCATCGCCTGGCAGTGCTTGGACTCAGTGACCCAGCACGAGGCCTATTCAATGCCAAATGCCCTTCGGTTAGACTTGGCACAGGAGGAAGTCCTTTTTGACCGACCGGAGTGGGGTTACGATTACCCCGTGGTTGTGGCCTCGGTGGACGGGAATCCAAAGGTCGTCCGTTGGCAGTGATTTGTAAACCATTAGGTGATCTCGGTGACTTGTCGTCTTCGGGTGGCATTGCAAGAGCAGGTGGCAAAGAAAGTGAGGGGCGGAGTAGTGAGCGAGGAAGTGATGGCGGTAAAAGGACTGCAGTAGAAGGGCTGCACGTCCCTACTGAAGCAGCTGTAATTTCTGAATTGATCAATTCACAACCTTTGCTTCGGGGAGCTGGTGTCGGAGCGTTATGAGATACATTTCCGGGTAACCGTGGACTCGAAGGAACATTCGAAGATTGCCTTGATGAAGTTGGTGTTGGACTCGGAGGACATTTTGAGTTACTGCTGGCCCCTTTGGAAACATCTGCTGCTGAGCCGGAAAGTTCCCCAATACGCAGTGGGAGAGGAGAATTATCAGTCTTAGCATTGACTCCGACTGCACTCTTGCAAAGTTCTTTGTAACCCGTCTCGAAGGAGGGCGTGGGCTCATGGTTGATTCCCTGTATTTCCCCGTTGACTTTCACCAGTGGAGGAGTGACGAAGCTCGAAGAACGAGAAGGAATCGGGGGAACGAATGTGTTGAGAGATGGCGAAATGTTCGAAATTGAGGCTGAAGCATGGGTAGTGGCGGTGCTGGGTGAGGAATCGGCAGTGGAAGTCGACCCTCGAGAAGTGTCACATGAAATGGAGGCCATGAAGTCAGAAACATCACGATCAATTGAGCGAGCCATGGCCAACCGCCTTGCCTGCGCTTCACCAGCCGGATCGTCCTGCACTGTAGAGCCTTTATCTGTGAACAGAACAGACAGAATTTAGATCACAGTGGCTAACGGAGGTGATCACAAGCACACAAAGCACACAAACTTCGCTCACCTGGAGCCTTGACCAAGCGAAGTTTACGTGCTTGTGCCGGGTGATTGAAACGGAAGAAATTGGCTTCGCCGAGGCACAACACGCAACCTGCACAGTGGGAAGAAACATCATTCCACATTTCATCGTCACACGGACACCTCATGCCTTTCAATGCTGTGATCACTCATGGATTCGTTTCGTCTTGAGGTTACAATTCACTGCACTCTCCCAATGTGCAGGAAAATGCCACTTACTGCTTTCCACGAGTCCTGTTTGATGTCAAATGCTGAAATGAACAGCATCTTAAGTCCGAGTCTCGGTTTGGTTTTTCATTTTAAAAGGAAACAAAGATCTCGAACCCATTTGAGAACATGTTTCCCCACTTTGATGATGGCCCATCACTCGAGGTGCAGCAACGATTAAACAGCAGCTTCGTCGATCTTCACCGAGTCGATCAAATGAGGATTCTTTCGGTCATAAGAGATCAATGTATTGAAAGTACATCATAGCATGGTCAGGATCTAAAATATATCCAATCACTGAAACCCCTTTGGCATGGTCTACACCGCCAAGGGGGTTCAGCGAGTTGCATCGAAGAGTTGGATGTCAAACCGAAAGCACTCTTGGATGTTTTTTTGCCATGTAGAGTCGTTCCTTTGTATGTGCTGGTGAGAGAAAAGACTTCACTCATCGCCGCCGTGGTGATGCCCACTCTACGGTGTACAACCTTATTCTACATTGATCAGCATCCTCCTCTCCATCCCAACTTGTACTTTCATTCCGTGTTAATCTAAAGCTTCATAGAGCAGCACCTGTTCATTTCATGAAACACTACTACTCCTAGTTTTAATGGTCCAAGTTAATCCCACCCTCTTTGTGAGGTTGATCGAGAGGAATTTGGCACAAGTCCTTCACAAACCAGCTGTCCGGACTTGACATTCGACTGGAGCTCGTTCGAGCGGGGATTTGGAATTTATCCGGGGTGCAGACAATGTCTCCCATTCCCTTAAAAACACAACTCCAGAAGACACGGTGGGATATATCAAGTCCACCGACCAATGCTTGCAGAGGGAACACACGGCGTAACGTCCATCTGAGGGACGGCGCACTGTGTGTTGCAACGTACTCTGCGAAGCACCGCTCTGACAGTTTATAGGTGTGGCAGGAATCTAACCCAGACTAGCCAGCTCAAATGTCCCGCGGTGCGTTTTTGAAGGGCCAGGACATTGTGTGCCTGTACCTGGCCAAATTACAAATTCCTGTCCCAACCAAAACATGCTGTAATGGATCGGCGACCTTGAGTGTCAAGATAACGATACCTTGTGTGAGAGTCGTCGGTCGGGAGACAATGTTGTTATCGACAGAACACAAGTTTCCACAGGGATAGAGAGTTAGCCTCTTGCTCCCCTCTGCGTCATTCTCAATGTAGCAGTGCTGCCCAGCGACCCCCGGGCCGTGCAGCGTCACGTCTGGTTCTGTCTGGCCTTCCCCCTCACGACCGAATGTTGTGCGACCTGTGAGATGGGGACGGATGAAAAAATGGCGTGCCCTTTGAATTGTGCTCCACAAATTCGTTTGTTTTGGCACATCGTGGACGAACGTCTTGGTTTTCACAACAGTTGGCAACAACAGTTGCGAGGAAAAACAACTTCATACGCATCAAAAAGTATGACTCGCACAACAGCAAATCACACAGCATCGCTCGATCTCAAGACGGACACACACAACAAAGGACAAAAACACATCCACACAAGTTTGGATCTGATATAACATAAAACAAATGAGTTGTGCGATTCAGACATGCTCGATCAAGGTCTCACAACGCCATTCTGCAACAAACCGCAACCACCGCACAGATGTTGCACAATTACAGGCCAAACCTTGAAGTTAAAGCAACAACATCATCATCATCATCATGATCATGATCATGATCATCATCATCATCATCATCATCATCATCATCATCATCATCATCATCATCACGGGCCCGCTTGTTACCTTCGCATTCTGCGAAAGGTTATGTTTTGGTCGGCGTGTATTTATTTATTTATTTGTAATCTTGTGATTCGTATAACTCAAAAAGTATTAAACCAAATTGTATGAAATTTGGTGGGATGATTGGTTATTAGCCAGGAAGCATTCGATTAGATTTTGGGATCGTTCGGGTCAAAGGTCAAGGTCACGAAAAGGTCAAAATCGTCTTTTTACGATAACACGGTCAATTTTTATTCAATTTGCATGCAACTAACGCCAAAATGTTCGGAATTCAACGCCTCATCTTGTGATATGCAGTATGACACAATGACGCCCATACTCTTGTTACCGGTTAGGGGTCAAAGGTCAGGGGGGTCACGACCTTGAAAAATATGCGGTTTTTGTCATAACGCGGTCAATTCTTGTCCGCTTTACATGAACCCAGCACCAAAATGTTCAGAATTTAATGCCCAATCTTGTGACACAATGACGTCATAACACATGTCACCGGCTGGGGTAAAATGTCGGGGGGGGGTCACGCCCTTGAAAAATATGCGGTTTTTGGAATAACTCAGTCAATTCTTATTCGATTTGCATGAAACCAGCATCAAACGAGATTACCTTCTCTTGTTGAAACGTTGTATTCACCGAGCTTGCGAGTGAAGACTCGCCAAAACGACGTGAGTTGATTGTTGTTTAGTCCGTAGCCCCCGAAAGTCGGGGGGGGGGTCATGACATTATAGATATGTGGTTTGTGTCATAAGACCATTCATATGAAACCAGTTCCCCACACTCATACCAAGAACAAAAAAAGTAGTGGCGGCGAAGGTATGCGCTCTATGAGTGCCCGTTCTAGTTATTACCTGGATCCAGAGGAACAAGAGTGACGGCAATGCTGTAGCGTCCACCACCCAGACTAACCAGGTGCGGTTTGTCCGTCTTCACGCGCACACCTTTCCCCTTTCCTGCCTCCACCACATCCACAGTGGCCCCCTGGGAGTACACAGAGACCGATGGACCGAGGTTGCAATGTCAATATTTTGCTTGGGACAACCCCCAATCACACCTTAACACCGGCAAAATAAACTCAGTTGTTGCAAAAGATCTGAATCCTGCAGAGGGGAGCAAAAAAAAAAAAAAATCCTGCTCAGGAGCTTTTTGTAACAAGCCAAGGGATTTCCAAGGCAGTGCCAGGTTGGCTGTGCTGGAGCAAATCTGGGAAACGGTAACGGGAGGAAACCCAAAGAAAACGAGAGTTCGGTGTGTTAAACCGATCGTCATTGCGCGTGTCGTGAACCAATGTTCATTCGTCCACAATTAGAATATGAAAGTGTCCCGCTGGTTATGTCATTTCTGGGGACGAGGAGAGCCCAGTGATGCAGTGCCCCCGATTGAACGACAGAAGAAAGTTGTCAGAGCGGGGGGAGTTTGTGCAGCCAAATGTGGAACCATGGATACGGGGACAAAACACGTGGGTTTGTAATGGAAAAAGTTTAAAATATCTCGAAGGAAACTGAGAAACAATCAGTGGAAAGGAATGACTTGCTTCGTCCTTCGCCAACGCCGTTGAAGTTGTCTGGGGGAAGTTGCTCCTCGTGGGATAGGCCAGATGTGTGCATGCTGCTCTCCTCTCAGCTGTCTGGCTGAGGTTCGAATGCTGACGCACCTATAAACCTCCATCCGAGCGTTTCACATGCAGGGAAAGGCATCGATGTGTGTGTGTGTGTGTGTGTGTGTGTGTGTGCCCGTCCATCCGAAGGACGTTTGGACGCCTCGTCTGCCAGCGCTTGTCCTCGGTGGTCGGCTGCGTGTCCCATCATCTGCCAGCATCAGTTGATGAATGTTAACTATCCGATGATGTGTTTCGTGAAGAGTTGGCAAGCTTTCCCGCTTACTCTGAACACCTACAAATTTGTGCCAAAATCACCTTCGGTCGAACGTCAGGCTTGGTCAGTCCAGTCATGGAAGATGATCAAAAATGTTGTCTGGCCCACCCCCCCCCCAAGAAAATGGAAAAAAAATTGGGGCTGTTTGGGTAGTAGTAGTAGTCTTAGTAGGAGTAGTACAAGCCTGGTGTTGGCTTAGTGGTTCGGGTGGCGGCTTGGGATCCTAGGGTCCTGAGTTCCAGCCCCGTCGGCCGCTGAATCTCTACACCAGGGGGTTGACTCAGCCTGTCATCCTTCCGAGGTCGGCGTAAGGAAAATTAATGAAACCATTTTTTTTATATTTATATATATATATTTTTTTTAAACCAAATATGAATTTAAAATAAATCATTAAAAATCAATTTAAATATTTTTTAAAAATAAATAAATTAATTTTAAAAATAAATAATTAATAATTAAAATTCATATTTTTAAACTCACAAAACTGTCTCATAAATAAACTCATCAAGCAAGTGAAGCTTTCCACAAAGTGTGCTCGGCCTCCTCGGTGTCGGAGTTTCTCGAGACTTGTTATTACGTAACAGAGCGTTGGGCGCTTTGAGCGTCTTCATGAGGTTAAAATGAGAAATGAAACATCAAGAAAGCTCAACTTCATCATCCATCATCATCATCATCATCAACATCATCAACATCATCAACATCATCATCATCATCATCAACATCATCATCATCAACATCATCAACATCAACATCAACATCATCATCATCATCATCATCAACATCATCAACATCATCATCATCATCATCAACACCATCATCATCATCAACATCATCATCATCATCAACATCATCAACATCATCAACATCAACATCATCATCATCATCAACATCATCAACATCAACATCATCTGTACTGTGTACAAGCCACGTGAGCTTGAGAAATCCCAAGTGAGAATGGGAATTCGTGTCCATTTTGGAATCGGGAGGGGGGTTTCGGAGGAAGCTGAACATTTACCTGAACGAGCATCATCGATCAGAAGATATGATCCTTCTGTATCACACCTGCTCCACCCTTACCTGCGCACACACACGCACACACACACACACACACACACACACACACACACACACACACACACACACACACACACACACACACACACGTGGAATCAATTACAGACCCAAATAACCACATCCAATGAAACAGGTAACAAAGGAGAAGCAAAATTTCTGGCATTTGTGTCGTCGTGTCCAAGAAGGGCCAAGGTTTGGACCCAGGATCCCTCTTCTGTTACCCAGACAGTGAAAAGCTGACATACTTGACAATGAGGCCGCAGGCATTGGAGAGCCACAGCTGCTGGCCAGGCCCTCTAAATCTTACAAACGGAACCGGACTGAGGGTTCGGGGCCTCTCTGATGTTTGGCTTCAAAGGGAATCCATGAGATCCATTGGGGGATAAAGTTCATTTGTTTGCTTCCCTGTTTGATTCACAAAGGCACTGGCATGCTCTCATGGACTGTCACATGCTATTGTGTGTAATAATTATGTGTCGTCCCATCTTAACACATGTTATGTATCATGTACCCTCATATATTTACCTCCTCCACCGAACGTGGACGGAGGTTATGTTTTCACCCCTGTTTGTCTGTCTGTCTGTCTGTCTGTCTGTCTGTCTGTCTGTGAGCAGGATATCTCAAAAGGTTGTGGACGGATTATAACAAGACTTGGTGGATGAGTTGGGGAGACGACAAGAACAAGCTGAATAGATTTTGGTGTGTGACAAGGACGAATGGTCCGAATCCAGATCCAACCTATCAGTGGGATACAAAACATAAACTGTTCAGCCTGGCGGAGGGATGCACCCGACCGAGTGCCGTTCGAGTATCAACTGCAATCACCTATGTGTTGTCACACGCTACGGCATGATATTGCATGTTATTGTGTGCCATCACGGGCTCTACTAAGTTGTCATACACCGTGACATGCGATCATGTTATCACAAGCTGGCGCGGATTATCACATGGTATCCCGTGTTATTACATGTCAACATACACCATCATATGTCATCCTCACTCCAGTAACAGAAATACAGCCAATGGGTATACAGCAGTGTGGTTTAGTCAGGGCAGTTGTCCAGCCAATGGGTGTACAGCAATGTGGTTTAGTCAGGGCAGCTGTCCAGGCAATGGGTGTACAGCAATGTGGTTTAGTCAGGGCAGCTGTCCAGCCAATGGGTGTACAGCTGTGTGGTTTAGTCAGGGCAGTTGTCCAGGCAATGGGTGTACAGCTGTGTGGTTTAGTCAGGGCAGTTGTCCAGCCAATGGGTGTACAGCTGTGTGGTTTAGTCAGGGCAGTTGTCCAGCCAATGGGTGTACAGCTGTGTGGTTTAGTCAGGGCAGTTGTCCAGGCAATGGGTGTACAGCTGTGTGGTTTAGTCAGGGCAGTTGTCCAGCCAATGGGTGTACAGCTGTGTGGTTTAGTCAGGGCAGTTGTCCAGCCAATGGGTGTACAGCTGTGTGGTTTAGTCAGGGCAGTTGTCCAGGCAATGGGTGTACAGCTGTGTGGTTTAGTCAGGGCAGCTGTCCAGGCAATGGGTGTACAGCAATGTGGTTTAGTCAGGGCAGTTGTCCAGCCAATAGGTGTACAGCTGTGTGGTTTAGTCAGGGCAGTTGTCCAGGCAATGGGTGTACAGCTGTGTGGTTTAGTCAGGGCAGTTGTCCAGCCAATGGGTGTACAGCTGTGTGGTTTAGTCAGGGCAGTTGTCCAGCCAATGGGTGTACAGCTGTGTGGTTTAGTCAGGGCAGTTGTCCAGGCAATGGGTGTACAGCTGTGTGGTTTAGTCAGGGCAGTTGTCCAGCCAATGGGTGTACAGCTGTGTGGTTTAGTCAGGGCAGTTGTCCAGCCAATGGGTGTACAGCTGTGTGGTTTAGTCAGGGCAGTTGTCCAGCCAATGGGTGTACAGCAGTGTGGTTTAGTCAGGGCAGTTGTCCAGCCAATAGGTGTACAGCTGTGTGGTTTAGTCAGGGCAGTTGTCCAGCCAATGGGTGTACAGCAATGTGGTTTAGTCAGGGCAGTTGTCCAGCCAATAGGTGTACAGCAGTGTGGTTTAGTCAGGGCAGCTGTCCAGCCAATGGGTGTACAGCTGTGTGGTTTAGTCAGGGCAGTTGTCCAGCCAATGGGTGTACAGCTGTGTGGTTTAGTCAGGGCAGTTGTCCAGGCAATGGGTGTACAGCTGTGTGGTTTAGTCAGGGCAGTTGTCCAGCCAATGGGTGTACAGCTGTGTGGTTTAGTCAGGGCAGTTGTCCAGGCAATGGGTGTACAGCTGTGTGGTTTAGTCAGGGCAGTTGTCCAGCCAATGGGTGTACAGCTGTGTGGTTTAGTCAGGGCAGTTGTCCAGCCAATGGGTGTACAGCTGTGTGGTTTAGTCAGGGCAGTTGTCCAGCCAATGGGTGTACAGCTGTGTGGTTTAGTCAGGGCAGTTGTCCAGCCAATGGGTGTACAGCTGTGTGGTTTAGTCAGGGCAGTTGTCCAGCCAATGGGTGTACAGCAATGTGGTTTAGTCAGGGCAGTTGTCCAGCCAATGGGTGTACAGCTGTGTGGTTTAGTCAGGGCAGTTGTCCAGCCAATGGGTATACAGCAGTGTGGTTTAGTCAGGGCAGTTGTCCAGGCAATGGGTGTACAGCAATGTGGTTTAGTCAGGGCAGTTGTCCAGCCAATGGGTGTACAGCTGTGTGGTTTAGTCAGGGCAGTTGTCCAGCCAATGGGTGTACAGCTGTGTGGTTTAGTCAGGGCAGTTGTCCAGCCAATGGGTATACAGCAGTGTGGTTTAGTCAGGGCAGTTGTCCAGCCAATGGGTGTACAGCTGTGTGGTTTAGTCAGGGCAGTTGTCCAGCCAATGGGTGTACAGCTGTGTGGTTTAGTCAGGGCAGCTGAAGAGTACCTCATGGATAATGTGATATTTTCTAAGTCCAAAAGGGCATAACTCTGTGAAAAATTGATGAAACAACCTGAAACCCAAAACTTTTTGTGTAACTTATCACAATAAAGCCACGTACCAATTTTCAGGTGAACATGTTGAAGGGTATGGGGGTGGGGGGGAGTCTGAAAAACCAAGGTGGGACGGATGGACAGAAGGACAGATGAACAGACGGAGAGCAAACCTATAGTCCCCTCTGGTGAAAGCAGTAGGGAACGAATAAATGAGTGAAAGTGAGCAATGGTTCTGGATTTAGACAGTTTCAATTGGAAGAGGTTTGTTGCTGGACCGCATGCGATACATGGGGGGGGGGGGAGGGCGTACAAAGCACGGAAAGGGCAGAGAGTGCAAGACCAGAAAGGAGGCGGAAGACAGAGAGATCACCGACCTGTCGGTGATGGTGGAGTGATAAACCCATTGACTCAGCTTTATCGTGGGAGATTCCAACAATATTCAAGGCCTTGGTTTCCACGGTGTCAAGCTGAGCAAGATGTGAGGCAGGGGAGCCAGCTCAGAGGGGAGAGCAGTACTCCATCAAGCTGCGGATGAAGGCCTTGTAGGTGGATAGGAGCTCAGGTGTAGTAGTATAACTCAGGTTAATGGGGGTAGAAAAATATTTTTTTCTGCCTGGCCTAGTTTTCCCCTCCTGCATTGTCCTGTGAAGAGGTTTCTGTGTTTCAGAATTAGGTGAATGTTTTTCCAGTTTTTTCTCTTCTTCTTTTTCTCTGTAGCTTGCATATTTAAGAGAAATTTCAATAATAATAATAATAATAATAATAATAATAATAATAATAACAATAAACAATTGAGAAAAAAAGGAAATAAAAATCATTATTGTTACTCCCGCCACCGAAAGTGAAGGGGGTTATGTTTTCACCCCTTTCTGTCTGTTTGTTTGTGTACAGGATATCTCAAAAAGTTGTGGACAGATTCGGACGAAACTTGGTCGAGCGGGTGGGTGTGTGGCAAGGACGAATTGATTCAATGTTGGTGAAGATCCGAATTCAGATCTGGATACGAGACTTATGTAATTTTTAAAGTGATTCTTCCCCATTGAGAGATCGGGGCAAAAACAAGAGTATTGTATAGCATGATATTTCAAACATGTTTTGGGCCTGATATGTTCGAATGTATCAGGTATTACGTGGTGGAGGTATACGCTCTACCGAGTGCCCTTCTAGTTATATTAGTATTACCCTCGCCAGAGGATAGAGCATTGCATTTGAGTCCATTTGTTTGTTTGTCCACACAGAATGGTCGTATGTGTATTAATTATATTCGACCCTTTAGAACCCCAAGACCCTTTAAAACACCTGAAAACCCCTCAGAACCTTCACAATCCTGAGACCCATTTAAGACCATGAAGACCGAAGATAGACCCTATGACCCCTAAAACTCCCAAGACCCTGTGAGATGCTTTCGACCCTTTATAACCCAAAGACCATTTAAGACCCTTTCATACCCCAAAGACCCTCAGACTCCCTTCAACCCTTTCAACCTTCACACCTTTCATGCCTTTTGATACTGTCGACCTCTTTGACCTTTCAACCTTTTAAGACCCTTTAGACACTTTAGACCATTTGATCTTTACGATTTTTCAGACCTTTGACCTTTACACATTTACATACGAGACCATTTAGACCTTTAATTTGCAATCAACGACCTTTCATTGAGTACATCGTTCCATTTATTTGCTCCACAAAATACATCACAAAAGACAAGTCCTGGTGAGGGTCTGCAATCTCCGATTGTTCTTTCCTATTATCATTGCACTCGAGTGTCCTTCTTTGGAAAAATAAATTATAGAACAGATTTATTTAATGAGGATATTTTGAGAAAAGTAAACTGTTATAATAATAATAATAATAATTAACGGTCATGTGATCAGGTTCAAAGAGCCAAGCTGGGTTTAACAGGGGGTTGGGGGTGAATGGGGAGAGCCAACTACACAAACACGAACGTAATAATTATAAAATAATGGTGGGAGATATTAAAACGTGTTTATTTTGGATTGTTTCTGGTGTAACTTTCTATAAATTGTAACAAGAATTCCATAATGCCATAAATCATGAAAAGCACGTTAATAGTTGCCCGAGTTATGGCAAAGGAATCAAAACCTGGCACAAAACGAATGAAAACAACGACGGGGGCGACGAGGGGGGGAATGAGGGGGAATGTTCTAGATGTACGAGAAACTGTTACAGTAAATGTGTTTGATTTTTTTTTCTCGAAGAAATGGGGAGAGGGAAGGAGTACTGGATACATGTGTGCCTTAATAAGAGTCATTAACAGAACCTTAGACAAATTGAAATGGCCAAAAAGCATCCGTTGTAAGGCGGAATAATCTGCGTTTGTTCTTGTAAGATTTGACACTTGTATCCGCTTACAAACTTCCCATTGGTATTAAGGACGAGGAAAGTTTACAACTTGTTTCGATAACTGCTTTGGGTTCGTCCAAAACATCATGAAGGACACGCGTGGCTCGATGTAGGGGGGTTTGAGAGATATGTGGAAAACAAGAGGCAGGATTGCTTTGCAATGCACGTCCCCTACCACCGATGTGATATTTTCTAAGTCCAAAAAAGGCATAACTGTAAAAAAATGGACGAAACTCCTTGAAACTCAAACTTTGTTTTGAAACTTATGATAACAGAGCCGCGTACAGCGTCTTCAGAAAGTATTCACAGCCCTCAACTTTTGTCATATTTTGTTGTTAAAGTCTGAATTTAAAATGGATTGAATTGAGATTATTTTTTTGTCACCGATCTACACAAAATACCCCATAATGACAAAGGGAAAACATGTTTTTAGCAATTTTACAGATTACTTAAAAATGAAAAGATGAAATTTCGTGCGTCAATAAGTATTCAACCCCTTTGCTTTGACACTCCACATTGAGCTCAGGTACATCCAATTTCCTTTGATCATCCTTGAGATTTCTCTGCAACTTGATTGGAGTCCACCTGTGGCCAATTCAATCGATTGGCATGATTTAGGAGGAAAACAAACCTTTCTATACAAGGTCCCACAGTTGACGGTGCATGTCAAAGCAGAAACTCCACCATGAAGTCCAAGGAGCTGTCCATAGAACTCCGAGATAGAAATGTGAGGTGACATAGATCTGGGGAAGGGTATAAAACAATTTATAGAGTGTTGAAAGTTTGCAAGAGCACAGTGAGCTCCATCATTAGGAAGTGGCCACTTTCAGTGGCAGCGACTGGGAGACTTTTTAAGGACAGAAGGAACAATTAATGGAGCCAAACACAGACAACTCCTTGAGACGAACCTGCTTCAGAGCGCAAAAGACCTCAGACTGCGTTTTGAAGATTTACGTTCCAACAGGGCAATGACCCCAAGCACACAGCCAAAGCAACACTGGAACGGTTTCAGAACAAGAAAGTGAAAGTCCTTGAGTGGCCCAGCCAAAGCCGAGACTTCAATTCCATTGAGAATCTGTGGAAAGACTTGAAGATTGATGTTCACCGACGTTCCCCATCCAACTTGACAGAGCTTGAGCAAATCTGCAAGGAAGAATGGGAGAAAAATCCCCAAATTCAGATGTTCAAAGCTAATACAGACATCCCCAAGAACACTCGAAGCTGAAATGGCTTTGTGCTTCTACAAAGTACTGACTCAGGGGGTTGAACACTTATCGACGTAAGACATTTCAGCTTTTCATTTTTCATCAACTTGTAAAAATTTCTAAAAACATGTTTTCACTTTGTCATTATGGGGTATTTTGTGGAGATGAGTGACAATTTTTTTTAACTATATCCAATTTTAAATTCACGCTGTAACACAACAAAATGTGAAAAAAAAATTGAGGGGCGGGAATATTTTCTGAAGGCACTGTTCCAAATTTCACTTGAATATGTGAAGGAGTATGGGAAAAATGTCTGAAAAACCACAGGTGAGACGAACGGATGGACGGACGGAGAGCAAACCTTCAGTCCCCTCCGGTGAAACCGGTAGGGAACCGGTAACGAAAACAAATAAATAAATAAAAGTTCCCTAACAAGGATTTTGTCATGCAGCATTAAAACAGTAAATCTGATTATTTTTCGATCATGTTGTTGATTTTATTTTTTAAATGTCATCATGCAGTAAACAGCCAATGGGCTGGCGAGATAGACTAGAGCCATAGACGTATGCACACTCTCCATCGGGTGTTTAGCCAGAGTTTAAATCCCGATCCAGCTGTAAACTGCCACACTGGTGTTTTGCAGACAGGACAAAGCACCGATGTGTGTGTGTGTGTGTGTGTGTGTGTGTGTGCCCCATCCTTCAGAAGGACGTTAAGCTGGAGGACCCCTGTGCCAACACCAGTTGCTGCTAAATGTTGAAGAACCCTCAATGTCTCAGGAAGAGTAGGCGAGCTATCGCCGGCACCCTGAAGAAATTACGAATACCTGCCCAAATCACCTACGGTAGTAGTAAAAGTGAGAATCTGATACACATTCAACTAAACGGCAAGGATAACACCGTAACATTGTCATGAAAGAGAATAATAACAATCGCAATGAGAACGTTAATATTCGAAGTTCATACAAGTTGCTCGTGGTTCGCCCCAGAGATGGTTTAAGACCGAGGAGGGGGCGTTTTGAAGAAGGGCCAAAATCGTCATCTTTTCCCAGCTTCGCCCACACCGCTGGCTACGCTTTTCAGACAGAACGGACCTTTGTCTAAGTCTGCGCAGGCATTCCAATGCTCCAAACACCAACAGGGCGGGCCTGAACGGCACTAGGCCCAAACACAGACCTTCGCTGTACGGTTAAACAGGCCTAGTCGTGCTGGCAGTGCCTCAGACATCCCGTTAACCTCACACAAGGCTGGCTCTGTGGGTCATTCAGAAATGGCTTTTTCTCTTTGGGAACTTTATTTTTGAGGTGGATGAACCAAACACCTTCATTAAAGCACTCTGTGCAGGTAAAAACACTGAACAATTTGTCCTACAATGGGACATTCCATAGTATGGTCATTTTGTGGGTAACCTATACATGTCAAATTATATCTTTATGAAATCCACGAGAGCGAGCCTAATGGAGAAGACACTTGTGAATGAAACGCAACTTTACAAGATCAGGACCAGCCTTGGTGGAATAAGGGTTCGAGTGTCCGCTCTGATTCTGGGAGATCAGTGGTTCGAACCTCGACCTAGTCACACCAAAAACTTGACGAATTGTACGTGCTGCTTCCTTGCTTGACGCTCACCATTGAACAGGATAGAGCACGGATGAACAACCATAAGTTTGTAATAATAGTGCAGTTTTTGATGGGTCACAATTCCTTGTAAAGGGAACTCGTGTTATGATAACTTGTCTTGGCACGAAAGGAAATTCTGCATGTGTAAAGAATTGACGGCCCCCAAATCGAACACATCAGCGTGCATGTGGATGGAAGATATGACTTTTTAGGAACAAAAATAGAGGCAAACACAAAGCATTGAGACCCTGACATGCTGCGTCTCCCCCGCTCCCCTTTTCCGAATCCCACCAGCCCCCACAACAGTTCTTCATATTGTGGGAGTACCACATATGGTGATGACTGAAGATCAAAAACGTACATGCTGATGAAGCGGAAACCTGTCCAAGGTAAATTCTCAGCTGCAGTGTTTCTCACAGGTGTTTCACCTGCCAAATGGTTGCGTGCATTAACCAGATGCTTTTACAGATTGTAGCTTATATCATGAAGCACAATCCATACCCATATGGGCAAACTATATATATATATATATATATATATATATATATATATATATATATATATATATATATATATATATATATAACACATCCCCAGCGACAGTTCAAGTTAATCTGTGAATTTAAATTGTTTCATGGACTTCAAAAAAGGTTCAATGTGTTGTACTGTTTGTTTCACTCATAACCAAAGCTCTGAACTAAGAACACCACCCACCACCAAATGGTGATGCAATATCGGGCAGTGAGATAAGGGAGCAATTGGTCGTCCTGTTTGCCAAAAAATTGCTCCACAGAATTGGTCACTTCGACCTCAATTTTCGGCATCTGAGGCCGCAACCACATGGCCCATGGTACATCCCACCCAAAGTTTTTCTCCACCCCAACGATGGAGTGTGCCGCAAAAATGATGTGGCCGTGCATAAGGAACAGATTGAGATATTCATATATATATATATATATATATATATATATATATATATATATATATATATATATATATATATATATATATATATATATATATATATATATATATATATATATATATATGTTATCCTGATAAAAGACTGTGTGTGTGTGTGTGTGTGTGTGTGTGTGTGTGTGTGTGTGTGTGTGTGTGTGTGTGTGTGTGTGTGTGTGTGTGTGTGTGTGTGTGTGTGTGTGTGTGTGTGTGTGTGTGTGTGTGTGTGTGTGTTTCATCCCAACTTTTCAATTTCTAGGGACAACCATTATTCAAAGAAAGATGTAGGGATGGTTTCACGTGATCACTTTTTTGTGACCGTCCCTACCTTGTTTACATTATTTTTGGAGTAACATCCCGATATCCTTTTTCATTAAAAAAATTTTTTTGCTGGTTTCTTTACTTTTTTGAAATATAAATATATAAATATATATATATATATATATATATATATATATATATATATATATATATATATATATATATATATATATATATATATACATATACATTCCGTTACTGATTTACAAATGTTGTAGTGCAAACCTTATAGATGTGCACACATTGTAATGGTACTGTGCATACTTTATAGACAATGTAACATTCTAAATGGTATGTACTTTCTGTCACCGACTTCCTGGTAAAAATTCCACCATTAACCATACCCACATATTGGCACGAGGACAAATGTGTCTCGGGGGCCCCGTCGCCATCAGGCCTCTTGACAGGCGTAGTCCCGCCCACCCCTCTGATTCCTTCGTATTCCCTCACAAAGGAATGCAGTTTTGGGTACTTCTCGTGGAATCCTTTCAAGCGATTAAAATTCCAACAGCAAAGGATGCTGCACCAAGCAAAACTCTGTCAGATGGCACCAGAGTCATCGTCATCGAGAGAGGCAGATCAGAAATTCATCGGCTGAAGATGATTATTATTTATGAACGCGAGAAGAAGACTTTCCGGTTTTGACCGATCTCGGGGTTTTTTTCCTTTTTTTTTGCTCTTTCCATGGTCTGAGTACTGAAAAGTGATCCCACCCTCTAGAATCAGCAAAACCGACAGATCGCCTGACTTCACCCACAATTTCTCGAGGAAAACTAAAACGTACCTCTGCTGACCACTCTTGAGAAAGGTCGGCGGAGGCATGTTTTCTTGAGTGTTGCTATCACCAAAACGCTGAATCATTCATTGTTCAATATAAGGATGGAGAACTCAAGATGGGGTCATGTGACTATATAAATATATATTTATTTTTTTATTTTTTTAAAGAAGAAGGCGCTGCCAACCAAGAGTAAAACTTGATCTACTCCACTAATTTGAGCAATAAGCAAAAGCAGACCCGGTCTCAGGCGACGTTTCACCAGCTTCACAGCAGGCTTCCTCAGGCCAAAAGACTCCGAGCCTCGGCATGTGTCCGGTTTTTATTTCAATACGAGTTGGAACAGACTGCAATGATTTATGAATGATAAAGCGCTTTTTTCCCCACTTTCCTCACCGATATCACCGAATGCCTCATCTACATACCAACGAATTTCTGTATACTTCACTTTTATAAGTATTAGAGTTTTCAAATTAGGAGCTCGGAGAGATTTTATGCATTAGATGCAATTTTTCACAATCAACTCTCACAGACTAATTCAAGTACATAATAGAAATATAATTTGAGTTTGGAGGATCGGATCATGTGCATTAAATAACTGAAAATCTGTTAAGTTTTTTGCCATTACCAATCAGCTTGCTATTGCTTGGCAAGGCAGCCGTGTCTTATCAACCATTTAATGGGAGTGCTTCCTTGAGTGCTTAAGCCACTTGACGAGCGCACTACAGTCAAGAGTGGAACAGTTTGTGCCCCGATCAGGGTGTACAGTCGGCAGTTGTGACAAGGTAGAGGTACATGTGTGGTTAGATTTAAATCTGTAAATGGACTCTCCGCCGGTGTGTGTGCATGCCTGCATGCTTGGTTACGGGCACCATGGTGGCAAAGTTTCATCCCGTATCTTGTGATGATGATGATGATGATGATGATGATGATGATGATGGAGGTTTTAATTGTAAACCTCAGCAGCATACGAGCGATCACGTTTTTCTTTGTCCTCGTGGTTGTTTCTAAAACAATTTGTTATTTTATATGACTCGGTGTGCTTCACAAAGGTTAAATGTTTCTCTTTGCGAGTTTCAAAGTAAAATATATTTGATGACGCCCGATTTCTGAGCCGTTTGACGGATTATCGTGTTTTCTAAATTAGAGAGCCAATTTTTTCCCACCCATCACATGACGATTGGCAGCTGTTTATAAAGATTAATGTTTATGCACATCTCCCTGAAACGTCTGTAATAAAATAATTTATTTATTGAAATTCCCCCCAAACAAGGGTGGAAGCTACTCAAGTTTTTTGGGTTGTATGCAGTACGTACTGTAGTCGAAAATCACATTGACTCCAATAAGCCAATATCGGCCAAGCATTACTGCAGTGTGTGTGTGTGTGTGTGTGTGTGTGTGTGTGTGTGTGTGTGTGTGTGTGTGTGTGTGTGTGTGTGTGTGTGTGTGTGTGTGTGTGTGTATGTTTCATAAAGCATAAAATTTTCTCTCTGCTATCTCCTCTCCTCTCACTCTCGACGTATCTGGACATTGGTTATCTCCGGACGTATCCAGACGGTGGTTATGGCTGGATGGTAGTTATCTCCATACGTCTCTGGATGGTGGTTCTGTCCGGGCGGTGTTTGTCTCCGGACATGTCAGGGTGGTGTTTGTCTCCAGGTGGTATTTATCGTCTGACAGGTAGAAAATGAATTTCAGACATTATTTTGTTTCCATCATCAATGTTATTCGATGCAGAATCATTTTGATGAGACAGTATGAATCGTAATTAATGCTCCATCGTAAAGGCCTGGTCACACCTTGACGTTTTAGCCAACGTATGCCGATTTTTGAATTTTTTTTCTAAAACGCTGGCACACGTTGAATACGTTATGGGTAAGTTTTGATAACATTGAGAGCACGCTGAAAAACACTGCCATACGTCGTTGTACGCTGGCTTTAAACGTTGTACTTTTCGGTTGTCCTCAAATTTTCTCATGCTTGAAATTTCACGACGTATGCCGGTGTATGACTCACACGTTCCGCTACGCTGGCCACAAGTTGTATGCACGGTCTGCGATCGTTGACAGACGTCAACACATGCTACTTGTAAGTTAATCATAAGTTGAGACACGCCGAGGTAATGTTTAGCGTACCCGAAACTTATTTCTAACCTATGATTAACGTGTTGTTGGCACGTTACGCGATCGTTGCCACACATCGACAGACGTTACATTTAAGTTACTCGTAGGCTGAAAGACGTCGGTATAATGGATCGTCCTTGCGTCAGCGTCCACGGCCACGGCCAGGACACTTATTTGCAGCATTCTTCAAACTTTTCTTCGGCATGACGAGGATGTTCACACTTCGATGTCTAGCTTGGCTATGATTCCAATTGTCCATCGGCAGCATCTATTTAAAATAGTCGAGTTTGAGCGTTTTAACACGTTCAGAAGAAACGCTTCAAATTTCCAAACCCCAGCGTCAAAAAACAAAGGCGAGTGACAGCAATTTAAATTGTTCATTGTAAACAATGAAAATAGCAGAGTGGTTCCGTTTAAAAGTCGTTGAGTGTAAAAAAAATCCAATTGTTGAGCGCAAGCATCTACTTTCAATAGTGGAGATGCAGCCATTTAAATCGTTGAGTGGCAGCCTATGAACCTACCCGTGGACACGCGGACGCAAGGACGATCCATCATAACCCACACCCTCCCCCTCATACTCACCTACTACCGCCAACATGAACAAACTACTACTAATACTAATACTGATACTAATACTAATACTAATACTAATACTACTACTAATACTAATACTGATACTGATACTGTTACTGCTGACATGGACATCGACTCAAAAAGGACTCGAAAACACTGTTGGGTTCCCCTTTTATGAGCAGCATTTTTACATACCAATTCCCAAAACCGCTGGGAACACGTCTTTATATGGCAGTTGTAAGCTAGAAACACGTTCATTTATTTTTTTTTGTCGACCGGAAGATGTCATTGGAATACGTCTACATACGTCGATGTGTGTTGGGACTACGTAAAGAATTGGTTCAAAGCACGTCAAACACAAGTTAGAAATAGGTTTCGCGTAAAAAAGACATTACCGCGACGTGTTTCGACTTATGAGTAGCTTATAAGTAACCTTTGTGGACGTGTGTAAGCGTCCACATATCGTGTGTAAAACTTATCCCCATCGCATGCAGAACGTGTGTCATACGCCGAGTACGTCGTAAAATTTTGAACATGTTTAAAATTTCTTGACGTACTCTACTTACTACGACGTATGATAGCGTACTTTAGCGTTGTACTCACGTATACCAAACTTACTCATACCGTATTTGACGTGCCCCAACGTTTTAGACACATTTTTCTTAGGTTGGCATACGCTGGCAAGATCGCCAAGGTGTGACCGCGATGTTGAGACTTCCATTTCTACGGCAGTTATGATTCGAATCGTTGTGCGTCAGCCTTTTAATAGGCTACGTCACGACATCGTTGGCGATGCGTGCAACGCGCTATGCCGAAGTTAGACTATCTTTGGGCATCGGTTGTGTAGGCCGACAACAGGTTCAGCATTCGTTGGTATAAGTTATCTATAACACAACGAAACGTTCTGTGTCCATTACTAATATGTTATGCATACGACCAACTCGTTATGAATACGTCCGAATCTTAAAAAAAAAACATCAAAAGTTCAACGTAAGTCAGCGTTTTACATACATTTTAATACGTTGCCATCGCTGGCTAAAATGTCAAGGTGTGACCGGGCCTTTTGGCAGCCTTCCCTTCCCCAACACCTCCTTACTTTCCCTCCCTCCTCGCTTCACCTCCCACCTCTCTCTTTCCCCCTCCACCTCCTCACTGCCCCCTCCACCCCCCTCATCAGCAAAGTGACCGGTGGTATTTGCTAGTATATATACTGTATATATACTTTGTATATATTTTTAATATATATATATATACATATATAAATAGCAGAAAAAAGAACAGATATTACCAAAGATTTTTGTCTTGCAGCTGGTCAGGACACACTCAAGTATACCGGATATGCAGACACAAAATGGAACAATTTATTTGTTCAGACAGTTGGGGATTGGTTCTTTGGACCGTTACTGACGCAAGCGTACATAGCATGGTTTTGAGGCACTGAGGGAACCCGTGACCTCCCATTTTTCGATGGATCCAGGTCAGAACAGATACAGTGTTTGCAAACACTCTTTTTGTTTGCAAAGAACAGGAGCTCGTGTTTGTATAAATGTGGCTTCACGAACACGTAAATGTGCTTCAGTACGTGCACGTGCCACAATCTGGAACCCTTCAGCGTGATAGTCCTGGGCACATTCGGGATTGTTCTTGAGGTGCTGACCAATGGCAGAATCACTTTGAGCAGGCATTATTGTTGGGTTCTTACATGTACGGGATCTTACATGTACGGGATCTTACATGTACGGGATCTTACATGTACGGGATCTTACATGTACAGGATCTCACATGTACAGGATCTTACATGTACAGGATCTTACATGTACGGGATCTTACATGTACAGGATCTTACATGTACGGGATCTTACATGTACAGGATCTCACATGTACAGTCTCCAAGTTGTTCCAGATTGCCAATGGAATGTGCCGCTCGATCGGATCCTCCAGTCTGAGTGATGTGCGACCTACGTACCTGGCATCACACCGGCACTGAAAATCATAAATAACATTGTTCAGTTTTGTGGTCGGGAGAACATCTTTCTGGACTGAGGGGAGAAATTTGTGGGGAGTAAAAAAAAAATCACTCTCGTTACAACGGAGTTGTAACATTGTGAAACTAACCGTTTCACCTGTTGTTAAAACTTTTGAGAGATTTTACCTCTCCATGGCAGCTCAAGAAAAACCGGACACTTTTCTGGTCCAAATACAGTGTCCGTTGACCGATTTGCAGTTTTGGCCTGTATGAACCCACAGATGAGTCGCTCAGGGTAGCAATTGTCACGGAGAATGGTTTTAATGCGCTCAATTTCAGTAGCAAGTCAGCAGTGCGAACGTATGACTCACACACTATTAACAAGGGTATTCGTAAGGGCAATCTTGGGGTGTGTTGAGCTAAAGGAGTCCCATCATGAGTGCTGCCCAGTGAAGGTAGCCTTGCGGTAGATTGTCATCAAGAATCCATCCTCAGTCTTCTCAACTAACACATCTAGAAAGGGAAGTACATTTGACTGCTCGATCTCAAACGTAAACTTTAATGCAGGAGGGAGAGCATTGAGACGTAGGAGGAAGTCATTGCAGGAGGTTGGAGTATTGAAGATTGCAAACGTGTCCTCCACATATCGATGGAATACCGGAGGTGTAACGCAATTTTTTTTCTTCTATTTTTTGCAAACACTGTTGAGGCTCATAGAAGAACTAACACACAGAAACGCACAACAAGGGGAGCAGAAGACAGGAGGGGTGGGAGAAGGAAGGAAAAAAAAAAACAGTGGAGAACAGAGACATGACGAGATCTGTGGAAGGGAGAGGGATGGGGCGGGGTACACACGGTAAACAAGATGGACACTGCAGGGACTTTCAGCAAGGAAAGCAGGGAATTTGAAGGAGATGGGTTTGGGGTGGATTAGCGGGGGGTAGAAAATATCGTGGTTTTGGATGGGGGAAGATGAGATGGTTGTGAACAGCTGTGTTGAAGACCTGGAGGAAAGAGTGGGATTGAAGAGAGTGTGGGAGTTTGTTCCACAGACAGGAAAAAGAGGAATGAAAGAGTGAATGTGAGCAGTGATTCTTGATTTTGGTGTTTTTATCTGAAGGGGGATGCTGGCAGACCTTGAGCACCCTGCAGAAATACGGGGGGGGGGTGACGGGGGACGTATCTCAGACAGAGCAAGGGGTGGGGGCGAGGCTGGAGAGGAGACGGTAAAGACAGAAAGACCACCGACCTGCCTGCGGTGAGAGAGTGAAAGACCCAAAGACTCAGCCTCATCGCGGGAGATACCAGTGATTGCAAATGCCTTCTTTTTCACAGCGAGAAGCCGAGAAAGGTGAGAGGTGGGAGCACCACACCAGAGGGGAGAGCAGTACTCCATCAGGCTGTGGAGAGCAGTACTCAGGTGTGCCAAGGAAGGACCTTGCACGATGGAGGATGCCCAGTTGGCAACTGGCTTTGGAAACCAGCTTGGAAATGTGGCTTTCCCAGAAAAGATCGTGGCAGATAGTGAGACCCAGAAGCTTGAATGAAAGGACTTCTTCAAGGGGATTGTTGACAAAGTAGATGGGGGAGTTCCCGATGGTCCTTTCGGAGAGACACAGTGAGTGTGTGATATTTGTCAGGGCTTAAAGACATGTTCCACGTGTTGGACCACCTTGTGATTTTATCCAGATCTGCAGAGAGTGAAGAGG
The DNA here is from genome assembly GCF_056783735.1 of Eptatretus burgeri. Taxonomy (NCBI): domain Eukaryota; kingdom Metazoa; phylum Chordata; class Myxini; order Myxiniformes; family Myxinidae; genus Eptatretus; species Eptatretus burgeri. Next base: position 139,186,364 of record NC_140963.1, read on the forward strand.
CTGCTGCTTGCCGGTCTGAGGCATGACAGATGGTACGGCAGAGGGTGGAGTCATCAGCAAAGAGATAAAGAGGATTTTCCAGAGTCGGAGAGATCTTTGATGAAAACCATAAAAAGAAAAGGGCCCAGAACACTTCCTTGAGGAACTCCAGCCTGGACAGGAAGAGGGGATGAAAGAACTCCATTTAGGGCCACACGTTGACTGCGACAGGAGAGGAAGTCTGCGAGCCACGAGTGGAGATGGCCTTGGATACCATAGGAAGAGAGTTTGGTGATCAGGGCAGGGTGCCAGACTGTATCGAACACACACACACACACACACACACACACACACACACACACACACACACACACACACACACACACACACACACACACACACACACACACACACACACACACACACTATATCTCGGGAGATGGCTCTGATTTCATGTCTGGCAATGAGGATATCCCATCCATTGTTGGGAGACCAGAAGCAGCATATCCAGTGGAGAGTGACCTGGTCTGAATCCAAAGTGATGATCAGAAATCAAGCCATTGGAAAGAGGAAGGATTTAAAGTCTGAAGTGATGATGGAATCCATAACCTTGCTGATGATTGGGAGTAGGTTGATTGGTCTGTCGTTGAAGGGATCTGTTTTTGCACATTTTTATGCAGGGCAGTAATGTTTGTTGATTTCCAAGCAGATGGCAGATGACCTTGAGCAAATGAGAGGGTGAATAGAACAGAGAGAGGGTGAGCAAGGGCAGAGGAGCAGGTTTTTAGGACACGTGGGCTGATGCCGTCTGGACCGGTTGCAGAATCTGAGTCGAGGTTTGACAACAAACTCTCCACCTTGTCAGGAGAAAAGGTCACAGAGTCCAGGAATAGCAAGGTGCAACTGGGTAAGGTGGGTACAGAAAGGTTTGGGACACAAGATTTAGAAGCAGACATGGAGTTTAGGCATTCAGCCTTTTCACGTGCGGTATCAGCAGTGCGGCCATTTGAGGTAAGGGAGGAGATGGAGGGGGTGTTGCAGAGCCGAGTTTCGGCGACGAGTGCAACCGCTAGATGGAGCAGTATAGTCTGCTCTACCGAACACCCGGATTTTAGATCGTTACCCTCGGATAACTCCAAAGGTACAGGTCCCTCACAGGACCGTGAATTGTCAATAAATCAACTGCGTGGGTACAGCGTCATTTGCCAAACTTCAAAATACCTAGAGGCACACGTGGCGAGCTACCAAGGGATTCACACCCTCGACGGGGCTCGAACAGGACGAGTCCTTAGCGTGCTCTACCCGTGCGTTACCAGAGCGGATGGTTACTGAGGTCCCGTCGGTCCAAATGTACATCGACAGCAGCAACAGCCTTTTTAATCACCCAACATGCACCGTACTAAGCCAATGAAGGAAGGGACAAAGACGAGCTGCAACATTCAATAAAGGGAATATTTATTTACAATAGGTGGGGAAGGAACACATAGAGGGCAGAGTTAAACCGACTAAGCAATGCAAATAATGTACAGCAAAAGCACTTAACAATTCCTACTTAAAGACAGGCCCACAGACAGACGCATACCCAAAAGAAACAAAATGGACCTTCCCGCCTCGTGCGGTTTGGCCGAGACGAGCGAACCAGGATGAGACCAGCCGCGTTGAGATGCGACCAGACCAGCCTCGTGATGAGACGAGATCAGCGCCAGCGAGATGACACGAGACGAGACGAGATCAGTGCCAGCGAGATGAGATAAGATCAGCGCCAGCGAGATGAGAGCAGACGGGGCACAATCCTCCTCCTCGCGCTCGTCCCGAAAACCACCACACTTCTTTTCAGGAGGGAGGGGCTTCTTATCCCGACCACTCGCCTCCCGATTGGTCAGACCCATCGCTCGATTCCCTGGCAGGCCTCCATTGGACAGACCCGCGGTAGGCGGGGCAACTCCCACCCCTCTGGGCGGAGTCCCGAGCGGAGGCATTTGTGCCTCCGCCCACCTCCTCACCTCTGGCCATGTGCCTAATGGCGATGGTGCTGAGTCGGAAATGGGGTGGGTGAGGCGCCAGCTCCTTGTCGATTGGCTTAGAGGTTTGCCATGCCTATGTTAGGCTCCGCCCACGCACGCGCTTGCTGGCGAGCGCGCGAAGAATGCCGCAAGCGTTATGGCGTCAGGATGGAGCGAAGGTGTTGTTGTTGTTGTTGTTGTTATGATACGGGGTGTAAAAACTGTAAAAGAAAACCCTAACTATCAAAATAACTCTGCAGCGCACGAACATTTAATTCCCATTAGACAAGGGATGGGACCCTAACTAGAAACACACACTTACCGATATAACTGTTCTTAGGGACTGCTGTCTGTCTGTGTGCACAAGGCTTCCAGATTCGTAACAGGGGAACATCCACCAGAAACAGACTTAACTAGATGCCACCAGGATTTGGAGGAGAGAGACAGGTTTGAGAGTTCAGACTTGAGATTGGAAAGATGTTGTTTTCTGGCTCTCCTGAGGGTAGACACACACTTGTTCTGAGCTTTGTGGAAGGAACTGAGATTACCTTCAGTTGGATTAGCCTTCCATCCGGCAAAGACAAGTTGTTTCAGGCCAACTGCCTCTCCACAAGCTTCGGTGTACCATGGGTGGGAGGAAGGGTAGGACAACTGAAGATGAGAGGGGATAAATCTGTGCATAAGAGAGAGCAAGTTTCTATGAATGAATTCCCAGGCCAAGTTGATGTCGGAGAAAGCAGATGTTCAATTCATGGAAAACACGCTTCTCATGAAAGCCGACGAAAATGTTTGCGAGCGGCGGACCAAATGTTGATCCCATTGATACTCCATCTACTTGCGTATATATGTTGTCATTGAAGCTGAACTCCACTGCTCATGTTACCGCGTTCATGATTTCCACAACGACCACTTCAGAGATCGAGGTTGGTTCAAGTTTGCTAGGATGCATATATTGATGGTTTCTTGGAGAGGAACGTTCGTGAACAGGCTGGATATGTCAAAGGAGCACATGGTCACAGCATTCTGGTCCTGCTCCAATTCACAGATGATTTTAGGTGGGAGGAGGGAGGGGAAGGGGTGCGAATCTGGAGGGAGGGGTGGGGTGGGAGGATGTAGGGGTTCGGGTGGGAAGAGGGACCGGCGTTGCCCGGCAACGTGTGTGTGTGTGTGTGTATGTGTGTACTCAATAACTCCAAAACCGTTAAATCGAGGTGCCTGAAAGTTTGCACGCATACTAAGGGAGCTCCAAGAGAGTGCATGAATGAAAACTGGGTATTTGGGCGAACTTAAACACCCCTTTTGAAGATAATTAACGGCTTACCTTCATGAAAGGCTTATCCTTGGTCAGCGCAACTTCACCTCACAGGTGTCTTAGCCGCCATTTCGATTTGGCCTACGAAAAATGACTTGCCTTGGAAACACGATCCACTTTCACGGACTAGTTAAAGTATTTACCGGTAATCAAAATATGATTTCGGATTTGAGAATCGGATCTCGTGGACTAAATAAGTGTCGAAATCTGGATTGAAATCTGAAAATTTAAGAAATAACGATTCTTATAACTAAGCAGATAAGCATATTTAGTTAAGAAAGGTAAGCATATTTTCCCACCATCTCCATATTTACACAAGAACATGTGAAATTAGCAAAAAAATTAAACTTAAATTTTTCGACTGTTCCGACAGTTATATTGAGTGAAGAAAATATAAAGGGCTGCGCCGAAAGTGTAATTTCATTGAGTACAAATAAATCTTCTGAGGCATGAGCAGTGGGCACGGTGGGGACACTGCATCAGCAGCATTGCCAAACCCTCAGTCAATGATGCAACTCAAAGCCATGAGTTGCATCGGAAAAAAGAAGATTACCAGATCCCGATGTATTATATTACAATAATATCCTTCCTCTTCTCCAATGGCTTGATTTCCGATCATCAACTTGGTTTCAGACCAGGTCACTCGACCCTGAATATTCTGCTTCGACTCTCCCATCAATGGATGGAGGTCCTCAATGCCGGACATGAAATCAGAGGCATATCCCGAGATATATCACGGGCTTTTGACACGGTCTGGCACCCTGCCCTGCTCACCAAACTCTCTTCCTGTGGTATCCAAGGCCATCTCCACTCATGGCTCGCAGACTTCCTCTCCTGTCGCAGTCAACGTGTGGCCCTCAATGGAGTTCTCTCATCCCCTCTTCCTGTCCAGGCTGGAGTTCCTCAAGGTAGCGCTCAGGGCCCTGTTCTTTTTCTGGTTTTCATCAATGATCTCTCCGACTCTCTGGAAAATCCTCTTTATCTCTTTGCTGATGACTCCACCCTCTGTCGTACCATCTGTCATCCCTCAGTCCAGCAAGCAGCAGCTTCTTCAATCACTGCAGATCTGGATAAAAACACAAACTGGTCCAACACATGGAACATGTCTCTCAATCCTCACACTCTCACTTTGTCTCTCCGAAAGGACCGTTTAGAACCCCCCCCCTCTACTTTCTCAACAATCCTCTGGAGGAAGTCCGTTCATTGAAGCTTCTGGGTCTCACTATCTGCCATGATCTTTCCTGGGAAAGCCACATTTCCATCTTGGACTCCAAAGCCAGTCGTCGACTGGGAATCCTCCGTCGTGCAAAGTCCTTCCTCAGCTTACCTGAGCTCCTGACCACAAAGCTTTCATCCGCAACCTTGATGGAGTACTGCCCTCTCCTCTGGGCTGGCGCTCCTGCCTCTCACCTTTCTGGGCTTCACGCTGTGGAAACCAAGGCATTTCGGGTCATCGGTATCTCCCACGATGAGGCTGAGTCTTTGGGTCTCTCACTCTCTCACTGCAGGCAGGTCGGTGGTCTTTCTGTCTTCCACCGTCTCCTCTCCAGTCTTGCCCCCCCCGCCCCTCGCTCCGTCTGCGATTTGTCCCCACCATATCTTTGCAGGGCACTCATGGTCTGCCAAAAACCGCTTTCTGGTAAAACTACCAAAATCACGAATGACTGCTCACCTTCACTCTTTCATTCCTCTTTTTCCCCACCTTTGGAATAAACTCCCTCACTCTATTCAATCCCATTCTTCCCTCCAGGCCTTCAACACAGCTGTTCACCACCACCTCTTATCGTCCCCCATCCAAATCCTCGATCTTTTCTACCCCCGTTAATCCACCCCAAACCCACCTCCTTCAAATTCCCTGCTTTCCTTCCTGAAAGTCCCTGTAATGTCCATCTTGTATACCCCATGTTCCCCACCCTATCCCTCTCCCTTCAACAGATCTCCTCATGTCTCTGTGCCCCACTGTTTTGTCCTCCCCTCTCCCGCCCCTCTTGTTTCATGTACCCCTTGCTGTGTGGTGTGTGTTAGTTCTCATGCAAGCCTTAACAATGTATAAAAAAAAAAATAATAATAATAAAAATTTACTCTTTGAAAAATTTCCACAATTCTTTTTCTGGTCAGTAACACATTCCCCCTTTAATACATTTCAAAGTTGATGGGATTTAAAGTTCAATTTAAATCATTTCTATTTGAACGATGTTTTCCAGGAACAGATGTATGATGCAAATAGGGAAGTGTGTGTGTGTGTGTGTGTGTGTGTGTGTGTGTGTGTGTGTGTGTGTGTGTGTGTGTGTGTGTGTGTGTGTGTGTGTGTGTGTGTGTGTGTGTGTGTGTGTGTGTGGTCATACAGCACAACAAAACATAACCTAAACAATGCAGCGCTCTCCTATCACACCTCTTTCTTTTACTCTCTCCCTCTCTCACTCTCCCCCCCCCCGCCCCCCCCCCCCCGGTATTCCCATCAGCGAAGCAACAGGTGGTATTTGCTTATTTACATGTATGTATATTGTACATATATATATAATTATATATATATATTTATATAATCTTCCTCAACAAGTTTATGCATGTGGATGATGACATCATCGGTGCACAAAAAACAAGGAATCTGGAGCTATCCCGTGGGTTATTTTATGTTTAAAAGCGAATTGCACAACAACCTTTGAAGAATCCCAAGTGCTCATGATGGCGTGAACTTTCATCGTTTTAGATATACAGTACTGTATTTCATAATTGACAATCAAGCCAGCGATGAAGAGAAAAGAAAAAAAACACATGAGCGAGGGGAAAAAAATAAACCCATCGGTGTCATTTGCGTGAAGCGCGGGATGTTCATCGATAATCATAATATTTAACTCAGATTAAACCAGAGGTCCTCCTTATGAAAACAACTCACAACACAGCAACACCCGGGGGTTCAGTGCATGGGCTACGGGTACTGGGTAGACTAAACAAAGATCATAAAATCAGACAACAGGAGACCAGACTGCCGTAGTGTCCAGCTGGCCGGGTTCAGGTAGGTATGAAAGAATTTGGAGAATGTTCAACAAACCTGCAGACTGTCTCCGCTCAACACTCTGTCTGTGCTGAACTACACAAACTATGAAAGGGTAAACAAAGTGCTTTCGGGTAACCTGACCTTTTTCTTTATAACTTACAAACAACCTGTTATTTAGATATTACGTTCTCTCAGACATACAATCTCTCATCGCTGCGTTTGAGGAGCCATCATCGTCTCCTCGCCACCAATCATTGGTCCTTCAAACCCAACCATTCCAAGATCTGTTCCCAATAGAGGCTTCACTCGAGTTCTGAGTGAAAGATGCAACTGTAACGATTTCATAAATGACAAAAAGGTCACTGAGGGATGTAGGGTAATGTTCCAACTCCATCATCCCGTCCGGTCCATGTTACACACTGGAAGCGCTGTTCGAGAAAGAGCTTCACATAGTTAAATCTTATCCAGCATTGTTTACCATTCAGAACATGCTTTACTTTTGAAGTTTTGTTAGCTCCAAAACCACAAAACATGTGTGGAATTCCACTGGACTCACAAAATAGAAGCTCTGGCTGTCTGCAGGCAATTCATGCAAGTACAAGAGAGTTTGGGAATGAACTCCTCGGTTTACTGGATGAAAGTTTGGGAATGAATTCAAAAGTTTACTGGATGAAAGTTTGGGAATGAATTCCTCAGTTTACTGCATTAGAATTTGGGAATTAATTCCTAGGTTTAATGGATGAGAGTTTGGGAATTAATTCCGAGCCTTACTGGATATGAGTTTGGGAATTAATTCCTAGCTTTACTGGATATGAGTTTGGGAATTAATTCTGAGCTTTACTGGATGAGAGTTTGGGAATTAATTCCCAGGTTTACAAGATGAGAGTTTGGGAATTAATTCCTTGGTTTACTGGATGAGAGTTAGGGAATGAATTCCTTGGTTTACAATATGAGAGTTTGGGAATTAATTCCTACGATTAATGGATGAGAGTTTGGGAATTAATTTCTAGGTTTACTGGAAAGGAGTTTGGGAATATATTCCTTGGTTTGCTCGATGAGAATTTGGGAATAAATACCTAGGTTTACTGGATTGGAGTTTGAGAATTAATTCCGAGCTTTACTGGATGAGAGTTTGGGAATGAATTCCTAGGTTTACAAGATGAGAGTTTGGGAATTAATTTCTAGGTTTACTGGATAGGAGTTTGGGAATTAATTCCGAGCTTTACTGGATGAGAGTTTGGGAATTAATTCCTAGGTTTACTGGATGAGAGTTTGGGAATGAATTCCTAGGTTTACAAGATGAGAGTTTGGGAATTAATTTCTAGGTTTACTGGATAGGAGTTTGGGAATTAATTCCTAGCTTTAATGGATGAGAATTTGGGAATGAATTCCTAGGTTTACAAGATGAGAGTTTGGGAATTAATTTATTGGTTTACTGGATTGGAGTTTGGGAATTAATTCCTAGGTTTACTGGATGAGAGTTTGGGAATGAATTCCTTGGTTTACAAGATGAGAGTTTGGGAATTAATTTCTAGGTTTACTGGATAGGAGTTTGGGAATTAATTCCTAGCTTTAATAGATGAGAGTTTGGGAATGAATTCCTAGGTTTACAAGATGAGAGTTTGGGAATGAATTCCTAGGTTTACAAGATGAGAATTTGGGAATAAATACCTAGGTTTACTGGATTGGAGTTTGAGAATTAATTCCGAGCTTTACTGGATGAGAGTTTGGGAATTAATTCCTAGGTTTACTAGATAAGAGTTTGGGAATGAATTCAAAAGTTTACAAGATGAGAGTTTGGGAATTAATTTCTAGGTTTACTGGATAGGAGTTTGGGAATTAATTCCTTGCTTTACTGGATGAGAGTTTGGGAATGAATTCCTAGGTTTACAAGATGAGAGTTTGGGAATTAATTTCTTGGTTTACTGGATTGGAGTTTGGGAATTAATTCCTAGGTTTACTGGATGAGAGTTTGGGAATGAATTCCTTGGTTTACAAGATGAGAGTTTGGGAATTAATTTCTAGGTTTACTGGATAGGAGTTTGGGAATTAATTCCTAGCTTTAATAGATGAGAGTTTGGGAATGAATTCCTAGGTTTACAAGATGAGAGTTTGGGAATGAATTCCTAGGTTTACAAGATGAGAGTTTGGGAATGAATTCCTAGGTTTACTGGATGAGAGTTTGGGAATGAATTCAAAAGTTTACAAGATGAGAGTTTGGGAATTAATTTCTAGGTTTACTGGATAGGAGTTTGGGAATTAATTCCTTGCTTTACTGGATGAGAGTTTGGGAATGAATTCCTAGGTTTACAAGATGAGAGTTTGGGAATTAATTTATTGGTTTACTGGATTGGAGTTTGGGAATGAATTCCGAGGTTTACTGGATGAGAGTTTGGGAATGAATTCAAAAGTTTACAAGATGAGAGTTTGGGAATTAATTTCTAGGTTTACTGGATAGGAGTTTGGGAATTAATTTCTAGGTTTACTGAATGAGAGTTTGGGAATTAATTCCTAGGTTTACAAGATGAGAGTTTGGGAATTAATTTCTAGGTTTACTGGATAGGAGTTTGGGAATTAATTCCTTGCTTTACTGGATGAGAGTTTGGGAATTAATTCCTAGGTTTAAAAGATGAGTTTGGGAGTTAATTTCTAGGTTTACAAGATGAGAGTTTGGGAATTAATTTCTAGGTTTACAAGATGAGAGTTTGGGAATTAATTTCTAGGTTTACTGGATAGGAGTTTGGGAATGAATTCCAAGCTTTACTGGATGAGAGTTTGGGAATAAATTCCAAGGTTTACAAGATGAGAGTTTGGGAATTAATTTCTAGGTTTACTGGATAGGAGTTTGGGAATTCATTCCTTGCTTTACTGGATGAGAGTTTGGGAATGAATTCCTAGGTTTACTGGATGAGAGTTTGGGAATGAATTCCGAGGTTTATTGGATGAGAGTTTGGGAATGAATTCAAAAGTTTACAAGATGAGAGTTTGGGAATGAATTCAAAAGTTTACAAGATGAGAGTTTGGGAATTAATTTCTAGGTTTACTGGATGAGAGTTTGGGAATGAATTCCTGGGTTTACTGAATGAGCGTTTGGGAATTAATTCCTAGGTTTACTGGATGAGAGTTTGGGAATGAATTCGGAGGTTTACAAGATGAGAGTTTGGGAATTAATTCCTAGTATTAATGAATGAGAGTTTGGGAATGCACCATACGTAAAATTAATGGGAGGTTTGCAATGCACCCTGTGTATACCGGATTGGAGGTTTGCAATATACCCTGGGTATACCGGATGGGAGGTTTGTAGAGCACTTCTTATTTAACCCAACACTTCGGACAGCTCATCAAAGTATGGTGACTGAGATAACTCATCACTTCAGTTGACAGCTGTACGTTTCCTCACCAATGTAATCTTTCTTCCCTTATTTGCGGAGGTACTAGGAAAACAGATTTAAACTCGAGCATGATACAGAGTCTCTCCTAAACCTCTTGGATGCAGTGTTTAAAATCTGGGCCATCCTCCTGAAGATGGAGTTTATCTGCTCCGCACCACCCTACCTGACACTTTGTGACCCAATCACTGGAAACTTTATTTAACTTATTATTTACAATTCATGTTGGCAATTCCCAGCATGGTATATTCATATTACTCGTGGCTCGGTAAAGGTACGGCCAGGTATCACGCAATTGAAACCTGTACATAAGGTAGCGGAGTTGCTTCGAAGGTGTCATTGTTCAGAGGTTGAATCTAACAGGTCCCCTCGAGGAGGAAAACTACACCTGGTTTATACAAATTTAAATTCGACATGGGTTTATAGCTTAGTTGTGTAAATGCATGACGAGCACAGCCCCAAAGTTGGTTGTTGACCTTAAAAGCATGTCAGTGGAAGGCCTCGTCGTTTGGGAGGAATTCCCCAACAATGCAGGATAAGCCAAGGAGGCAGAAAATCCACAACTGCAGCCATCAACCTCAATTGTGGAACATGACAACTGAAGGTTTGTAAAATATCACCGCCATGGTCCTTACAACATGGCATTACATCAAATTCAACTCGTCATTGGGGTTTTGTCATCATCGTGATCAATGTATCTGTTCACAACAATAACCTGCTCGTGGTGACTCAAACCGCCTGCTTCAAGGTTCAGGGGACTAATGAAGACCCCAGCACAGCTGTTAAACGCATCAGTCGGCCTCAAAAGGTTCTGAAGACCCTCATGTCGACCGTTAAAGTCCTGCCACAGTTTCT
>NC_140963.1:139201896-139219396 GCF_056783735.1 Eptatretus burgeri
TTGCTGTTGCCATAATAACCCCTCACCCCACTTTTTCCTTCCCCCCTTCATGCCTTGACACTCTTCCTATACTCTTATTCTCTTTTCCTATTCCCAACGTTTTACACTTCCTCCTCTCACCTGCATCGATCCTCCTGACTCCATCACAAGGTCATCACATCCGATTCTCAGGCCTTTCATTCGAGCTTCTGGGACACCCTTCCCAGCTCGCATTAAACGCACCTGTTTGCCCTCCATGGTGTAAGAAGCAGTACTTGTGTCTCGATGTTTGGTTCCCTGAGATCCTGCACCTGGAATGCTCTCTTTTTTTTGGAATCCCTGCATCCTTCAATCTAAGCACACTCGCACACTGCTCAAAAACATTCCAAGATAATTCATTTCCACGTATAGTCTTTCCCTTTGATCAACTTCCAGCCAGTACAGCCTTCACTACACATCATGAGAATATCCAAAATATTTCCTTCACTCTCAATCTTCACTCTCCAAACTCGAGTCCAAACCTCCACTTTCCTCTCACACCAAAATGTGACCATGAAATCACCTGACTGGTGAACTGACAGCTGCTTGCAAGAATAAGAACACAGCAGATCATGATTTGAAAGTACTCTCGGGTCTGGCCTGTTGGTGTTCTCATCTGAGCCTCCGATTCCAGATGCAGGAAACTCAGAGCCCAACTTCAAATACCATCTGTGTTTGTCCCTCGTCTACTGATTCCCTCGTTCATAATTTCATGATGAAGCATAAATATCGGATAGACAATAAATACAGTGGCCTGCAAAAGTATTCAGCCCCTCCCAATAATGTCACATTCAGATGAATTATGAATTATGTGGAAACAATTTTTCCAAATTAACTTCATTCATAATTGAAGAGATCAAACAAAACACTGTTATCGTTGAAGGAGGTTACGTGTCAGGAATACCTGTAAAGACATCATATACAAATCAAAATTCACTGGTTGTAAAAGTATTCAACCCCTGAGGTCAGGACTTGGTGGAGACTTCTTTTGTCGCAATGACTGTGATAAGACTCTTTTGGTAGATCTCGACCAGCTCTGCGTAGTGAGACGGTGAAATCTTTGCCCATTCTTCATGTGAAATTTGCTCCATTTCTGCCAAGTTTGATGGGGATTGTCGATGGACTGCAGTCTTCAAATCTCACCATAAATGTTCAATTGAGTTCAAGTCAGGACTTTGACTGGGCCACTCAAGAACATTTATTTACTTCTTATTCAGACACTCCAGTGTGGATTTCGTTTTGTGCCTCGGATCATTGTCCTGATGAAATGTGAATCTCCTACCCAGGTTCACATTCATGGCTGATCAAGCAGGTTTTTGTCAAGGATTCGCCTGTACTTTGCACCGTCCATTGTCTCTTCTATTCTGACAAGCTTGGCAGTCCCTGCTGATGAAAATCAGCCCCATAACATGATGCTGCCACCACCAAGCTTGACAGTAGGGATGCTGTTGACTCTGGGTGATGTGTGCAGTCTTAGGTGCGTGGTCGTTGGCCTGCAACAGACGTTACGCTTTGAAATTGGATCAAAAAGTTCAATTTTTGTCTAATCTGATCAAAAAACGTTTCTGGAGTACCACTGGAGTACCGTCGGAAAGTGGACCTAGCGATGCACTGCTCTGGCACATGCTCCCATACCTGACCTGACCAGACCATATGAGCCTTTAGATGTGTCGTTCAGTAATGGCTTCTTTCTTGCCACCTGTCCATAGAGGTGAGCTTTGTGAAGGGAAAGGGATGTTGTTGATTGATGAGCATTTGACCCACATCTCAGACATAGAGCCTTGCAGATCTTTCAAAGTCCTTGTTGGATTAACAGTGACATTCTGAACCAGTTTCTTGCTTGTCCGGCTGCTGGGTTTGAATGGGAGACCTGATCAGGGTTGAGTCTGGGTGATATGATACGTCTTCCTCTTCTTAAGGATGGATTTCAACGTACTCAACTGATTACATTCTGGTGAAATTATATACAAGTGATTACATATCGGTAATTACATACAGGTGAAAACTATTACACTTATTTTATAACCTTTCAAACAAATAATTTGCTTCTGAAGTGATTTAGGATTAATTAAGCAAAGAGTTTGAACACTTTATGCAGCTGAGAATCATCTGATTTTCTCTGTTAATCTAACTTATTCATATTATGTCTAAATTTTTTCACTTTGTCAGTTTGGAGTAGTTTGTGAACACACTATATATTAAGTTTGATTTGGAAACGTCATGAAACGACAAAGGCACTCAGCAGAGCGCATACCTCCACCCTGTAATACCTGATCCGTGAAAACATATCTGGCCCAATACATTTTTCAGATATTGTGCTCTTTATCGTGTTTGGCCCTATCTCTCAATGGTAACGAATCATTTTATAATTCCAATAGTCGGATCCGGATCTTCACAAAAATCGAATTAGTTCGTCCTTGTCACACACCAAACTTGCCCACAAAATTTAATCCGGATCCATCCACAACTTTTTGAGATATCCTGCACACAAACAAATGAAATTGCTCGTTGAGCAAGGAATTGTCAGAATAACTTTGTCATATCTCCATGATCTCTGAAAAAACAAAACCTGGAAATCAATTTGGTTCTTAGGAGTCGATAGAGCTATTGTTTAATGAGTTATAGCACTTAGTTTGGTCATGATCATAACTTGGAAGTCAATCGGACTTGAAATGGCGTTTTTATCGCAATTTGAAAGTTTTGACTCAACCCCCCCTGACATTCGACCCACGACCGCGAAGAAGGGTGTTTGTGTGAAACCCCGATGAGACATATGGTTGGACGCAGAATTGGAAGATGCACATTTTGGATTTGGATTGAAGTCGATACGACCATTTTAGCGGACGTTATTGCGAAAATAAGAATTTCGGTTTTTCGGTGACTTTGACCTTGACCTTTGACCTAGATTCACCAAAAACGAGAAGTGTCTAAGTTGGATCATGGCCGACGACTTTACCCAGTTTGGTCATGATCGCTGAAATGGTGTGGCTACTACAGGGTAAAGAAACACTCAAACAAACAGACAGACAGACAGTCACACAGAATGACACACACAACCGACCAAAATAATGACCGAAATCCGAAGGATTCCGGAAATTAACAAACAGACAGACAGAAAGGGGTGAAAACATAACCTCCTTCACCTTCGTGGCGGAGGTAAAAAGCTCAAGTGACATGAAAATGTGAAATCTTTGTTAGGTGCCAGGGGGTGAATACTTTTACAGGCCACTGCGTGTATATATATATATATATATATATATATATATATATATATATATATATATATATATATATATATATATATATATATATATATATATATATATATATATATATATATATATATATATATATATATACACACATACATATATACATTGTGGGGTGTGCTTGCACACTGGAAGCAAGAACAGACCATGCTTGTTCGAAGGAGAGAGAGAGAGAGAGAGAGAGAGAGAGAGAGAGAGAGAGAGAGAGAGAGAGAGAGAGAGAGAGAGAGAGAGAGAGAGAGAGAGAGAGAGACAGAGACAGAGACAGAGACAGAGACAGAGACAGAGACAGAGACAGAGACAGAGACAGAGACAGAGAGAGAGAGAGAGAGAGAGAGAGAGAGAGAGAGAGAGAGAGAGAGAGAGAGAGAGAGAGAGAGAGAGAGAGAGAGAGAGAGAGAGAGAGAGAGAGAGAGAGAGAGAGAGAGAGATCCACCCACCCTGATGACATCCCGTAACAGTGATACAATTGATTTGCTGATGGCGGTTGTCGTGATGATGGCGGTTGTCGTGATGATGGTGATGGTGATTTCAGTGGCTCTTTGGTAAAACCGCATTTCATCTGTGTGACCCTATTTCCTCTCCACCCCCCTACACCTCTACACACACACACACACACACACACACACACACACACACACACACACACACACACACACACACACACACACACACACACACACACACACACACACACACACACACACACACACACACACACACACACACACACACACACACACACACACACACACACACACACACACACACACACACACACACACACACACACACACACACACACACACACACACACACACACACACACACATACACACACACACACACACACACACACACACACACACACACACACACACACCTTTTATTTGTTTCACTCAATCTTGTCCCATGTGTTGTGTTGTATTTATAAACAGATGAAACTTTTATCTTGTTCCATTGGAGGAAAAACAATTGATGAGGTTTTCGGGACATGCAGTTTCATCCTTTAATTTGGCCAGGATACGAGCCTGCGGGTCTCCTCGTAACTTAAAACACCAAAGGCCTTCTATGATCCAAGTGGAACTCCACCTGGAATCGAACAGCAGACAGAGCAGTTCACATCACCAATGAGCCGTCCTGCACAAGAACACGGGACAAGGACAGAATAAATAAAACTGTTACATTATCCAGATGGAGCAAACACACAGACACTGAGATAAACATTTATATCAGGAAACGTTGAGCTTGTGATTTGTTGTTTTTAAAGACGGACAAACAACCAACGAGAGACAGTTGTAAACCGAGCACGAACAGACCACCAACGGAATACAATGAGTGCTGTCACCTTTGCATTCACTCATTAAATTTATACATAAACTTGACTTGACCGGACAAGTGTGGTCCAATGTAGTCTGAGGCCAACCTCTAACCTCAATCTCAACGAGGACTGAGGCCGACCTCTAACCTCAATCTCAACGAGGTCCGAGGCCGACCTCCAAAATCAATCTCAACGAGGTCCGAGGCCAACCTCTAACCTCAATCTCAACGAGGTCCGAGGCCGACCTCTAACCTCAATCTTAACGAGGTCCGAGGCCGACCTCTAACCTCAATCTTAACGAGGTCCGAGGCCAACCTCTAACCTCAATCTCAACAGGGTCGGAGGCCAACCTCTAACCTCAATCTCAACAGGGTCCGAGGCCAACCTCTAACCTCAATCTCAACGAGGTCCGAGGCCAAGCTCTAACCTCAATCTCAACTGGGTCCGAGGCCACCCTCTAACCTCAATCTCAACATGGTGCAAGGCCAACCTCTAACCTCAATCTCAACAGGGTCCGAGGCCAACCTCTAACCTCAATCTCAACGGGGTCCGAGGCCTACCTCTAACCTCAATCTCAACGAGGTCCGAGGCCTACCTCTAACCTCAATCTCAACGATGTCCGAGGACTACCCCAACCTCAATCTCAACAAGGAAGTTCTCAAGAAGGAAGTGAACTTTGGATTGTTATGGATAATAAGTTGTGATCCGGTTTTTCATTATCCGAGTGTCACATTACAGATTTTTTAAACTCCAACGATCAAATGCAAAGGGAAGTCAAGATTTATCCACAACGGTCACAATATGTTCGTTCTTCCACGAGGTGCTACAGGGGTGTACCAGTAACTTGGTTATCTAATTGTGCTGCTGGTTCGAGTTCTTGTGCTCCTTGTTGTTGTCACATGTGTACGCTAGGTTTCATGAGTTACAGTCGTGTTGTGTCTGTGACGTGTGGCACAAGCTGGACTGGTACGATCGCCTTTAGTCTCATTACCTCCGTCACCGAAGGTGGATGGATGTTGTGGTTTCCTGTCTGTTTGTTTGTTTGTTTGTTTGTGAGCGGGATATCTCAACAAGGTGTGGACGGATTGGGACGAAACTTGGTGGATGAGTTGGTTTGGTGACGAGAAGAAGCCAATTAGATTTTGGTTAAAAGTCCACAGACACAGAAAAGCATGTTGGGTTTAAATAATAGATATGGCTTCACTTCGCACTTAATCGTTGCTCATTTCTTGAATAAATATCTTGGAAGGAAGATTTTAATATTTTTTGGTTTGCTTTTACTCTTGATTGCCCCCCCCCCCAAAAAACGTCGATTTGATGACATCATATATCGCGTGACCCGCCATGTTATCCGCGGATCGTTTTGCTGGGGACTTGCGTTGACCTGCAGTCTACATACGCTCTGAACTCGGAAAGAGTAGTCAGAATGCCATCTCGATGTGTTGCTGCTAGCTGTAGCAATACATCCAAAGATGGTGTGTGGGCATCTATTCCCACAAGATCCCGCTGCAAGGAAAATATGGACAGCCAAGGTAAAACTGACCAGCGTCAGTACTTAGAAAGGGACATGCCACGAAGTCAGGCTCAGATCCAATCGGCTTTAATGCAAACCATGAACAGCACCCAGTCAAGACTGGAGACTCAACATGCGCATGCACATGAGTTCCCCTCTACGTACATATCATGACAGTGCAACACCTAGTCCAGACTGGCGTGATCTTCTCCTTCCCTCCCACGTGTTATGCATGCCATTACAAGTGGACCATTACGCAAATTGAATGGAAATGTATTGCAAAAAAGACAACAAGGCCATCAGGGTCATCAAGAGCAAGATCACCAGATGGGTCAGTGGTTAAAATGTCTGCAGGGTGCAGGGGTGACACGGTGTTGACAGTGCAGGCAGAGGTCGGATCCAAATCGATACGACCTGGGAAAGCAGGTCACAACAGTTCAGGAGACATAAGGGGTAATATGGTGGTCGGAGGGTCAGGTGTAGATTGCAGAACATTACCACCGTCCTGGCCACACATGAAATCCGTGGGGAGTGCAGAACTGGCAATTGGGCTTGTGAAATCAGTCTATGCAGATACCTTGTTACACCATTTGATCTAACATGATATGGCCTGTTACGTAATTGTGACGGGGAGAACTTCTTCACTTGATACCATGGATGATCGATCGATGTGATGAGGTATCGAGGTCTTGCGCAAGTCTTATCCCTGTCATGTGCGAGAGAGATAAGATCGCCAACTATTATTGTAAGGTCAGGCAGGGATACACCAGTGCGTGCTTTGGAGCGTTAATTGTATTTTTGGTTCCAAAGCCAGGCACTGCGTTCACTGTTGATAAGATCCAAGTCATCAATAGGAATGGTGGTGTTGGTGAATTGGTCCCTCTGGGAGAGAATTTTGTCGGAGGAAAAACCACACCAAAGCAGCCTGGAATTTAAGTGGGAGCACACCGCATCAAGGGTGACAGGCGAAACAGGGCCGCCAGATGGGTCCTCATGTTTTAGTTCAGACCGCATTTCACTGATAGCATGTTCAGCTACTGGGTTTTTGTGTTGTTTTTTTTTTTCAACACAACCTACTTCAAGGGTGATTCCAAGGTGGACAATGTTGTCACCTTTCATGATGGCAGCAAATCCAGGACCAGGGTCGACTGATCATAGCTACGGGGTGCTCAATCGGACGGGTATGCAAGCAAAGCCAAGTCATGGCCTGAGCCAAGGTGTCTCCACGTTCATCGTCAATGATACGAACGACTGTGTACAAAGCTACTGTCTCACGGATGATCAGTACGAGTTTCCATTGAGTTTTCATAAAGTCGGCAGCGAACAAAACACCAACGGAGTCTGGGGGGAGGGGGGCTGTAGGCCAGGTGAGGTATGGGAGCATGTGCCGGAGCAGTGCGTCGCTAAGTCCACTTTCCACCGGTACTACAGGGGCCTCCATCTGGCCATCACCGAGGCAGATGCCTGACACATCCCCATCTCCTTGAGATGCTGATCAACCTGCTGCAACCACAAGGCATGTGGTCGGCCCATTGGCCTCCTCCACTCACGAGTCGCCTTCGCTGAGAGAATCTGGTGAGCAGGATCAGCGTCAGAAAAAAGAGCCACATGTCCATACAGTCACAGCTGACACTCACGGACTATGCAGGTAACAAATCTCATTTGAGTTTCCGTCAGCAAACACTCATTTGGCACAAATTCCGACCAGTGATAGCCAGGGATTCTCCGAAGACACCTGGTACCAAATAATTGAGTCTGTGTCAGAGACCAGGTCTCATATCAGTAGAGGAAGATTTGAAGCACTAAGGACCTGAAGACTCGGAATTTTATCCTCCCGCAGAGGTACCAGCAGCACCACACCACACGATCCAGTGAATCCATGTCTCCCCAGGCCCAATCCAGACATCTGTTGACCTCTGACTCACCTGTTGACTTCAGAGAGATGAATATCACTGCCAAGGAAAGTGAGTCAATCCCCGATAAGCATCTGCACTTTGTATCTTTTCCTCTCATTTTGATTTTGCCTGATTAATTATTTATTTTCTTGCGATCATTTTGATTGATTTGGAATTTATTTATTTTTACCTCACATCAATAAAAAGTTCTTTTTATTTATTTGTTTTCTTATTCATAAATTCCTTGTTAACGTTCCAACCTCTCCGTGCTTGTCCTTTCCTTCCATTGTTCCAGCATTGTCCGGACCTAGATAGACCGGAAGGTAATGACCACACCAATTGACCTGTAAAAGTCGGCACGCACCGGCGGTAAATGCTCGGCCGCCCTACTAATGATTTAATCAAGATAAGATTGGTGCTTTGTCGAGGGCGCGCTCCCCGTTCAGGTAACCACGTGACCTCTAGTTAAACGGAATAATTAGACGGTGGACACTAGAACTCGTGGTTAACTGATTGGCGTTCGTGGTTCTAAAGCAACCCAACGTACCACAACGTTAATTGTGAGCAGTGGCCCAAGGGCCGGCTCGACCGAGGACAAACGGGGATAGACCCCCTCATAATACACTCGGTACCCGTGGCCGTAACAATATAAAAAAAATTTTTAATAAAGAGGAAGAAATTCCTGGATGGGGCTTGTGTAAAAAAAATTCTGACTAAACCCAGGACTACATCACTTTTGTGGTGACAGCCCACTGAGCTATTGAGTCTTCAGGATATTGCAAGAATTTTCTCACACTAACACTGCAAGTTGTATAATGGCCGATGTCTTACACGCTTGCTCGGCAGACCCCGAACGTGTGTGTGTGAATGTGTGTGTATGTGTATGTGTAGTGGAGATAAATCTCAACTCGAAATTTAATGAACAGGAATAAATTCCTGCGTGGGGCTGGTGTGAAAATGCATAAGACAAGATGGCCCAGAATCGGTCCACTTCCCTTTGAGTGGTCATTTCTGGGTTCGATTCTGGCCTATAAACTGTCGCATTGGTGCTCCGCAGGCAGGATGTTACATCCCAAAGTGCGTCTCCTGTGAGTACCCTGAACAAATTCCTAATTGGTTCACGAGCGCCAGCCAGAGTGACCACAATATTCGTTATGTCTGTGTGTCTGTTGGGTAGTCGATCGAGTCGAAAAAAAAATAAATTCAAAAGTTTTTTTTTTGAGATTTGTTCTACCCTTATTATCAGGATTTAAAATGGCGATTTCAGTTAATACAATGGCAATTTTGATGAAACTTGGTTGGTAGGTTCATACCATGACCTAGTTGTGTGCAAATGAGAACCGCTGATCTGGACACCACCGTTGCCTAGCAACGGGACTTTGAAATTTTTGAAAAATCATAAAAAAATTATTTTTTCGAAAATCAAAAATCGGGCCACGAGCTACTGTAGGCAGTACATTCAGCCATATTGTCAAAAATTTCCAGCCGGATCCTATGAAAACTGGCGGAGAAGATAAACTTTGAATAAACCCTGGTCAAAAACAATTTAAAAAACGAAGTTCGTTATATCTCAGAGACATTGAGTCAGATATACATGAAACTTGTATGGTAGGTTCATGGTATGTCCTAGTTATGTGTGAGAAAGAACTGTTGCTATGGACCCCTCCGTTGCCTAGCAGCGGCCGGAAAACCTCTAGATGTGGGGGTATTTTAACTAAAAAACAATCTGCAGCATTAACCCTTGAAGCTAGAATCATGAATTTTATTGTGCTTAATCATCAGGTCATTCCCCATCGAAGGGGCCCATCACGTCAGGTTCTATTAGGTAGGCGACTACCCATGTCTGCCTACCGACTTGTCTCTCTGTGTCTGTCTGTCCAGAGCATAACTCCGTGGACTTTGATCCGATCTTGATGAAACTTGGTTAGGTGTTCGATATCAATGTCTAGTTGTGTTTTCCTGGATGAGGGCGTGCTACGCCCATTGTGGGCGGAACCACGCCCAAAAAATAGCCATTTTTAGGGGCTAGTCGGATTAAAAATCTATCTTCTCCTCGGGAATTGACTGAATTGAATGGGTTCTTTCGTATTTGAACAAGCAAAATGAATTATCTAAAACTTGTCGTTGTCCAATTTTTCATTTTCATCCCAAGGTCAAGGTCACAAGTACAAAAACTTCGAAAATTTCCAATTTTGACATGAAAATCATACGATCAACCAAACTTTGAGAGCTAGGATGACAATATTTTTTATGCATAATCTTGAGGTCATTTTCCCACCGAAAGTCTTGAAACCATTTTGCTCTATCTCGAACACCTTGCCCGTAGCGCCCCCTTCAAGTTTGTTTTTATGCTGATTTCATCAAAGTATGGATAATCCGAGGAGTGCGAAATGCCATATAGCCTATATGACGTTATATTGTTCCTGGAATGTTCCAGAGGAAGTTTTGCACCAAATGTCATAATCCTTGACCTTTAAAGGCCACAAAGGTCAAATTTTCATAGTTGTGGGAATCGAACCGGGTTTTCGACCTTCTTCGACGAACGAACTCCAACAAGCTATAGCACGTATCCTGTTTCCTTATTTTAATGTCCACAACATTGTTTTGTGACCTTTAAAGGTTATGCAAAGGTCAAATTTTGAAAGTTGTTGAACGAAACAGGGTTTTCGACATTTTGCAGCTGTTGATTGAAGGCCACAATAATTAATTATAACTTAGTCAAAAATTATCACATTGTCTCATCCTTGACTTCTGAAACAATCTACATCGTCAAATACCGCTCGTGAACCATCGTCGTCTTCAGACTTGTTCATGCCAAATTCACCTTTGGTCGAATGTTAGTCCTGGCCAGCCTGTTCGTGAAGGTTTTAGGACAAAATGGACAAAAAGTTGGGAACATTTTGGCCGTTAACATAGTGATCATAGTAGTAGTAGTACTCGTAGTAGTAGTCATATTTGATCTGGAAGGAAGACAGCTCCTGGGATTTTCAGCTCGAGAACGAGGTAATAACTTTGACACTTGGATATTTATGGTGCTGTGAGGGGCACAAAGTACAAACATAACTTCCATATTACTTATGTGCCGAGTGGGGATGGATACATGCGTCAAAAAGGAGTCGAGTTGGGAAAACCGAAGGGTGAAGTGAAATCTAAAACCCTGAAACATAATGTCGAACCGATGCTTTATTTTCCTGAAAAGCAAACTTGCAATGTTGCAAACATTTTCCTTTCCTTCCTGGGTGTATCTGTGACGTTCCCACGGTATGGTGGGAATTTATTTAGCATTCCACAGGAGGCTTCGGCCAGCTGGGGAAGATTACTTCCAACAGGGAAAATGAGGTCCACCCTTGTTCATCATAGACTTTCTTTTTTTAAAGTAACTCTTCCATTATTACAAGGTATGTTACGTGAAAGATTAATCTTGAAAGGTTTGTGAAATATTGCATACACAAAAGTACATGGACGGATGGTCGGTCGGTCAGTCAGTTGGAGCTGACTATAATTCCCCCCCCCCACCCATACACACACACACACACACACACACACACACACACACACACACACACACACACACACACCCTATCTCCAACCTTATTGGAGGGGTGGAGGACAAAAACAGTGAGAGAAATAATAAGGGTAAAGAGTGATGGAAGGCAAAGAGAGATAGAAGAATAATGTGTACTTCCCATGGTGGATGAACATATTCAGAATAATTTGTCTACAATCTACATCGACCGAAAATTACAGTCTGTTTATTAAACAGATGAGTAAACAAGAAAGATGTCGTGCAGAGATTTGTGAAATCCTTGAAAAAAAAAATTGATCTTAAAAATAATTGGTGGGTGAATTCAGTGACATGATATGAAAACCTTGTTCAAATTTCAAGTCAATCAGATGAAGATTGATGATTTTAGAAATCTGACCTATGTTGACCTTTTGACCTCAAAAAACATTAATCGGTGGTTGAATTCAGTGACGTGATATGCAAATCCTGTTCAAATTTCAAGTCAATCGGATGAAAATTGTGGATTTTAGAAATCGCACCGAAGTTGTTGAACTTTGGTCTATGTTGACCTTTTAACCTAAAAAAAAAATAAAAACACAATGAAAGGCCTCTTGCTTATGATGAACTCTTCCAGGTGGTGAAGTTTCGTGAAGATCGGTTCAAAATTGTGACCTGTATTCAATTTCTGTCATCACAAACAAACACAGAATAATGCACAAGACCAACCAATATCCTTGAAAAATCTTCGATTTTCGCAAATAACAAACACAATGATCGAAGGACAAAAGAAAACTCCCCAGTTTGGTTTCAATCATCAGGTATTCTCAGGAAGGACCGACTCGACCACACGATTATATGTGAACCGCGGCATCTGTGTGTGCGTTCGGCTGTCTCTCGTTTCCGGCGGCCACTTCCCGTGCTACGTTTGAAAAGCTCCGCACGCAGTCAAAGCTCAACATTCAACCAGAAGAAGAGCATGATAGCAAACGGGATACATTTTAAACAGATAAATATAACATGGAATCGCAGTTTGTTTAACATTTCATCAAAATACCACCTCGGCTGACATGATGGCCTGGAGTTATGCACCCTCGCTCTCTGCACCCTCCTGCCCACCGATATTAGTTGAAGGACGTTAAAGATCCCACGGTGTCCTTCACGAAGAGTAGGCAGGTGAGCTATCGCCAGTACCCGAGAACAAATTCCAAATTCCTGCACAAACTACTGCTCGGAAGGAAATGGCAAACCACTCAGTGGAATTCCCTTGCTCAGGAAGCTGCTTCGGTGGCACCAACGCTCTGCGAAGAGTCGGATTATCACAAAGTGGAACAAACCATGTCGAGCATGGTTTGTCCATTTTAAGTCCATTTCAAGAGCATTGTGACCTAAAAGTAATGTTTAATAATAAACTTCAAAAATGTCCAAAATCAACTTAAAGTGAATACTTGGTGGTGTTACGACCTGGCCCCTTGGTAAGAGGCTCGGGTACGGTCTATTGCTCGGGAGGTCAACACGTTCCCCATGTGCGGGTCATGAACGAAGTTATCATCTGAAAGTAGACGCAAATTTACACCGCCACACACCGACCCACAGGATGCAAATCCAGTAATGTGATGCAAAGGTAAGTAAATGTATGCACATTTCAACACAGTGGAATGAATGCAAATCCTTTACTCAAGGTCGGAGAACAGGGTATACAACAATCAAGACAAATACAAAAGGAAATCCCGCTGACATGCAGTGATAAAGAAATAATTAAGTAAAGACAGACAGGTGCCAAGCCAAAACTGACAACACAATGAAACACACCAACCAGATATCCCTCTCAAAACAAAAGGGAGGGGAGGGTAAGCAAAATAACAAAACAATATTTCCCAGGGTGTAAAGAAAAATAATAGATAAAAGAAAAAGTTGAGGGGGGGGGGGATTCAGGCCTGTTTGAGATGACGTTCCAGCGGCCTCGTCCCAGCCACAGACCACGAGAATGGTGTGGCGCATCCCCATCCTTTCTCTCTCTTTTTGGATGACCCACAAACTTCACGACCCAATGGACCAGAGCAATTCCTGCAACACTATGAAGTGGCACGTTGCCCCAGGTTAGACAAGATGATACTCAACGAGGAGCAAACTCTTCTGCTTTCTCTCTCTCAGTTCTACATGACACCATGTGCACTGAGCGGCTCTCCTCCAGCACAGTCCCTGCAACACAGATGGCACCTCCAACAAGGAGCCCCACAGGGATCGCACAGCGCCTCCAAGAGCCCTCACAGGCTGAGTCACCCATCACAAAAACCCGGGCCACGGGTCCCACACCGGCCCCTGCTGACCTTCTCTTTCAAAACCAGGCTCTCAACTTCTTCTGCTTTTCTTCCTCCTCACATTACCTTTTTATGAACACACGACTTTGTCGCCCGTGGAAATTATGGAGAGCCCTCGAATGAGAGGGAAGGTCAATAAGGAAGGTCTTTTGAACAGAAGAAGAAAATAAAATTGCAAGAAAATAAATAAAGGGAGCCATTCTGGTCCCATGGTCGACACAGCATTTCACATGAGATACATCTTAACCATCACAGCCTCCCATTGTCACCAAACGATGAGCCCCTCGAGTGCAACAGTGCACTCGACAATGTAATGCGTTCAGAGTTAGAATGTCCTCTCTGAGTTCGGCTTCTCCTCGAGGAGGTTAGCATTTCAAACTCCCAGCCAAGTAATGAGTAATATCAAAGACTATAAGTGGTGCATGTTGCTTCCATGCTTAAGCAGGTCATATCAGATATGGGAGCACGTGCCAAAGAAGTGCGTCACTGCGTCCACTTTCCGCCCGTACTCGAGGGGCGTCTGGCCATCCCCCAGGCAGATTCCTGGCCCATCCCCATCTTCTTGGGATGCTGATCAACCTGCTGCAACCACGAGGCACATGGTCAGCCCACTGGCCTCCTCCACTCATGAGGCTCCCTCACTGAGAGAATCTGGTGAGCAGGATCAGTGTCAGGAAAATGAGACACATGTCCATACAGCCGCAGCTGATGCTCACGGACTATGCAGGAAACAAATCTCATTTGAGTCTCTCTCAGCAATCGCCCGTTGGACACAAAGTCTGACCAAAGATAGCCAAGGATTCTCCGAAGAGACCTGGTACCAAAGGGATCAAGTCTACGTCTCAGATCCCTGGTCAGAGTCCAAGTCTCTCATCCAGAGAGCAAGACTGGAAGCACCAAGGACCTGAAGACTCGGACTTTCGTCCTCCTGCAGAGGTACCGGTAGCGCCACACCCCATGATCCAGTGAATCCATGACTCCCCAGGCCTGACCCAGACATCTGTTAACCCCTGGCTCACAGCCAGCAGACATGGATATCACTGCCAAGGCAAGTGAATCTCTCCGTGACCTCAACAGCTTCACCACAAACAGGTACAGACAAGATGTCAGCATCCAAGATGTCATCGAAAGCCTGGATTTTAGTCTTGACCCAGGAAACCCGTATTCCCAGCGGCTCCGACTCCACATTCAGCACCTCAAGGGCCCCCACAAGGATATCTAGAGTCTCCGCAAAGATGACTGCATCATCTGCAAAATCAAGGTCAGAGATCTTGACATTCCCAAATGATGCATCGCAGCTTGATCTCTCCGACAGCCTCCCGAGATTTGAGTCTATACAAGTGCTGACAAGTGTGGGGGCCAGTACACACCCCTGATGAACTCCAGTAACAACTGGAAATAAGTCAGAGATCCTACCACCACATCTCACAGCACTTCCAGTACCATTGTGTAGTTCAGATTTCAGATCGGTCAGTTTTTGTGGCACCCCACGAAGACCAAGAATCCTCCAGAGAGCATTTCGATTTACTGAATCAAACACTTTACAGAGATCAACATAAGCTGCAAGCAGCCCCTGCTGAAACTCTCGTCTGCATTCAGTGATGACCCGAAGAGCAAGGATATGCTCAATCATTGACCTGTTTTGTGTTAAGCTTGACTGTTCTGGACACTGTTGCTCAAGCAGATGGTGACCAACCCTATCAAGAATGATTGGACAACACCTCAGGAACTCTGGTGAACGACACCTCAGCACCACTCCACCACATACCACCGCCATCTGACCCTGGAGGTTTACTCCGTGGTTTTCCTCCTATCATCAAGGAATGGGGGTCCCGAAGGCTTTGCCCCAATCCTGTCATCCGGTGAGCTGCCCTGCAGAGGACAGCAGCACAGGGGGAACTCCTCCAGAATGGGTTTTCAGATTTCCTTACATTTGTGGGTTTTGTGGAATGAAGTGTTTTACCATGGCTGCTGGACAAATCCTGACACCAATCTCCTTAAAAAAAAAGTAACCTAACTGGAGGAGGATGTCCACAGACACAGTTGGGCACTAGAAATGGATGGCCATTGGCTCACAAGCAGCTCCTCCGCCCTTTGAGAGGATTTGTTCTTCATCCTGCTGGGTGTCCATGTCTATGCACCCTCCTCACCAGAAAACCTGGTGGGGGAGACGTTTTAGTCACCAACAAACCGACCATGAAACACGTCAGTGTAGGTTTACATGGTACCTGAAGTCACAGATCTAATCTAACGCCCAACACCCAACTTGTAAAAAGAATAGAGCACGAACACATGGAGAGGGAGGGGTGGAAGAGAGAACGGGGTGGGGGGGGAGAGAAACAGAGGGGTTGGAGAGAAAGAAAGGAGTGGGAGAGAGAGAGGGGTGGGGGAGAGAAAGAGGGGTGGGAGAGATCGAGGGGATGGGAGGGAGAGAGAGGGAGGTGGGAGAGAAATAGAGGGATGGGAGGGAGAGAGAGGGGGTGGGAGGAGAGAGAGGGGTGGGGGGAGAGAGGGGTTGGGAGGGAGAGAGAGGGGTGGGAGGGAGAGAGAGGGGTGGGAGAGAGCGAGGGGG
Organism: Eptatretus burgeri; assembly: GCF_056783735.1. Classification (NCBI taxonomy): domain Eukaryota; kingdom Metazoa; phylum Chordata; class Myxini; order Myxiniformes; family Myxinidae; genus Eptatretus; species Eptatretus burgeri. The sequence goes on from NC_140963.1 coordinate 139,218,308, forward strand.
TGGGAGGAAGAGAGAGAAGGGGGTGAGAGAGATAGAGAGAGGGGTGGGAGAGAGAGAGGGGGTGGGAGAAGAGATAGAGAGGGGGTGGGAGAGAGAGAGGGGGTGGGAGGGAGAGAGGGGGTGGGAGGGAGAGAGAGGGGTGGGAGGGAGAGAAAGAGAGGGATGGGAGAGATAGAGAGAGGGGTGTGAGAGAGATAGAGAGAGATAGAGAGAGGGGTGAGAGAGAGAGAGAGGGGTGAGAGAGAGAGAGAGGGGTGAGAGAGAGAGAGAGAGAGAGAGAGGGGTGAGAGAGAGAGAGGGGTGAGAGAGAGAGAGGGGTGAGAGAGAGAGAGAGGGTGAGAGAGAGAGAGAGGGGTGAGAGAGAGAGAGAGGGGTGAGAGAGAGAGAGGGTGAGAGAGAGAGAGAGAGAGAGAGAGAGAGAGAGAGAGAGAGAGAGAGAGAGAGAGAGAGAGAGAGAGAGAGGGTGAGAGAGAGAGAGAGAGGGGTGAGAGAGAGAGAGAGGGTGAGAGAGAGAGAGAGAGGGGTGAGAGAGAGAGAGGGGTGAGAGAGAGAGAGGGGTGAGAGAGAGAGAGGTGAGAGAGAGAGAGAGGGGTGAGAGAGAGAGGGGTGAGAGAGAGAGGGGTGAGAGAGAGAGGGGTGAGAGAGAGAGAGAGAGAGAGAGAGAGAGAGAGAGAGAGAGAGAGAGAGAGAGAGAGGGAGGAAGAGAGAGAGAGAGGGGTGGGAGAGAAACTAACAGTTCTGGGTTTGGAGCGTTGGCAGGTCTCCTTCAGGGCTCTTTGCTGACGATCTCAAAGTTAAGTTTCTGGTCATTATCTGTCCCGTTTTAACTGTTTATTTTCTCACCTACATGTTACTGTGTGTTCCTTGTTTGGTTTTGTTTGAAAAATCGTACTATTTTGTGAGTTTTCGTCGACCTTGTCTTACCAGGTGCTTGAGGCCTACCCTTTGTTCCCCTCGGTGTACGATCGTTTTATTTGTTTTTTCTCCCCATTACCTTCAATTTCTATCTTCCCCACTTTCCTCATGTTCCCCATCCCTCCCAACTAATCACTCTATTTATTGTCTTAAATCAAAAAACAACAACAAAAA
>NC_140963.1:139226896-139291896 GCF_056783735.1 Eptatretus burgeri
GGTGACAGAGCACGAAGCACTCGCTCAGGGTGACAGAGCACGAAGCACTCGCTCAGAGTGACGGAGCACGAAGCACTCACTCGGGGTGACGGAGCACGAACCACTTGCTCGGGGTGAGGAGCACGAACTACTCGATCAGGGTGACGGAGCACTCGCTCAGAGTGACAGAGCACGAAGCACTCGCTCGGAGTGACGCATCCAGCTTGGCTCCGGACGCGTCCAGGCAGTATTTATGTTTGGACGGGAGTTTGTCGCCAGACTTGGCTGGACAGGAGTTTGTCTCCGGGCCCTGCTGATGGTATGACTGGTCGTTTCTCATCCCATAGAAAGTGGAGACGGTATCACATCCAGTTACAGCATTCGGAAAACAGAAGTCCCAAGGAGCAGATATTTCCCAAAGAAGCGGACATGGTGTGAGCTGCAATATATCTGAAATGGGTACTTTGTCCAAAGGAAAGCCAGAGTTCACAACCATGAAGTATGCTCACTGTTGCTCTTGCTTATGCAAGAACATCTGTATCGGTGGCATGAATCATGATTTTGTTTTGGACTTGTTGATAAGCAACCTGAAAGCATGAAGCATCATTCACGAGTCAGTTTCTTCATGGGTACAGGGCTCGAGCTGGGACACATCCTATGGAGGAATTGACAGAACAGACTCTTCTGGTGTCGTAAGAAGAATCTTGCCTTCAGGAACAGTGACAGATTTCACTCCTGACCCAAGAAACAAGTACATGACTTAAGGCTGTCAGATTTATATGTCTCATGTCACATGTAACTGTGTGACAGTTTGCAACTTCCTAAGAAGGTGAGGAATAAATACATCTTGTGCATTGTCATGCCTTCATCAACAAAATTGATTTAAAAAAAAATTTGGATCAAGTGTGTGCTTCATTGTAGCTTCATCAATGATGCTTACAGCTATTTGAGGAACTTCAGTTGGTCCAGGTGCTGAACGTTCAGGACAAAGGTAATAAGTCATCCTTGTTGGCATCACGCATTACATTATTTTCATGCAGAGATGGCAGCCATGCATATTTTCTGTGTGTGAAGAATGAGTCCATCTCGCCATCTCTGGATTGGCAACGAATGTACATGCTGGAAAATAAGTTGATGTCACTTTTCAAACTGACAGCCTTTGTCTGTGATCTTGATGATGCTTTTTTACTTCTGTCACAGAAGGTGGATGGACGTTATGTTTTCACCCCTGTCTGTCTGTCTGTTTGTTTGTGAACAAAATATCTCAAAAGGTTGTGGATGGATTCTGACAAAATTTGGTAGAGAGCTTCTTTTTTCTTTTTTTTTTGTATATCTTGTCGAGGCTCGTATGTCAGCTAACATACAACGTACAGCAAGCTGGGGGATGAGACAGGGGGAGGGGGGGTGGGAACGACAAAACAGTGGGGAACAGAGACATTAGGAGATCTGTGGAAGGGAGAGGGATGGGGCAGGGAACATGGAGTATACAAGATAGACATTATAGGGACTTTCAGGAAGGAAAGCAGGGAATTTGAAGGAGGTGTGTTTGGGGTGGATTAACGGGGTAGAAAAGATCGAGGATTTGGATGGGGGACGATAAGAGGTGGTGGTGAACAGCTGTTTTGAAGGCCTGGAGGGAAAAATGGGATTGAACAGAGTGAGGAAGTTTATTCCAAAGGCGGGAAAAAATAGGAATGAAAGAGTGAAGGTGAGCAGGGATTTGTGATTTTGGTAGTTTTACAAGAAGGGGGTTGTTGGCGGACCTTGAGCGTCCTACGGAAATATGGTGGGGACAAATCGCAGACACAGCAGGAGGGTGGGGGGGGGGCGAGACCAGAGAGGAGATGGTAGAAGACTGAAAAACCACCGACCTGCCTGCAGTGAGAGAGTGAGAGGGCCAAAAAGTCAGCCTCATCACGGGAGATGCCAATGATCCTAAATGCCTTCGTTTCCACAGCATGAAGCCGAGAAAAGTGGGAGGTAGGAGCACAGGCCAGAGTAGAGAGCAGTACTCCATCAGGCTGCGGATGAAAGCTTTGTAAATGGTCAGGAGCTCAGATGGGCCAAGGAAGGACTTTGCACGATGGAGGATTCCCAGTCGGCGACTGGCATTGCAGGCCAGGTTGGAAATGTGGCTTTCCCAGGAAAGATCATAGCAGATAGTGAGACCCAGAAATTTGAAAGAAAGGACTTCTTCCAGAGGATTGTTGAGAAAGTGGATGGGGGGGGAGGGGGTTGCCAAACGGTCCTTTTGGAGAGACATAGTGAGAGTGTGAGATTTGTCTGGAATGAAAGACATGTTACACGTGTTGGACCAGTTTGTGATTTTATCCAGATCAGCAGTGAGCGAAGAAGCTGCTGCTTGTTGGTGTGAGGGATAACAGATGGTACGGCAGAGGGTGGAGTCATCAGCAAAGAGATAAAGAGGATTTTCAAGAGAGTAGGAGAGATCATTGATGAAAACCAGAAAAAAAACAGGGCCCAGAACGCTCCCTTGAGGAACTCCAGCCTGGACAGGAAGAGGGGATGAAATAACTCCATTTGAGGCCACATGTTGACTGTGAAAGGAGAGGAAGTCTGCAAGCCATGAGTGGAAATGGCCTTGGATACCATAGGAAGAGAGTTTGGTGAGCAGGGCAGGGTACCAGACCATGTCAAAAGCACGTGTTCTGTCTCGTGATATGGCTCTGATTTCATATCCGGCATTGAGGACCTCCATCCATTGATGGGAGAGCAGAAGCAGCATATCCAGGGTAGAGCGATCTGGTCTGAAACCATATTGTGATCATAAATCAAGCCATTGGAGCAGAGGAAGGATTTGATGTCTGAAGCGATGATGGATTCCATAACCTTGCTGATGATTGGGAGAAGGCTGATTAGTCTGCAGTCGCAGGGATCTGTTTTTGCATCTTTTTGTGCAGAGCAGTTATGTTTGCTTATTTCCAAGCAGATGGCAGATGACCTTCAGCAAATGAGAGGGTGAATAGAACAGAGAGAGGGTGAGCAAGCGCAGAGGAGCAGGTTTTTAGGACACGTGGGCTATTGCCGTCTGAACCGGTTGCAGAATCTGAGTCGAGGTATGAAAGCAAGCTCTCCACCTTGTCAGAAGAAAAGGACACAGAGTCCAGGGACAGTCGGGTGTGACTGGGTCAGGTGGGTACAGAAAGTGATGGGTTTCGGAAACAAGATTTCGATGCAAACACCGAGTTTAGGCATGCAGCCTTTTCACGTGCGGTATCAACAGTGCGGCCATTTGAGGTAAGGGAGGGGATGGAGGGGGAACATACACCATAAACAGATTTGATTAGATTCCACCAGCATTTGGAGGAGGGAGAGAGGTTTGAGAGTTCAGACTTGAGATGAGAAAGATGTTGTTTTCTGGCTCTCCTGAGGGTAGACACACTTGTTGTGTGCTTTATGGAAGGAACTGAGATTACCCTCTGTTGGATTTGCTTTCTATGAGACAAAGGCAAGTTGTTTCAGGACAACTGCCTCACCACAAGCTTCAGTGAACCAAGGGCAGGAGGAAGGGTCAGACAACTGAAGACGAGAGGGGATAAATCTGTGGATGAGGGAGAGTAAGTTTCTTTGAAAGAATTCCCAGGATGAGTTTATGTTGGAGAAAGTAGTGATAGGAGACCAGTCTAGAAGTTTGATGGCTGCTTGGAGACCCTGCCAGTCAGCTTGAATAAAATGCCAGACTCGACGGCGGTGAGGTGGTTTTCTGATAATAGCCAGAGAGATGTCTACTTTGACAAGGATGTGGTCAGAAGAACTGATTGGAACGGAGGAAGAACAGCAGATATTTTCAGGGAAATTTGAAAGGAAAATTCCTGGGGGTGTGGGGGAGTGATGACAGTGCATGGAGAGTGAGGAATAGAGTCTTTGATGAAGAGAGCAACTCCTCCACCAGGACGAGGCCCAGGTCTGTCATACCGGAGGAGGGAGTAACCAGGGAGAGATACTTGGGAGTCAGACACGTCTTGGGGGAGGAAAGTTTCCATTAGGCAGATTATGTCTGGTTTGTCAGTCACAACCTGTATGGAAAGATCTGTGAGGTTTGAGCGAAGGCCCCGGATATTTGAGATCCACACTGTTAATGAAGAGGGAGGGGAGGAGGCTTTGGGTGCAGGGGATGGGAGGGGAGGGGAAGGGTAGGACAAGGGAGGAGTGGGGGGTGGGTGTAAGGAGTGTTGTTGAAAGAGTGTGGGGGGTTGCAGAATCGGTTGGGGAGGGGGCTGGATGAGGAGGAGGTTAGGCTGTGGTGTTGGGAGAGAGGGGCAGGAGGCAGTTGAGGATTTGAGGAGGTGGAGTGATAAGATGGAGGTGAGAGGGCAGGGGAAGGAGGCAGCTTTCTGGATGAGAGGGGGGGGGCAACTTTCAGAAGGTGAGTGAGGGGGTTGAATGGTGGGAGAAGGGTGAGTGGAGTGAGTTGAGGGAGAAAGGTGAGGGGTAGTTTTTGACAAAGGTGAGAGGGAGGCTTGGAGGGAGAAGAATGTGATGGTTGCTTTGAGAGTGAGGGGTGAGAGGAGTGAGTTGGCACAAGTTGGAAAAAAAAGAATGGTTAACGCAAAGTGAACATTCATTGCAAACTGGGGTTTTTTAATTTTTCGGTCAGAGATGCGATTAAAGACAGTTCTTGATGGATGCAATGAAGGCGAATTAAGAGAATGGAGAGAAGAAACTATGTAACAGTTGGATTTTTTAGGCAAAGTATGAATGAAAGGTCGAGTTGAGAGCAGTCTGTTTAAATAGTAGAAGAGTAGTGAATATGATACAGTAATGAGAACCACACCTGAGAAAGAGGGAGATGAAGCATTATTAGAGATGTTTTTTAATTATTTTTATTATTATTGTTATTATTATTATTATTGTTATTGTTTTTGTTTGAGAGAGTTTTCATCAGATTCGGTAATGGAAAGGTTGTAGAAAAAATTGTGAAGTGAATGGTGAATTTGGATCGGTAAACACAGGGGGTGGAAACAGATCACGTGGTTACGGGAGAAGCACGTGGCTTTGGGAGGTGTATAGTCAAAAGTGAATTTATTTATTTCAAATAAGGAATGCGTAACATTCGGAAAAAGGAAAGATTGAAGTAAAATTGTGGAGGTGCATGTTGAATTTTGAACTGTAAACGCAGTGTGAAGCTGCTGGGTCGATGAAACGTATCAGGAAGAGGGTGGAGAGAGACACCTGGTTCCAGGAGGTGTATAGATCGAAAGGATACAAGGAAAATTATTAATTTTTACTGTGTTTTTGAACAATAGGTAAGATTCAGGAATGGAAGGTTGTCGGAAGAAATCGTGAAGGTAATGGTGAGAGTGGGTTAGCTCAAGTCGAATAAAGATGGTGTGCCGGCAGAAGGAAGAAGAAGAAGAAGAAGAAGAAGAAGAGGAAGAGGAAGAAGAAGAAGAAGAAGAAGAAGAAGAAGAAGAAGAAGAGGAAAAAGAAAGATCGGGACTCGTTGGTATGCAAGGAGAAAGGTAGTTTATTTTTCTTTTCTTTTTTTGCATTTAAGACAAGAAACAGAGTGTTTAGTTGGGAGGGATTGGTGGCTTTGGGAAAGTGGGGAAAATAGGAATTGAAGGTAATAGGGAGAGAATACAAATAAAAATGATCGTACACCGAGAGGCAAAGGATGGCTAGGCCTCAAGGAACCCGGTAAGACAATGTCGACGAAAACTCACAAAATAGCACGAGTTTTGAAAGAAAACCGAACTCGGAACACACAGTAACATGTAGGTGAGGAAATAAACAGTTAAAACGGGACATATAACAACCAGAAACTTAACTTTGAGATTGTCAGCAGAGACCCCTGAAAGACCCTGCCATCGCGCCAAACCCAGAACCGGAAGTCAATCTCGGAGCATCCATCTCTGAGCTTGGGTACGTGACACGGATGAAATGATTCGAATTTGGTGAAAATCCAAATCCGGATGTGGATCCGAGAATTTTTAAAGTGATTTTTCACCATTGAGAGATGGGGCCAAAATGATATACAGCAGGATGTCTCAAAAAGTTGCAGATGGATTCGGACGAAACTTGGTGGATGAGTTGGCTCGGTAACATGAACAAGCTGATTCGATTCTAGTTCAGGTCCGGATGCAGGTCTGGCCTATCAGTGGGATACAAAATGTAAACTAATCAGCCTGGCAGAGGTATGCACTCTTCCGAGTGCCCTTCCAGTTTGTAACTGATTTGAATCGAGGAATGTTGTTTTTGTAAATTGCGTCATAGAAACTGCTGTGGCTGCACCTGCAAGACATTCTTCAACAAATGTATGACTGTTTCTTTCCAATGTCCTGTACTGTTTGAACAGCTTGTACCACCTCCTCTGACATGATGACTTTGCTATCCAATGCAAAGAGGTTATGACTGTCTTCAGAAAATGGATTACCCATTTTCTCTACAGCACTGACCACATGTTTCCCATTTTCAACAAATGATTTCTGGATGCTAGGAATTTGTTTGATGACGATCAGTGTTCTTTCTCTTGGATGGATGGTTGGCAGCATACTCATCCAGAATCCTTGCTATCTCGGGACCTGCAATCATCCATCGGCATAAAGCCACGTCAATTTCTGTGCCTGGTCAAATGCTATTGTTGAGAGCTTAAGAGATGTTTTCTTTGTCACAAAATTTCCATTGATAAATTCAGTGTAGGCAGTGGAGGTATTGGCGCTGAAGTTCCAGGAGGTCTTTAACATGGATGGTAATGATCCATGGCAAACATCCATGGAATTATTTGGCCAGTCCTTCAACATAGAGATTGAAATTTTCTTCACGCCGTGATATCAATAACTGCAGAAAAAGTACTTCAAGATCTTTAACCTTGTTCCAGTAACAGAACTGAGAATGTTTTGGTCCCCCGTTTTCTTGATCCAGTCAACAAAAGACAGTGTACCCTCTGATTGCGTGGCTCCTTTGGAGTATTCATATGCTTTTGTCTGAAGAGCAGATGGGGAAGCTGGAGTGACTTGATGAGCCCATTGTGCTATTGATGTGTGTGAACCCTTTTGTACGCTACCTCCTCTGCCTTCAGTTGTAACATTTGGAGACTTTGCCATTATGCTTGTCCATCCACTTCCATTGAGAAAGTCACCCATTGTATTCAGCATGGCCATTTCTATGTGAAGGCCACCCTTCATAACCACATACCGATCTTCTTCATACTCTTCTGGCAATGTCCATTGTACTTTTTTGGCAATAACATGCAGCGGTTGTTCTACTGCCAGAACAGGAACTTGCTCTGGGTTCACATGCTGTGTTGCTTTTTTGAGAACATCCATCCCATGCTTTACCATTGCAAGTGTATGAGCACTGTCCCAATACAAAGGAGGTCGACCAGTAATTGTAGGAGGTCTTGGAACCTCCTCGTGTGAACTAGCAAAGTATATAGACCATGAAATATTATCTTCACCAGGCAGTTAATCTTTCTGTATTCCACCATTTACTTTGTCAAGCCAGTCATTTTTCCTCTCGGTGGAGTCGATTCCTGGAGCCATCGTACACTGCCCTTCAGAATTTGGTGGGCAGGGATCGTCATGAGGAAAACTTGCTGGTGATAAATCAGTATAATTTGTAGGTAAAGGCAAAATAGCTTTTTAATCTGTGAGAACCATGTGGCAATGGAATGTCACGATGACTTCTAATTGTGCCACTTTTGGTGTATGACATATACTGGGTTGGAGAAATTGCTGTCCCATGAAAAGAACCTCCGGCTGATGTCGAGAAGGGATTGTGGTCTGTCCTATCAAGGTTCCCTGTGGTATGCAGGTCCATTTCTCAGTATGGTTGAACAAATAACACCATTTTTCTCAAGTATTGCTGGAGCTCGGTTTGCCTGATGAGTAGGAAAATGAATCACTCTGTCATGTGGCACAGATAGCCCTTTCTCAAAAAAAAAAAAAATGTCCACAACATCACGCTTCCTCGTTTTATTGTGTACCAGGAGACCGACGTATAAAGGTATAGCTGTTTCACCATCCAAGCTATGATGCACGGCTTGACTTTCCTTTCTGCCTCGCTCAACGGAGTTAAGGACAAGCAGCTGCGTTAATGACGGTGCTGCTCTGCTTGAGGCAGCATTACTTTGTCTTGATTTGGATGCTTGTACCTCCAAGTATCATTTGAATAAGGGTAGTGAAAGATGATGGATTAGAACCATGAGCAGAGTACCCACCCGCCCTTCAGGAGATCTTGTTCCGAGCATGCATGCAACACGTGCTTCTGACGCATACCTTTTATTTAGGCGGTGTATAGGTAACTGACAGCTCTGGAAAGGCAAAACAAAAACAAATAAAACTCTCGATGATGTGCAAGAAGCAAAAACATACCTTCTGCTTATAATTCAAAACACCTCATTGCACTGGAAAACGTGGGGACAGGAATACTGCACTGTAAATGGTGGAAACCTGTAATACCATCCTACACCTGGAGGTGGCACTACACGATACACATTTACAGAGATGGTCCCCCCCCCACCCCCTTCTGCCTCAGACCACCGGCGAAGTTAAAAAAAAACCCCAAAACCAACCCCAATACATGAATTGGGGTCATGCTGATCCTATTTAGTAAGTCTGGATGGATTCAGCCGAGAACTGGAGCAGGAGTAGCACGACAAACAAGCATACAAACACCGGTACTCCGTGAATTATAGTAAGGATGTTGCTGATCAGTTAAATGAACCTTCAAACTGATATTTTATCTCAAGAATGTTTTTGCATCCAATTTGTGCCGCCCTCATAAGTATAACAGCATCCTTGTCAGAATCTTTCTTTCTGACAGCCAATAATGCATCCCCAATGTCTTCCTTGAAGGTGAGCACCACTTCATAATTATACTTTCATAAGCTTCAAGTCCTGGGATTTGAACAAGAAGCTTTTCATTGAGTCTTGTTGAATTAACTCCACTTGATGGATATACTCCGAGCTGTCCAAGGCGCTCTGTATCTATAGTTTCATGAGGTCTGGTAGTTTGAACATGTTTTGTATTCCTGTCTATTTACCCTTGCCGAAGGAGAGGGTATTGTGTTTGGGTCCGTTTGTTTGTCTGTCTGTCTGTCTATTTGTTTGTTTGTGCGCACAGAACTTTCGTCGTCTTCTCCGCAACTGCTTGTCAGATTGAACTGAAATTTTCGCCATTGGTGCGATGATTCATGTCAAATGTTTTGATCATAACTTTGACATCACAGATCACATGGTGTGGCAGCCATGTTGGAAAAATAGAAAAACTTTGAACCTCTGTGTCTGAAACCGCACAAAGGAAAAAAAATGAAACTTGGCACATAGCAAGTACTCCTTATGGGGAACGAGTGCGATTTTAATTTATTTATTGACATTTATTTTTAATAACATCATTGTATTGGTGCCTTTGTTATGATATAATAATTGCATATGTAGAACGCTACATCTGATCAGCATGAAAATTGATGAGGGTCATTTAGGGATAAAATGGTCCACAGACAACTTTTTTGATGTCATCATCAGCCATGTGTTTTGGCAGCCATATTGTTTTAAAAATAAAACTTTCAAAAATCTTCTTCTCTGAAGTGGCTGAACAGATCGAAGCAAAACTTAACATGTATGACCGCCTATCCATGAGGAACAAAAGGTTCACACATATGATGATGTAGATCACATGGTTTGGCAGCCATATTTGATTGAAGAAAAATATTAAATCATGTTTTCTCTGGAACGGCTTAATCAGTCGACATGAAACTTCACGAATGTGATCGAGTCATGACGGGGAATACATGTTTTAAATTTCAACTTCATCAGACACGTGGTCTGGCAGCCGGAATTATTTGATTTTTTTAAATTGTTATTAATTTGGTTATTTTTTAAATTTTATTGTTTTTTTTTTGAAAAAGGCACACTTAACTGTGCCTGGATGGGTTTGAAGGTAGAGGAGCAGCAGCTGAAATGTGAATCCTATCCAGGTTCCTCCTCATGACTTCAGCTTTTCTTTTTGCTTGTGTGAGTTCCTTCTGATGACTCCAATGCAGGACACCTTATTAAAAACACCTCACCGCCTTATTAAAAACACCTCACCACGTTATTAAAAACACCTTACCACCACCTTATTAAAAACACCTTACCACCTTATTAAAAACACCTCACCGCCACATTATTAAAAACACCTTACCACCTTATTAAAAACACCTCACCACATTATTAAAAACACCTTATCACCTTATTAAAAACACCTCACCACGTTATTAAAAACACCTTACCACCGCCTTATTAAAAACACCTCACCGCCTTATTAAAAACACCTCACCGCCTTATTAAAAACACCTCACCACGTTATTAAAAACACCTTACCACCACCTTATTAAAAACACCTTACCACCACCTTATTAAAAACAGCTCACCGCCACGTTATTAAAAACACCTTACCACCTTATTAAAAACACCTCACCACATTATTAAAAACACCTCACCACGTTATTAAAAACACCTCACCACGTTATTAAAAACACCTCACCACGTTATTAAAAACACCTCACCACGTTATTAAAAACACCTTACCACGTTATTAAAAACACCTTACCACCACGTTATTAAAAACACCTTACCACCACGTTATTAAAAACACTTCAACACCACGTTATTAAAAACACCTAACCACCACGTTATTAAAAATCTCACCACCTTATTAAAAACGCCTCACCTCCACGTTATTAAAAACACCTTACCACCTTATTAAAAACACCTCACCACATTCTTAAAAACACCTTACCACCTTATTAAAAACACCTCACCACGTTATTAAAAAGACCTTACCACCACGTTATTAAAAACACCTTACCACCACGTTATTAAAAACACTTCAACACCACGTTATTAAAAACACCTCACCACCACGTTATTAAAATACTCACCACCTTATTAAAAACACCTCACCACCACGTTATTAAAAACACCTCACCACCTTATGAAAACACCTCACCACCTTATTAAATACACCTCACTACCTTATTAAAAACACCTCACCACCTTATGAAAAACACCTCACCACCTTATTAAAAACAACTCACCCCCACGTTATTAAAAACACCTCACCACGTTATTAAAAACACCTCAACACCACGTTATTAAAAACACCTCACCACGTTAATAAAAACACCTCACCACGATATTAAAAACACCTCACCACGTTATTAAAAACACCTCACCTCGATATTAAAAACACCTCACTGCCACGTTATTAAAAACACCTCAACACCACGTTATTGAAAACACCTCAACACCACGTTATTAAAAACACCTCAACACCACGTTATTAAAAACACCTCAACACCACGTTATTAAAAACACCTCAACACCATGTTATTAAAAACACCTCACCACATTATTAAAAACACCTCACCACGTTATTAAAAACACCTCACCACGTTATTAAAAACACCTCACCACGTTATTAAAAACACCTCACCACGTTATTAAAAACACCTCACCACGTTATTAAAAACACCTCACCCCCACGTTATTAAAAACACCTCACCACATTATTAAAAACACCCCACCACGTTATTAAAAACACCCCACCACATTATTAAAAACACCCCACCACGTTATTAAAAACACCCCACCACATTATTAAAAACACCTCACCACGTGATTAAAAACACCTCACCACGTTATTAAAAACACCTCACCATGTTATTAAAAACACCTCACCACGTTATTAAAAACACCTCACCACATTATTAAAAACACCTCACCACATTATTTAAAACACCTCACCAAGTTATTAAAAACACCTCACCACGTTATTAAAAATACCTCACCATGTTATTAAAAACACCTCACCACGTTATTAAAACACCACACCCTCACATTATTAAAAACACCTCACCACGTTATTAAAAACACCTCACCACGTTATTAAAAACACCCCACCACGTTATTAAAAACACCCCACCACGTTATTAAAAACACCCCACCACGTTATTAAAAACACCCCACCACGTTATTAAGAACACCCCACCACGTTATTAAAAACACCCCACCACGTTATTAAAAACACCCCACCACATTATTAAAAACACCCTACCACATTATTAAAAACACCTCAACACCACATTGTAAAAAACACCTCACCTCCACGTTATTAAAAACACCTCACCGCCACATTATTAAAAACACCTCACCGCCACATTATTAAAAACACCTCACCTCCACGTTATTAAAAACACCTCACCGCCTTATTAAAAACACCTCACCACCTTATTAAAAACACCTCACCACCTTATTAAAAATACCTGGCCCTCACGTTATTAAGAACACCTCTACACCACGTTATTAAAAACACCTCACTACCACGTTGTAAAAAACACCTCACCTCCATGTTATTAAAAACACTTCACCTCCACGTTATTAAAACACCTCACCCCCACATTATTAAAAACACCTCAATACCACGTTGTAAAAAACACCTCACCTCCACGTTATTAAAAACACCTCACCTCCACGTTATTAAAAACACCTCACCACCACATTATTAAAAACACCTCACCTCCACGTTATTAAAAACACCTCACCACATTATTGAAAACACCTCACCACGTTATTAAAAACACCTCACCACATTATTAAAAACACCCCACCACGTTATTAAGAACACCTCACCACGTTATTAAAAACACCTCACCAAGTTATTAAGAACACCTCACCACGTTATGAAGAACACCTCACCACGTTATGAAAAACACCTCACCACCTTATTAAAAACACCCCACCACATTATTAAAAAACACCTCACCACGTTATTAAAAACACCTCACCACGTTATTAAAAACACCTCACCACGTTATTAAAAACACCCCACCACATTATTAAAAACACCTCACCCCCACATTATTAAAAACACCTCAACACCACGTAAAAAAAACACCTCACCTCAGTAGGGTGAATATACTGATTCTGGCTCACTTTTCCCTATGTAAATGAATGGAGGATTTTCAGCGATTCCCTTTTTTTTCCCCTAAAAATAAAACCTCTTTTTATCCCAAGGTATATTTATTTGTCTCCGCTTTTAACCTCGGGGCTCTCTATTCAAATAGCCCACACAACAAGATAAAGATTTGTTAAAGGTGATTCTAAAGAAATATCTGAAACGTCTAAGCCCCGGGACACTCTTTATCAAATAACCGATGCATATTGTTTAGCTCACTCATTGAACCTATAAAGATTTGTTCATTCTCAAATTCCTTCAATAGTTTAATTTTCTTTGCACAATAATCCCCATCTAAAATATTGACAAACAAAACATTTGAATCTTTATATTTTTTAAGATACCCCTTTTGTGCCATTACGAAATGATAAACTTCTCTTAATGCTCTTGTTTGACCACCTCCTGAGCCACATATCATTTTGAGATTATAGTAAATTGTTTTTTCATTGTTCAATTGATAACCATCAAAGTTTTCAGTCCATTCAAGGATATTCATTTTTTTCTTTACATCCTCTAACTTACTACTTTTTAAATTGATTCGCTTCTTTGTTTTATTTACCTTTGTTTTAGTTATTTTTTCAATAAGACTTATTTGATATTTTTCACATTCATTATGTTTTCCATTTATATACCAAGACTGAGATTTTCTCCACTCTTTAGTTTGATTAATACTTGGTTTAATCATTTATATATTGCGAAAAAAACGCGGCGGTAGCCCTTAAAAAACCCTAACCCATCTTCCCATCGTTAAAACACAATCTATTCTATTCACTCTATCATACAATATCCATATGGAACACAATCTATTCCATTATCTAAAATAAATCTCTTATCATCAAAGGCTCCCAATGCCTTTTTATTTACTTCTTCACTATGTTATGTTTATAACTTCTTATTGTATTCATTTTCCTATATTCTTCTTTCTTATTCATCAAACAATTATAATAATTTCTAAAAGTTATTGATTTCTTTATTACATATTTCTTTATTCCCTTTAACCTCTTATCAATCTGATCACCATACTTATAAGCATATGCCTTTGCTCTCAATCCAATAAACTCACTCATTACTTTTCCACCCAACTCATCCTTAAACTTACCAATAACCTTTTCATTCTTTTTAGAAAATAACTCACTCTTCTTGCTGAAATTACTTGTATCATATACTCCAATATTTTTCTTCATATCTTCATAAACATCATCAGTTTTTATATCTAGGATAAAACTATCAGTGTCCATATACAACAATGAAACATTTTCACCATACTCTTTCTTTAAGTCATTATACAAATAATCATACATCAATATCTTTGATAAATCAAGAACTGCTGTTCCAATATAAATTGGTTTATCCATTACAATACTTTCCTTTTTCATATGAATTGCAGAAAAGTTCTCTGAAAAAACCTCTTCTCTCTCAAAACTTGGTTTATTTATCAATCTCGAAGCTTCTTTCCAAGATGTTGCGAATCTAATGTTTTGCCTGTTTCTAACATTTTCCATAGTCTTTCCAAATACAGCATTATTCATTAATTTATAAAAGTCCCCTTCAAATTTTACTTTTGTATTTGCTCTCATATCTGTATTGAATTGAATATACTTTTTCACCCAAGGACTTTGTTTAAATTTTAAAACTCTATGAATTTTAGCTACTCTCAATCCTTCTCTCAAAAACTGTTTTAAGCTTCTCTGATGCAAAACATATCCCTCTTTATCATAGAATGTTGTTAATAACTTTTCTGTTGATTTACCTTTAATATTAAAACTTTTATGATAATCACTTAACCATTCTTTCTTTGGGGTTTCTTTCTCACATGCAAAAGGAAGATCTTTATGCTTATTATGAAGATCACTCGGGTACCTCAAATCAACTTCAAAATAATAACCTTCTTCTTCGTCATTCAATTCCTCTTGAGAAGAAATAACAATATTCATCAAAGCCTTTTCATAATCCTTTCTTCCACCCACTCTAATTTACCATAAGGCAGAGATTGAGACATTGCTCATCCATACAAATTATTAGCATCAAAATACATCAAATAATTACTATCTTTTTCACTATCATAATTTGGAAGATATTTATTATTTGCTTTAGCATATCTTTTTGAACATACTTGTGATATTCCACCTCTCTTGGACTTCTCAATCATCAAAAGCATATCAACATCACTGATTAAATCTATATCTTGTTTTGTCATTTTCAACATTGCACTCCAAGCTAAACCAGGAGCTGTGAAATAGTGGGCAGGGTCTAATCCATAACAATTTTTATTATGACAGAGTGATCTAAAAGCTTCAAACACATCAGCTAACAATAAAACATCTGTTTTTAGATATAAATCATGATATTCTCCAAGGTTCTTTATCTTAAATATTTTCCATATTTCTTGTGCGTGTTTATATTCCTTATCACTTATCTATTCTTCATAAAGGTTATTATAGAAACTTTCTTTTGATGGAAGTTGTGTTTCTTTAAATCTCATAAATGAATCCATATAATCATAAGGATAAATTCCCTTACTTGTAAGAATTTTCTCTTTACTTTGAATTTCATTCCTTGTTTGAATTTCCTCTCTCGTAAGAATTCCTTCTTTAATCAGAATTTCATCTTTAATCAGAATTTCCTCTTTCGTTAGAATTTCATTCATTGTTCGAATTTTCTTTATAATTAGAATTTCATCTTCAGTTAGAATTTCTTCATTAATTTCCTCATTAATTAGAATTTCCTCTTTACTTTGAATTCTCTCTTTAATCTGAATTTCCTCTTTAGTGAGAATTTCCTCTTTTGGAAAGAATGAATTAAGATTTGGAAAAGAGTCCGTGGAGCTTAGATTTGATGCGAGGTAGGCTAGTGGTGTTCCCATAAACTTGTAAGAATCAAGAAACCGAATACGAGTTATAGGTTTTGTGAATATCATTTTTGTAAATGAAATATACTTTTGACTTGTGTTTGTTATGACAGAAATATTCCCTGGTGTTTTTGAAAGTTCATTTATAAATAGATGTGTATCATAGTTGGCGCTGTTGTGAAGAAAGACTGGAATAAAAGAAGGTAATTTATAATTAAGATTACAACAGGAATGAGCGGGACCTCTATATTTACCAGTAAGATGACAATGATCCCTAACTTTAGACTCCTTAATTTCCCCCTCACAAATATGACAGATATTGTTCTTTCTAAATTCTAATTTTTCTTCTTTGGTTAATTTCATCGGTTCATTTGTTTCTTTCATTAATTTAGTGAGTCGTATACAATCCTTTTCTAATCGTTTTACAAACTCTTGTGAAGCTTTTTTTCCACGATAATGTTCAAGTTTGTTATACTTTTCTCCAACAGATGATTTGATATAATAACAGAAACCACAAGGAATATGTTTTTGATATTTATTTGTATATGATTCTTTTGGATGAGGAGAAGCAGTATTAATCTTTTTCAGGATACACTCAAAATCAGCGTATATCACAAATGGGTGCATGATAGATTTATTATAATCTTCAAAAGAAATCTTTTCACCAGGTTTAGGCATTGTAATTACAGCTGATTTATGATTACTACAATATTTTGAATGTTGTTCTAATCGTTCTTTTGTATGAAATGAATTAAGACATCGCTTACAAGGATATATTTTGTTTGCTGTTCTGAATACCTGAGAAGAGATTAATCTTGATAAATTATTGATGTATGTGTAATGTGAATTCTTTCCAACACTAAAATATAAAAGATCAATGTGTGTTTCTTCATTTTTATAGTTGTTTGAAATTTTTAATATTTGAACTTTGTTTGTATCCGTTAATCCATATACATTAATAGAAAGATTAATCTTTTTCTCAAATTTAGGAATATCTGTTAGTGGCATTGGGAATTTAAAATCTTTAATGTCCAAGGTATTCTCATATTTCATATATTGTTTTACTCTTTCTGAATTACATTTTGGTGGATGTAAGTGAGCAAGAACAGACCAGAGAAAACATTTATTATCATTATTCTTAATATTAACAACTGCCTTCTTTCGTTTTATTTCTTTTGGTAATTCAATATAAGAAGAAGCTTTAAGAGGGTTTGATTTTAGAATGTGTATATCTAAAATGATTTTTTTAATATTGAATCCACTTCCTACCACTGTATTATCAACATCCTCCTCTTGTCTTGATAGTTCTTCATAAACCCCACTATTCAAAAAATCTTGAAATGATGTTATAAAATGAAGATCTGTTCTCATATAAGGAGTTTGTTCTTCATCTTATCTTTTCATATTCATTTTCACTCCCATATAAAACTTTAAAGTTTTCATTTCTTTTAATGTCTTTTTAATAAATTTTTCAACATCAGGTTTCACTATTTCAATTGATTCAGCTATTGATGATGGACCGGGTTCTCCAAATTGAAAAATCCTTATTTTTATATGCCCTTTAAATGCCCCATCAGAGTTTTCAATATAATAGTCTCCCTTTACTTTAAACTCATTTTTCTTGTGTTTTTGTGATTGAAGATGTCTATTATAACTACTCTTCAAAACATCCTTTGAGCAGATATCACAATGTTTTCTTTCCAACTCAAGAGGAGATATTTTATGAAACAGATTAAATGTGTGTTTGTTGGTTCGGAGGTGTTTTCTATAATGTTTATATTTGTGATTACAAACATCGCAGTATGTTGTATTCACCATATTTATATAATAAATCTTTGCTGATACTAAAATTTTCTTGATGAAAATTTCGTTTATTTTACAGGTGAATCTGTGCTTAAAACCATTTTGTCCTCCAACTTTTTCACTTAATAAATACAATGTTTCAAGACACAAAAGACAAGTTTCAATCAAACTCTTCATCTGTTAAAGATACTGAGAAATATGTCAAGGATGTAAAATTCAACAAAGATAAATATAACAACTATTGGATAAAAACTATTATGGTAAATAATATGAGTTCTTCAATTTCCTTCAGTGGAAGGGCTTTTAGTATACCTGGTAGAACATCAATTAAAGTATCTCTAACAAAAGTTTCTCCTCTCCTTCTAGTAATATATTCAAAACTAGAAAAAGCAATGAAACAAGAAAAAGTATCAAAAAACAAAAACCTTATGGATGAAGCTTTAGAAAGAAAAGATAAGACCATCTGTAATATGCAAGGAGAAATTTGTATTTTTTTCAACAACCCTAAAGATGTAAATCCTGATGAAATAAAGGATGTTAATATATCAGGTGAAATGACATTTCGTTCAATAGTAATTAACGATCATTTTAAAATTACCTTTAATATAAAAAATGTTGTCGTTGAATCTGATTATGAAAAAAAGTATATCGATATCGATGGTAATATTAAATATGAGTCAATATACAACTGAAAGTATAGATGAATTTCAGTTTAAGTAAAGTTTTACTTTATAAATATGCTAGACTTTCCTGATTCTCCATATGACAAATTTGAGAATTGTCCTGTGTGCGAAAGACGGGGATTAAACACAGAGTCAAAAGCCTATAAACAATGTATATTCTGTGATTATCTTCTAATTAATGATAATAAAAAATATAAAAAGGAAAATAATTCTTTTAGATTTACACCAAAAATGAATTACTTTACAAGATTGATTAGAGAAATGAATGTAAAGTATGAGGGTGATAACACACCTTTCCTTACAAGGGAAGAAACTGAACGTATAAGAGAAATGTTCAAAGGATTGTTGTTATATATTATTCATGGATGTAATTTTCAGGGAAATATCAACACAAGATATTGTATAAATAAAATAATGGATTATCTTGAAATTAAACCTGAACTTAGGATAAAATATAGAGTTTCTAAAAAAGCCAATAATAAATTAAATAACCTGTTTTCCAAATATATAAATGAATGATTTTTTACCTATTTGGGAAAATAAGATAAAATTTAACAACCATAAAAATCTTCCAAATTCATTAAGATGTCTCATAGTTGGTTCAAGTGGATGTGGAAAAACCTGCTTACTTTTAAAAATGCTCCTCACTCCCAACTTTTTAGATTATGATAATTTAATAATTTTCACAAAGTCGAGTTTTCAACCAGAGTATCAACTACTCTCACAAGGTTTTAATGCTGGTCTTCAAAAAGAAGATATAATCGGT
The DNA here is from genome assembly GCF_056783735.1 of Eptatretus burgeri. Classification (NCBI taxonomy): domain Eukaryota; kingdom Metazoa; phylum Chordata; class Myxini; order Myxiniformes; family Myxinidae; genus Eptatretus; species Eptatretus burgeri. Next base: position 139,245,936 of record NC_140963.1, read on the forward strand.
TTATTTAAACGTCAAAAAACCTAAATGATTATAACATTGAAGATATAATTCAACTATTTTGTGATACACAGAGATGTAAAAAGAAATCAAATCGTATAACTTGTATTCTTAGTTATAATACGGATGATATACCGTCTCCCCAAGATTTGGATAAATCAAAAAAGAACCTCGTTATCTTTGATGATTGTGTTAATGAGAGAAACCAAACGGTAATGGACAGCTACTACACAAGAAGGAGACATTCTTCTTGTAATTGTATTTATCTTAGTCAATCGTACTTTCAACTTCCTCGTCGTTCCATCAGAAACAATGCTAATACTTTTATTTTATTCAAGTTAAATTCAATAGATATCAATAATTTTTGGAGAGATAATTGTTCCACATTATGTAGTAAAAAGAAATTTGTGGATTACATGAAGCACACGACTGAAAAATATAAATATATTGTTGTGAAACAAGATGAGATATTAAGGGATATATTTTTTGTTTTATAAACAATTACATATATAAATGACAACTATTATTATAAATCTTGTGGGTAAATCTGCTTCTGGAAAAAAACTTTCATAAATCAAGGTTCTTGTGTAGTACAAATGAGAATATTGTAAATTTACTTAAAAAAACACCCCGTGATACGCATTGTATCAACAACAACTAGAGCAATAAGACCTGGAGAAATAAAAGGTGAAGATTATCACTATATTTCATTGGAGGAACATATGCTATTGAGGAATGAAGGACAAATATTTGAGGAGGTTTCTCTTGGTACAACAAAATATTCACATTGTAAGAGTGAGTTAAGTAAACTAAAATCTGGTGGTGTTGGGATATTAGAAACTAATCCAGAAGGAACGAGACAAATTATTAAATATCTGAGCAGAGTGAAGATTTTATCATTCGGTTTTAATGTTGATGAAGAAACTCAACGCAAACGTATGAAAAGCAGAGATGCAAGTATTAGTGAAGAAGAAATTACAACTCGCATTAATGTTAATAAAGAATTTGATGAAATATTTAAAGAAAAGGATTTATTTGAACACATCTACTTGAATGATGAAGAAAAGGAAAATTTCCCTGTTGATCTTTACAATTCATTAAATGATATTTTACAATAAATAAATGGATGCAAAAGAAAGAGCAAGAAGATTTAAGGAACATCAAGAGTTGGTTTCAAAAGTTGTAAAACAACAGGAAGACATCAAGAAGAAACGCAGACAGACACTAACGGGCGAAGAAGCATTTGAAAGAAAACAAGAGAAATTTTTTAAACCACTTTTAAAAACTTCCCAAGAAAAAATGAAAGATGTTTCCACAGTTCCCACAATAAAATATACTCCCAGAAAGCTCCAAATGTTAAAAGATTTCAGTCAAATGACGGAGGAAGAATTAGAGCATATTGGAGAATTAGAATATCATGATGAAGAATTATTTCAACAACTGGAAGAGATTAATCGACCCCCTGATTATATTGTGAATGCTCTTCAAAACAATGAATATTCAGCGGATTCAAAAACCAAAGCAGGACTCATTCCAACAGAACAATCAGCAATATTTCATCTTGTTCAAGAAAAGGTATTGATATTTAATGATGAATTAAGGTTCTTGGGTTCTGCTCAACCCCCTGTTAAACTAACTCCGAGATTAATGTTTCTTCTCACAAAAGATGGAAGACAAGGTTCAACTGTGAGGGATGAATCAAAGTATATTGATAAACCATTGGATATGGAAAATAATGATGATAGAGTATATATTGATCTGCTGAACACTCTAAATTATAAGGTTATTCTTTCTGGTAAAAGTAGGAAGAATGAGAAGGAGAAACACATTATTCAGGCTTTAAGTATCCTTGGTTCAGGTGTTAGTTTTCTTCCAAATGACCCATCGCAATTAGTTAATAGACTGTTATTGTTGTTAGGCAGTAAGAAGGCTGGAAATAACAATTGTTTTAATGAAGCATCAGCCATTTTAGACCAGTTGATGAACATGAAAATAATTAATAAATATCAATATAAAGACATTTTATCTCATATTAAATAAGATGAGAAGCACAATCCTTAGTTTCAATTTCACAACAAGCGACCACACATCTTCATTCCCATACCCACTACAACTTGACACAACAAAAGAATATGAGGCATCTTTATTGTCCATGGAAACTTATAATACCTTATTTAATATAACCGAGAAAAATGACAAGTTTAGTTATAATCCGGGAAGTGGATACAAAGCGATAACAGTCTCACCCGGAGCATATGAGATTTCTCAAATATCTTCCGAAATTGCTCGTCTTATGAAAGAACAGGGTGATGAACCAAAAAATATTGTTATAAACATTCAAAAACATACTTCAAAATCAACGATTAAAGTTAAAAATAACTACAAGGTTGATTTCACAATTGATAATTCATTTAGAGAGTTATTGGGTTTCTCCTCAAAAAAGATTGAAACTAATGGGACGTTTTACAGTGATAATGTCATTCAAATATCCTCAGGAATAAATTCAGTGTTAATTCACTGTGATTTGATTGATGGTGCTTATAATGATGGAAAAAAAACAAATACAATGTTTTCATTCAGCGCATATTCAACCCCAATTGGTTATAAATTCAATATGGAACCCAAAAATTTGGTTTATCTACCTGTGTCAGGAAAAACCATACACAGAGTAAATTTTAGGATAACCGACCAAGATAATCGTGTGATTTCTTTTAATGGAGAAGTTATATCCATCAGAATTCACCTACGTGAAGTTTTCCAATAAATAAATACGATGGTTATTGTAAGGAAACACGAGTTGGGAAAATATAAAATAATTACAGGGGATGGGATGTTCCTTTCTCCATACTACAAGGGTGAAGGTATGTATCTTGGTAGAGGATACTATAAACCTAAGAGACAAAGGGGTGTTGGACATCAATTTAGAGGAGATGGGATAATTGATACTCTAATGGGTATTGGTTCAACTATTCTTAAACATAAAGATCTAATTGGTTCAACTGCTTCTGCTGTGGGAAATGTAGCAGGTGCTGTAAAGAGTATAAAAGATGCTCAGAAGGAATCTCATAAATTACAAGCAATAAAAGAAATTAAGAAAGGCAAAACTCAGTTGTTCCCCCAAGAACGACAGAAAATAATTCAAATACTTGGATCAGGGTTTCAAAAGTTTTAACATCTTTTTTCCTAAATAAATACAAGTATGGAAGCAATTGATAGTATCTATGATTTGGATGATACTATTATTATCTCAAACTCCACTAAAAAAGAAGATTACTTCAAGGTAAATGCAATAACTGGAACAGACTGGAATACGAATGGTACAAAAAGTTTTGAAATAAATAATCAACAAACCTATTTGAATCTCTCCGAAAGTTTCTTGTTGTGTAAATTTAAATTCACTAAAGCTGGGAATAACACAAACACTACACTTGTAAATGATTTCTTCTGGAAAATGTTTGATAGTGTGCGTTTGTATATTGGAACACAAGAAGTTGAAGCGGTTGATTATGTCTCTGCTGTATCTGAAATGATGAAATTTACACTCTATACATTCAGTGATAGAATGGGAAAGGGGTCTGTGGAAGGTTTTATTCCTGATATGTCAACGGGAACAAACACAGACCCTGGATATACTCAAAGGAAAGGAATGTATAATGATGATACAAAAGCAGAAAATAGTTTTACTGTGGCAGTTCCTCTTAAAGGTATATTTGGATTTTGTGATCATGATAAAGTTCTGTATGGTCTTAAAATTAGATTTCAACTACAAAGGAATGATAATGAAAATCGATTGCTTTTTGGTGTTGGTAGTGCTTTTGGTGATCAGAATAAATTTGTAATTGAGGAAATGAGTTGGTATATCAGTGAATATACTCCTAATCTTAAAACAGAAGAGATGTTGAATCGAAGACTTAACTCAAAGAAACCACTCAGTGTATCATACCTCAAAAAAAGATGTCAACACATTAAACTCAACCAAACTACTTACACGTGGAATTTGGGTGTTCTGGAAGGAAAGCCACGATATCTGTGGATCATTTTTAAAAAGCCAGATGGTGATACTGCGACTGATAAGAATAATGCATTGAGTGATAATGCTAAGGTGAAACAACTTCGCGTTTCTCTAGATGGAACATTTTATCCACGAGATAGATTGGAAATTAATTGGGAAAAAAATGATTTTGCTGAAGCATACAAGTCTTACCAAAAGGTGTGTGAAAGTAATGGAAATAAAGAACCTATTTTAGATATGACAGCATTTAAAAGTTTGTATACAATCTATGCGTTTGACCTGAGCGCTCAAAAGGAAACTATAAAGTCTAATCGAGTGGATACTTCCCTATACATTGAAAGAGGAGAGAGTGAAGAAGTTGATGCATATTGTTTGCTTTTGGAAGAAACAGAATTGCAGATTAATACAGATAATGGTGTGATGATTAGTCTCACATAATTTTTTGTTAAATAAATGAGTGGCAAAGTACCAACTGGGGTATATGTTAATCAAATCAATCTTCATAAACTATCATCTTGTGTTCAAAATCAAAAGCCTTGTACGATTAACGTTAATACAATTCAGAGAAAAGGAGCAGTAAGAATTGATGTTTTGCTCACAAGAGAACAGGTTAAAATCTTGAATGACACTGGCTCACTTAAAATTAAAATGACAAAACCAATGTTGAAAAATATTCAATAAGAGAGACGAGTGGAGGATTTCTCCCATTTCTAATTCCTTTATTTGCTGGTTTAAGTGCGGTTGGAGCATTGACGGGTGGTATTTCAACAGCGGTGAAAACTGCCAACGAAAGGAAGGCTCAACTCCAGGCTCAAAAAGAATTGGAAAGACATAACAATGAGTTGGAGAAACAAATTACTGGAAGTGGTGTAATTGTAGATTTTGCTGAAAAACTTGAAGGTCTGCCTGATAAAGCGAGATTGTTAGTTGGAGATATGCTTTCTTCTATAGCACAAGCAGGTGTAAAATTAACTAAAAGAGGTAATGGATTATATCTTTCTAATAAATAAATGAGCATTGATGAGTGGTTGAAAGAATTTGGAAAGAATACAACATCAAATTTACAACTTGTTAAATAATGTAAGAAATTAAAAATTCATAATGTGGTTATTTGTATGAGAGATGAATTAACAAATGTGCCTAAACATACAAAGAATATTATTATGAACTTAGAAGATAATAATGGGAACGGTTCTCATTGGGTTTGTATTTTTAATAGTCAAGACAAATATTATTTTGATAGTTTTGGTCTTCCACCACCTGTTGAAGTCATAAAATTCTTACAGAATGGTGTTTATCAAACATTTCAAGTCCAAGAATTAAATTCCAAGTGTTGTGGTCAATTATGTCTATATGTGTTATTTCAACTCAACAAAAATTAAAAATTTTATGATATTATTTTTAATCTAATATAAATGACTTATGTTGGTAAAGATGGTTCTATCTTTGGTGTATCTCAAGAACTGTATATTGATTTATCAAATTATTACACAAAGGCACAGGCTGAACGACATAAATATAATATAACCAAAAATATTAACATGAAAAATGCTTATAAATTAAAAAATTATCCAAGCCCGACTGACGCGAATGACTTGGTGAGATTTAGCGATTTATCACAATATATATACTTAAATAAAACAGCCGTGTATTCCAAAGATACAGAAGTGTTGATATTATCTCCAGGTCATACAGAATTCACAGTTCGAATTAAAATAAATTTTTATAAAGAAGGGCGTATCGTTTGTATGAGAATAGAACAATGGGGGTATGATATGAATGATTTAGGGTATAATTGGTCATTTAAAATTAACCTCGAAGACCTGGAACAATTAAATCAGTCTCGTAAGGAAGAATATTATCCACTTGGTATCGAGAATGAGTTTTGTGGGTCCACGATTAGTAAACAACAAATAAAAGAATTTAATAAGGGTAAATATAATAATAGTTTTGCCCTTGTTTATCTCATGAAAACAGAAAAAACAGGATTATATATAATAAGTAAGGAAATACAAAATGATTTAACTATGGGAAGATGGGGAGGTGTTTCGTGCCATAATATTATTCTAACATATATTTCTAATACATAAATGACAGCAAGAAGGCTTCAAGAAAATTATCATTTCTGTGTCCAAGCATACCTTCAAGAAAAGGGTATTCGGTATTTTAATAAATATGTTCTACAACATAAGAATGAGGTATTTTCAATAAAAGATTGGCATTATGCTGATGTTGATAAACCGACAACTTTAGATTTAATTAGAATGTTAAATAATGAAAAAATTATAAAGTTAAGAAAAGGTAAGGCTCTTTTAGAAATTCAAAAGAAATTTTATTGGTTTCCTGTTGTAAAAAAATTATTTTGGATGCAGGAATAACAAGAAATCCTGATGAATATATGTATAATATTCTATGGGGTGTAAACGATTCAAGGATAGTAAGGGATGAGGAAGGAGTTGAAGAAGAGAGGGAAGAGGAGGAGGAGAGGGAGAAGAAAGAGAAGGAGGAAAGAGAGAAGAGAGAGAGGGAGGAGAGAGAGAAGGAGAGGGAGGAAAGGGAGAAGAGAGAGGGAGGAGAGAGAGAAGGAGAGGGAGGAAAGGGAGAAGAGAGAGAAGAGAGAGAGGGAGGAAAGAGAGAAGAGAGAGAGAGAGGGAGGAGAGGGAGGAAAGAGAGTGGATGAATAAATATCAAAATATGGAAGCCAGTGAGATTCAAAAAAGATTAAGGGTATTACAGAAAATAACTCAACCCACCGAGGAGGAAAACAAAGAATTGACAAGTCTATTTGCAATATTTTCTACAAGACTATTGTCATCGGCAAGATATTCATTTTTATTCAAGTTTTTCATTTTTATTTTTTTTCTTAAATAAATGGAGGAGAGAGTGAAGGCATTTCTAAGGATTCTTTATGTTTTAAAAATTAAGATTCAAATGTGCATATTGGAAACTAAAAAGGTTTTTGCACTCTGCAGGAATTTTTCTCATAAATAAATGAGTTATTGTCTCAAATGTAAAAAGAAAACTAATCCTAAAAATATTTCATATATTAAAAGTAAAAATAACAGGGTTATACAAAAAGGTGTATATGTTCGGTGTGTGGTTCAAAAAAAAATCAATTTATCTCCAAACACAAACTCGGAGGAGATATACAAAAGTTTTTATCAGGAAGTAAATTTACAACTACTGGAATACCAGGGGAATTACATCTTCCAGGGTATTCTTTCTGTGGTCCAGGCACAAACTTGGATAAAAGATTAGATGAGGCAGACAATCCTAAATCCTGGAGTAAACCAATCAATAGAGTTGATGAAGTGTGCATGAGACACGATATTGATTATGGGAATACCACAACGTTGGAAGAAAAACATGAAGCCGATAGAGAAATGTTGTATAATTTGTCTCTGATACAAAATCCAACCTTGAGAGAAAAAGTTGATCGGTTCATTGTGAAGAAGATGATCAGTGCTAAATTGAAACTTGGACTTGGAAATTCAAAAAACTTGTAAGCTCTAATGATGTCATTAAGATTGAAGAGCAATTAGCTGATGAATTACATAAACCAATATTCACAAAGTTTCAGAGAAGGAAAGTTTATTCCAAGGAAGTAGATTATATCTGGTCTGCTGATTTGATTGAACTCAATAATGATAAGGGGTACAAGTATGCTTTAACCGTTATTGATTTGAGGAGTAGATATGCGTGGGTTGTCCCTTTAAAAAAACAAAACAGGTAATACTCTTATGTTAGCTTTTCAACAGATATTTAATAAAAGTAAGAGAAAACCTAAAAAATTGTGGACTGATGAGGGTAGAGAGTTTTATAACAAGACATTTATGAATTTTCTAAAAAATAACAGTATTACATTATACAGTACCTTTAATGAAGGGAAGGCAGTTGTTGTTGAACGTTTTAATCGTACCTTAAAAGAGAGACTATATAAAAAATTCACACAACTCGGTTCACAACAATGGTCATCTTTTATTCAGGATATTGTGGATAAGTATAATGACACGATTCACATGTCAACAAATATGAAACCATCAGAAACATTTACAAAATTAAAATATGAAAAAGAGATTAATGTCAGAAAACCTCAGTTCAAAGTTGGTGATATCGTAAGAATATATAGGTGGAAATCTCATTTTGAAAAGGGTTTTACTGAACGATGGATGAAAGAACTTTTTAAAATTGTTGATGTAATAAATACGGTTCCTTGGACTTATAAAATATATGATTTGGAAGGGGAAGAGATTTTAGGTTCATTTTATTCACAGGAATTACAAAAGACAAAACTAAGCAGATCATACCTCCTACTATACACCTTTGTGGACACTAGAGGGACAAGTCCGAGGTGTATTACAGTATATAATGTGTGTCAAGGGGGACGTTCTTAGATCTGTGAACCCCAAACACAGAATCCTCAACTGAATAGTCAAGGCTTAACGTTTGTTTGTGTGTGTGTGTGTGTGTGTGTGTGTGTGTGTGTGTGTGTGTGTGTGTGTGTGTGTGTGTGTGTGTGTGTGTGTGTGTGTGTGTGTGTGTGTGTGTGTGTGTGTGTGTGTGTGTGTGTGTGTGTGTGTGTGTGTGTGTGTGTGTGTGAGTGTGTGTGTGTGTCCCAACCCTCACATTCAAAATCTCAACCCCAACCCTCACATTCAAAATCTCAACCCCAACTCAATCCTCGCCCAACACAATGTCTTTTTCAAAATGAGATTTCCACATATATATATATATATATATATATATATATATATATATATATATATATATATATATATATGTATATATATTTTTCTTCTCTTCTTCCAATTCTGTCTTTTAAGGCTTTCAGGTTTGATGACGTAGAAAGGGGGAGTTAGCCTGCACTTTCTTCCCAGAACGAACAATGTATATTTTTTTTTATGTTTTTTTCTCTTCTTCCAATTCTGTCTTTTAAGGCTTTCAGGTTTGATGACGTAGAAAGAGGGAGTAAGAATTTTCTTGATAGGTTTAGATCCCAAAAAGTGGTAGCATTTCAATTCTTCAAAATAAACCCAACTTTCCAAGTCTCCAAGGTATAACCACATTCCTGTTGAGTTTCCAAGATATGTATCACATTGTGAGTTATCAAGCCAGAACCCACATTTCAAGTCTCCAAAAATATAACCATCTATCCAAGACTCCAAGGTAGAATCACAATTTCCAGAAATATAGTGGGTTTCAGTGATAGATCTCACATAGTATAACTGTGGATCATCAAGGAAATCTCCATTTTTCCAATTTTGATGGGTTTCGGTGATAGATCTCACATAGTATAACTGTGGATCATCAAGGAAATCTCCATTTTTCCAATTTTGATGGGTTTCAGTGATAGATCTCACATAGTATAACTGTGGATCATCAAGGAAATCTCCATTTTTCCAATTTTTATGGGTTTCAGTGATAGATCTCACATAGTATAACTGTGGATCATCAAGGAAAACTCCATTTTTCAAAATGTCTGAAAATTGTGAGTCTCCAAGGTAAAACTTGTATTCTGGCTCATCAAGGTATAACTTGTTCAGGGGGTATTGTCTTGATAACTCACAATGAGTACTATTGTTGCAAAACTCTTTTTCAGGACTTTGCTGGTCTCCAAGGTATAACTCTTTGGTTGGATCATCAAGGACGAACTCATTCTGTGGGTCTTGGTCGCTCATATGGTCTTCAACCAAGCCAACGATTTCGCTCCAAGTTGTAGCAAAAGCAGTATTTTCATTTCGTATTTCAGATACAATTTCCTGTGAGAGAAAATAATAATGTATTAATTAAGTTTTTTAATTATTAAATGAATCGATGTTTAAAAGGAACTAAAAATAGGAAAATAAAATCTTACCTCAATGGATAAGAGGTTTGAATCCAGTTCATCAACTTGAAGGTTTAGTTCCATACAAGTAGTCAATCTCCAAGGAACCCCAAAGTCATCCCACTCAAGGTCTTGCTCGTTCACAAGGTCTTCAACCAAGCCAACAATTTCGCCCCAAGTTGTGGCAAAATCGGTATTTTCATATTGCATTTCAGATACAATTTCCTGAGAGAGGAAATAATGATGTATTAATTAAGTTATTTAATTATTAAACGAGTCGATGTTTAAAAGGAACTAAAAATAGGAAAATAAAATCTTACCTCAATGGATAAGAGGTTTGAATCCAGTTCATCAACTTGAAGGTTTAGTTCCATACAAGTCAGAGAGTTCCAGGCAAGCACACAGCACTCCATCACCAGCAAAAAAAATGTTTAAAATGGAGCCTGGGCTTGAGGCTTTTATAGGGAAAGACTGTTGGCTGTGGTTTCCTGTGGAAATTCCCTGGTGGAATTTCATAACATGATGAAAACCATTTCATAACATGGAAACCATAGAAACTGAAACATGCTGGAATTTTCTAGTGATTTCTTTGTGAGTCAGAGATGAACTGGAAATGATGTAAGAGTAGGTGGGGCTTAGCAAAAGTAGGCGGGGCTTAGGAAAAGTGGGCGTGGCTTAGAAAAAACACCCCATGAAAAGTGGGCGGGGCTTAGGAAAAGTGGGCGTGGCTTATAAAAATACCTCATGAAAAGTGGGCGGAGCTTAGAGGAAAGTGGGCGGGGCTTAAAGAAAAGTGGGCAGGGCTTATAAAAAATCTACAAAAAAGTGGGCGGGGTTAGAGGAAAGTGGGCGTGGCTTACGAAAAGTGGGCATGGCTTAACAAAAAATAACCTGTGGCTCAGGAGGTGGTCAAACAAGAGCATTAAGAGAAGTTTATCATTTCGTAATGGCACAAAAGGGGTATCTTAAAAAATATAAAGATTCAAATGTTTTGTTTGTCAATATTTTAGATGGGGATTATTGTGCAAAGAAAATTAAACTATTGAAGGAATTTGAGAATGAACAAATCTTTATAGGTTCAATGAGTGAGCTAAACAATATGCATCGGTTATTTGATAAAGAGTGTCCCGAGGCTAAGACGTTTTAGATATTTCTTTCAAATCACCTTTAACAAATCTTTATCTTGTTGTTTGGGTTATTTGAATAGAGAGCCCCTAGGTTAAAAGGGGAGACAAATAAATATACCTTGGGATAAAAAGGGGGTTTATTTTTAGGGAAAAAAAAAGGGAATCGCTGAAAATCCTCCATTCATTTACATAGGGAAAAGTGAGCCAGAATCAGTATATTCACCCTACTCACCTCCATGTTATTAAAAACACCTCACCTCCACGTTGTTAAAAACACCTCACCGCCACTTTATTAAAAACACCTCACCGCCACGTTATTAAAAACACCTCACCGCCACGTTATTAAAAACACCTCACCGCCACGTTATTAAAAACACCTCACCTCCACGTTATTAAAAACACCTCACCGCCACGTTATTAAAAACACCTCACCTCCACGTTATTAAAAACACCTCACCTCCACGTTATTAAAAACACCTCACCTCCACGTTATTAAAAACACCTCACCTCCACGTTATTAAAAACACCTCACCTCCACGTTATTAAAAACATCTCACCTCCACGTTATTAAAAACACCTCACCGCCATGTTATTAAAAACACCTCACCTCCACGTTATTAAAAACACCTCACCACCGCGTTATTAAAAACACCTCACCTCCACGTTATTAAAAACACCTCACCTCCACGTTATTAAAAACATCTCACCTCCATGTTATTAAAAACACCTCACCGCCACGTTATTAAAAACACCTCACCTCCACGTTATTAAAAACACCTCACCTCCACGTTATTAAAAACACCTCACCTCCACGTTATTAAAAACACCTCACCTCCACGTTATTAAAAACACCTCACCTCCACGTTATTAAAAACACCTCACCTCCACGTTATTAAAAACACCTCACCGCCACGTTATTAAAAACACCTCACCTCCACGTTATTAAAAACACCTCACCACCACGTTATTGAAAACACCTCGCCTCCACATAATTCAAAACACACCACCACATTATTCACAACACCTCACCACATGTCGCTATCTAGACAGACTTGTTTTAACTGAGGATAAGTACATGAGTTGACGCCTGGTGTTGGCTTAATGGTTAGGATGGTGGGCTTGGGATCCTATGATCCAGAGTTCAAATACCACTCGGCTGTTGAATTAATACCTGGTGGGATTAACTCTGCCTGTCATCCTTCCGAGGTCGGCAAAATTAGTGCCAGCTTGCTGGTATACTGTATCGGAGAGGCGTCCCATCCAGTATTGTGTCCAATAGCCAAGGAGACTGCTTAGGCAGCACCAACACTCTGCACAGAGAATGGTCCCAATGGATGGATGGATGGTTGAAGTGGCTGGCTTGGGATCCCAGGGTCCTGAGTTCAAGCCCCTGCCAACCAATGAATTAACACCAGGTGGGGTTGACTCAGCACTGTTATCCTTCCCAAGTCGGTGGAATGAATACCAGTGTACTGGGGTAATAATCATTCAGGGTAACCTGTGTCAGAGTGGTGACCCGTCCAGGATTGCACTTCTTGCCAATGAAACTGCCTCGGCAGTCCTACGCACATTTATGGCATGAAAGGTATGGTACTGTTAAGTACGTGAGTTGCCGTATTGTCATGATTTACACTAAGCAGAATTCAAATATTAATTTTGCAAATTTCTTTGTTATATTCATGATATTGCCGTGTCCAGTGGGTCTGTCCCTACTTGGATGGACGGCCAAATACTTCCCCTTGGAGGCTTACTGCGGAGATTCTCGGAGATTATGGTGCATGCACGTGAAGGAAATGGTGGGATAAAAACAGCCAGGAGCTTTACCAGGATGATAGCACAGCACAGGGGTTTTACTCTCAAACCCACAATAGATATACGGACACCAGCAACTTAAATAAATAATGATTTAAAAAACAGAAAGATCAACAATTATAATGGGAATGAATCAAGACGTGACAAAACCTAAATCTAATTTTGAGGCCCCTCCACACTGACTCAAATGGCTCGACACGAGGCTTTGGCTCTGCTCCCACATGCAGACAAACTCACCTCAGCACGAACACAAGAATCGTGCAGTCTTCTTCATGCGTTGAAGGAATGCCAGCCGTAATGCCCTGCTCTTTTGACCGCAGATCCTGCCTCTTTTGCTTCTGTCCTGCTTCAAGCCTTCTTCTCCGAACATGTCTCTCTCCTCCTGCAACGACGTGCTCCCCGTTATATTTTCAGACGTGCGCCGTTCTCTCCGATCGCCTCCCTTCCGCCGAACTCCACTTATGTGTTCACTTCTGATCTCCCTTTGACGTCATGCCTCTCAATCATCCACCCCTGAGGGCGTAGTTTCACCCTACGTCACCCTTGGAGGTGGGGCTTCTTGCCTGCTTGGTAGTGCAGCTCGGTTGTAATGGTTGTTGTGGTTATAAAAACGTAATTCTATCATTGCTGGTTTGTAATACAAAAACATAGGGAAAAGTCACAGGAGGGCAATTACATACTGGGAGAAATTATCCTTAATCTCTATCTAATTAACACCGCACCACCAACCCCCCCCCCTCCCCCATGTGGTGACAAGTAACACTTAAGCTCACAGTTTCCCTACTTAGTTTACATCAAGATTTCTCCTACACGTCCACGGGCCAAGCAACTCCATACGATCCTATCTTTCCTTTGAAATTCCTCCATCTACCCCAGAAACATAACATAACAATATTACATTTTTAGATTCTCGTGGAGGATCTCTAAGTCTTACTCACGTTGTTGTTCTTGTGGACTTTTTTTGTTTCACAGCCTCCAGTTTTCATCGAAACTTCCTGAAACTTGGCGTATATATGTAAAAAATACCCTGTGCAGACAGTAACCATCTCCGATTTTGAAAATTCCTCTGAGAAAAAAGGTTATGACGTCAAAATATCTCCGCTAATGGAAATCGCCTAAAAATTAATCTCCGAAACTAGGCAAGCTTTTTGAATTCTGTTTGCAGGAATCAAACAGGGCGCACATATGATACATCACTATGACTTCATATCAATTTTTATGACGTCATTCCTATTTTTTGACATTTTTTGTTTCACAACCCAGAGTTTTCATCGGATCTTCGTGAAACTTGCCATGTATATGCAGAAAGCCCACGCACAGGCAGCAACCATCTCCGATTTTGGAAATTCTTCCTTGAAAAAAGTTAACGTCATAATATCGCCACTAATGGAAATCGCCTTAAAGATTATCTCCGAAACTAGGCAAGCTGTTTGAATTTTGTTTGTGGGAATCAAGCCGGGCATTAGCACAGATCATTTATCGCAAACCTGACACATCACAATGACGTCATATTCGTTTTTATGACGTCATCATTAAGAGGACGAGGATCTTAGCTCATTCGAGCTTGTTATAAGCAATTGAAGTTGAAGATTTCAGTGGAAAAAAATTTTTTTGAAAAGAAAATACCCTTATGAGGTACAGTACATATGGGATTGGTAGTTGCATCCCAGAAGTTTGGTACAATTTCGCAAACGTTTGAGGGAGTAGTTCAGTGACAACACAGGACAGGACAACACAGACACTGCACAGATGTATATATAAATGTATCCTTTGTGATTTTTACCTTGAATTCCCATTTATGAGCGAAAATATTTTAAGAAGCTGCATGACATGCATATTGGGATTAAATAGAGGCATATACAAGAACCAAATACTTATTTATTCCAACAAATTACACATCAAGTGCAGTTTTTACATCAAATTTTATTTAAGTGTGCAATATCTCCAATAAATTGGGCAAGCATAGTTGCAAAACGGACATGGTACTCATCAAAATGACAATATGGACTCAAATATGTACATTCAGCGGTATATTTCAAAGTCGGTATTATATAGGAAGCCTTCGAGTGAGGACTTGTTTTCCGACCCTTTTTGAAATCTACATGCTTTAAACGATAAATATGCAAATTTTCATACTTCCTTCCAGAAGTGAACATCTCTTTCAATTTTTGTCGCATATCCGCCTGACTACAGCCTGAACAAGGTTCAATCACTCACCTTCGAAGTTTCGCGAAGAATGCCTTAAGTTGTCGAATTCTTCCGATTTGCACACAAAGTTGGCAGGAGGGTCTGCGCAGCCCTCACATGGGGCCTTTTCACGTGTCGAGGTAAAACGGTTCGATTTGCAATTCAACAACACAATCGGTCATTGATCGATGTCCCAAAGGTCATTCTGTCAATAATTGAATCCCTGATGGTCAGTCCGAAGGGATTCTTCGCAGTGGAATTGTACAGTACATTATAGCCTCGTTATGTTTCTGTTGCTTTCGTGGAATTACATTTTGGGTCTAGTGCATATTAACAGGTATGATCTGTAGACCAATGACATGGACACACATAGCCCATGGAGCACAAAGCAGGATGCTTGAAGAAAAGCCCGAAGGAGGGTCAATGTTACTCCATTAGTCCCCAATGTAAAAAGGCAAGCAAACTAATTTTGGGCTGATATTTTTTCAATAACTATTAGAAACACCCGCGTTGACAGACAGACAGATAGACAGAGAGACAGACAGACAGACAGACAGACGCAGGCACGCTGAGACCGAGCTCCTTTAATATACAGTGTTGGATTTGGGAAAGTGTTGAGAGATTTATCATTATGTATTTGTATGCCTGGTGTTGGCTTAATGGTTCGGGTGGTGGGCTTGGGATCCTCGGCTCCTGAGTTCAAATCCTTCCCTGCCGTTGAATTAATACCAGGTGGGGTTGACTCAGCCTGTTATCCTTCTGAGGTTGACAAAATGAGTACCAGCTTGCTGGGATGATTGAGCCATTTGAGTATGTTGGAGTGGTGACCTGTCCAGGATTGTGCCCAAAAGCCCAGGAGACTGTTTGGCACCACCAACACTGTACAGAGTATGGTCCAAATGGATATGTTTATAATGCTCTGGATAGAGTTTGGTTCCAATGGAAATGTTTATGCTTCTCATCTCCAGATGGTAAAGTCAACAGCTTTCGCCCTTCAGAGGAAGGGAACATATATTTTTAAACTCATGCCTATGCATATTGTACGGCCTCTGAAAGAATACTACTACAATGACTGTGTGATTTGACCTGTGTTTCATGAACCGGAATTGAATGGTGCTTAGGCCTGACATTTTACGATAGCCGATTTGAGCAGGAATTTGGAATCTGTCCCAATATGCCATCATGCAAGGGTATACTTTTGCGAGACACCATGGGATACTTATCGTCCACTGGGAACACATAAAGAGGTATTATCAATATTTATTTCTCATGATTGGCTGTAAAAATGCCTTGCAGGGCTTCATGAGACAACGCTCAAAACACCATTGTTGCCATTGATAAGGAAAGCAAATAGATGATGGTGCAGAAGGAAAAGTGGAGTCTTCAATGGTGTGTTTGGAGTCCTATTCCCAAGAATAAAAAAGCGACATGGATTAATGGATTGAGTATTTAACGGTAGTGATAACAAGGAAAAAGAAGGAAATTTTATGCAGGACGAGGCCCATCATCACCCCTGCACAATACCAAGAACAGATTAAACTAGAAGGGCACTCGGAAGAGCGCACACCTCCACCTCGTAATGCCTGATCCACGAGAACATATCGAGCCAAATCAATACATGTTTGAAATATCATGCTCTACAGTATATCGTTTTTGGTCCCATCTCTCAATGGTGAAGAATCACTTTAAAAATTAAATAATTCTCTTATGCAGATCCAGATTCTGATCTTCACCAAGATCAAATCAGTTCGTCCTTGTCAGACACCCAAGCTGTCCACAAAATTTCATTTGGATCCGTCCACAACTTTTTGAGATATCCTATTCACAGACAGACAGAAAGGCAGACAGAGTCCTCTTGGGTATGTCTGCATCAAGTTTGAACATCTGGATTTTGGGATTTTTCTTCCATTCTTCCTTCCAGATTTTCTCAAGCTCTGTCAAGTTGGATGGGGAGCCTCGGTGAACATCAATCTTCCAGTCTTTCCACAGATTATCAATGGGATTAAAGTCTGAGCTTTGGCTGGGCCACTCAAGGACTTTCACATTCTTGTTGTGAAGCCATTCCAGTGTTGCTTCAGCTGTATGCTTGGGGTCATTGTTCTGTTGCAACGTAAAAATCTTCACCGCAGTCTGACGTCTTTTGCACTCTGAAGCAGGTTCTCCTCAAGGATTGGCTGTTGGACAACACACACACGCAAACCAAAAAAGACAACAAGGACAACAAAGCAGAGATAAAAAAAAAGTTTGCTTTAAAAGCACCGAGCCAATAACAAAAACAAAATGAAGAAGAAGAACCTTTCTAACCCACTGTGTTTTGTTCGTTTCTATCGGCTTTACCTATTTCATATTTTAAAATAACTCTTTGTACATCCATGAACCAAAAACATGCGTACGGCTTATGTGCAGATATAATACATCGTGGTGATACACCTGGGATCATTCCAATTGTACTGGGCTATGGACTAATACCCAGGCCTAAGGCCTGAGGCCTACTGATTTGTGCTTCTTCATGCAATGGCGGCACATGATTTTATTGTGGTGGAGTCAGGCCAGCTGTTCGTCAAATGGGTGTAAAGTGGTGTGGTGGAGACAGCGCAGCTGAACACTGACCCATCAATACTAGTGTGTGTGTGTGTGTGTGTGTGTGTGTGTGTGTGTGTGTGTGTGTGTGTGTGTGTGTGTGTGTGTGTGTGTGTGTGTGTGTGTGTCCATCCTCCATATCTCCAAAACCATGAAACTTATCAGCCTGAAACTTTGCATGCATACCAAGGGAACTCCAAGGAAGTGAATGACAGAAAATTGGGTGTTTGGGTTAATGTTAATTGAAACACACCTTTTCAAGATCATTTACGGCCTTATTTAATTAAATCCTTTATCAGGCGCCATCCTTGGCCACCTCCCTCTCTGGGGTCTTAAGGCGTATCCTCGGTTACCTCGCTGGGGTCTGAAGTCACAATCTTTTTTGGCCCGCTTCACCATGCATTGACTTGGAACAAGCAGCAACGATTTCTTCACGACAAAGTTGTTTTTTTCACTTTCCTCACTCATATTATCGATACCTACGAATCGCTGGATACATGACAATGCTTTTAAATTCCCTGAGATGCCAGCGTTCGTGGATTTATTTCATTTCTGCACATGCCATAACCTCAAGACTCTCTTAAACTAAGCCAAGTTTAAAAATGTTTAAGCTCCAGATTTGAACTTAGCAGCAGTTCCGACGGCTAAAGAGTGTTCACTTCTCAAATTCGGACATTTGATATTTCAGGAATCTCCGGGAGGGTGTGTCTTTGCTATGACAATTCGGAGATTGCTCCCGCTTGTCAATGTAGCCGATGGATGGTGGTTATGCCTGGATGGTGGTTATCTCTGCACATCAGAATGGTGGTTATCACCACACATATCCAGACAGTGGTTATGAATCCACGCATCCGAATGGTGGTTATGTCCACACATATCCGAACAGTTATCTCTGCACGTGTCCGATCGATGGTTATCTCTGCACGTATCCGGATGGTAATAATCTCCACGCATGTCCCGGCACTGGTTATCTCCAGGTGCTGGTTATCTCTGCACCTATCCGGATAGTAGTTATCTCCACGCACATCTGGATGGTGGTTATCTCTGCATGTATCCGGATGGTGGATATCTCCACACTTATCCAGACGGTGGTTACATCTGCATGTATCCGGACAGTCGTTATGTTCACATGGTGGTTATCTTCATATGTGTCTGGACTAAGGACTTACAGTGGTTATCTCCATACATGCCTGGCCAGTGGTTATGTCTGAACAGTTGTTATCTCCATATATGTCCAGATGGTATTATATCTGCACATATCCGGATGGTGGTTATCTCCGCAGGTATCTGAACTGTGGTGATCTCCACAATTATCTGGACAGTGGTTATGTCCAGACAGTGGTTATCTCCATATATGTCTGGATGGTGATTATTTCTGGATGGGCACTCCCCTCACACTGCCTTCCCTTTCTCTCCCCTCATGTTGCGTTCCCTTGCTCTCCCCTCACGCTGTCTTCCCCTCCCTTCACACTTCTTTGCCCTCCATTAATGCTGCCTCCTCTTCCCCACTCATCCTCTCTCCACCACCCCTCCTCTCTCCACCACCCCCTCCTTCCTCACTCCCCTACCTCTCTGCGGTCTCTCTACCTCCTCGCTCATCCACCCCTCTCTCTCCTCCCCATCTCCCCCCCTCCCCCACCATCGTAGACCCATAGTCCGGATGGTGGTTATGTCAGGCTGGACCCTCCGCTCACAATACCTTCCCTTGCTCTCCCCTTGCTCTCCTTGTTTACTATGACAGTTCGGAGATTGCTATCACTTGCCAATCTCGGTGATGGATGGTGGTTATCTCTGTGCATCGGAAGGGTAGTTATTACCGCATGTATCCAGACAGTGGTTATATCCGGACATATCCGAACGGTTGTTATCTCTGCATGTGTCCGGGCAATGCTTATCTCCACACATATCAGGATGGTGGTTATATCTGCACGTGTCCGAATGGTGGTTATCTCTGTGCATGTCCGGACGGTGGTTATCTCCAGACGCTGGTTATCTCTGCATGTATCTGGATGGTGGTTATCTCCACAGGTATCTGAACGGTGGTGATCTCCACATTTATCTGGACAGTGGTTATGTCCGGACAGTGGTTATCTCCATATGTGTCTGGATGGTGGTTATTTCTGGATGGGCCCTCCCCTCACACTTCTTTGCCCTCCATTAATGCTGCCTCCTCTTCACCCACTCCTCTCTCCCCCGCCCCTCCTTACTCCCCCTTCCTTCCTCACTCCCCAACCCTTTTGCGGTCTCCCTACCTCCTCACTCATCCACCCCTCTCTCTCCTCCCCTCTCTCTCCTCCCCATCCCCCTCACCCTTCCCCACCATCGTAGACCTATTGTCCGGTTGGTGGTTATGTCAAGCGGGACCCCAACTGCTCACAATGCCTTTCCTTGCCCTCCCCTCATGCTGCCTTCCCTTGCTCTCCTTGCTTAATGTGACAGTTCGGAGATTGCTGTCGCTTGCCAATCTAGGTGATGGATGGTCGTTTATGTCTGCACATCCGAATGGTGGTTATCACCGTACATATCCAGACAGTGGTTATGTCTCCACGCATCCGAATAGTGGTTATGTCCACACATATCCGAACGGTTGTTATCTCTGTACGTGTCCGGTTGATGGTTATCTCTGCACGTGTCCGGATGGTGGTTATCTCTGCACGTGTCCGGATGGTGGTTATGTCCACACATATCTGAACGGTTATTATCTCTGCATGTGTCCGGTCGATGCTTATCTCCACACGTAACCGGATGGTGGTTATCTCCGCGCATATCTGGATGGTGGTTATCTCTGCATGTATCCAGATGGTGGTAATCTCCACACTTATCCAAACGGTGGTTACATCTGCACGTATCGGGACAGTTGTTATGTTCACATAGTGGTTATCTTCATGTGTCTGGACTAACAGTGGTTATCTCCATACATGCCTGGCCAGTGGTTATGTCTGGACAGTAGTTATCTCCATATATGTCCAGATGCTATTATATCTGCACATATCCGGATGGTGGCTATCTCCGCAGGTATCTGAACAGTGGTGATCTCCACACTTATCTAGACAGTGGTTATGCCCGGACAGTGGTTATCTCCAAATGTGTCTGGATGGTGGTTATTTCCGGATGGGCCCTCCACTCACACTGCCTTCCCTTTCTCTCCCCTCATGTTGCCTTCCCTTGCCCTCCCCTCATGCTGTCATCCCCTCCCCTCACACTTCTTTGCCCTCAATTAATGCTGCCTCCTCTTCCCCACTCCTCCTCTCTCCACCAGCCCTCCTCACTCCCCCCTCCTTCCTCACTCCCCTACCCCTCTGCGGTCTCCCTACCTCCTCACTCATCCACCCCTCTCTCTCCTCCCCATCTCCCCCCACCCACCCCACCATCGTAGACCCATTGTCCGAATGGTTGTTATGTCAAGCCGGACCCTAACCACTCATAATGCCTTTCCTTGCCTTCCCCTCACACTGCCTTCACTTGCTCTCCCCTGCCCTCCCCTCACACTGCCTTCACTTGCTCTCCTTGTTTACAATAACAGTTCGGAGATGGCTATCGCTTGCCAATCTAACTGATGGATGGTGGTTATGCCTGGATGGTAGTTATCTCTGCGCATCTGAATGGTGGTTATCACCGCAAGTATCCAGACAGTGGTTATGGCCACGAGCAACTGAATGGTGGTTATGTCCGCACATGTCCGAACGGTTGTTATCTCTGCACGTGTCCGGTTGATGGTTATCTCCGCATGTATCCGGATGGTGGTTATCTCTGCACGTGTCCAGATGGTGGTTATTTCCGTACATGTCCGGACGGTGGTTATCTCCAGACGCTGGTTGTCTCCACACCTATCCGGCCGGTAGTTATCTCTGTACATATCTGGGTGGTGGTTATCTCTGCATGTATCTACATGGTGGTTATCTCCACACTTATCCAGATGGTGGTTACATATATACGTATCCGGATAGTCGTTATGTTCACATTGTGGTTATCTTCATATGTGTCTGGACTAACAGTGGTTATCTCCGGACTGCGGTTATCTCCATACATGCCTGGCCAGTGGTTATGTCTGGACAGTCATTATCTCCATACATGTCCAGATGGTATTATATCCGCACATATTCGAATGGTGGTTATCTCATCTCTGCACGTATCTGGACAGTGGTTATGTCCATACGTGTCTGGAAGGTGGTTATTTCCGGATTGTGGTTATCTCTGGATGGGCCCTCCCCTCACACTCCCCTCGCCTGCCCTCCCCTCACGCTGCCTTCCTTTGCCCTACCCTCCTTGCTCCTCTGCTTGCTCTCAAAACCCTCCTCACTCCCTCCTCCTTCCTCACAACCCACCCCTCCTCACTCCCCCTCCACCCTTGCTCTCGCTCCCTCCTCTCCCTCCCCTCACCCTACCCTCTAGCCTCTCTCCCTCCTCTATCCCTCCCCTTCTTCTTAATCTCCCTCCCCCCTCCCTCCAACTAATATTCCCATCAGCAAAGCGACGGGTTGTATTTGCTAGTGTGCAATAGTACGAGCTGAAATACCTGTTCTACGCCTGGGGAAATCTGAGTATGTGGGATCAGGGGGAATGTGGAGGGGGTTGGTGAGAGGAGGGGGAGATGATGTGGGAATAGAAAGTGGAGTGGGGGACATACCTTGTTGCCCAGGTGAACCTGAGTTTAGGGGGTGAGAATGGAAATTGGTGGGGTTGTGGGAGGCTATCTGGATGTTGGTGTGGGGGAATGTCAAAATGCAAAACTATCGTGGAATACTGGACACACTTGATGCCAATTTAGAGCCCCACAACCGTTCAGCCTCAACTTTTGCATATATATCAACACAAATCTGCCGGAATAGACATTTGCTGCGTAGCAAAATGTTGAAGTCACCATTACGTGGAAACACAAGCGAAAAAGAGTCGAACTTCACGGTAGGCACCTTGAACTAAGTAGGAGCTGATTGACTCTGGAGGGTGTAGCCATCCTCTCCATTTGGAAACAAGAGTGGGTATTGGAGAGGATATAGGACCTGTGGGTCTCACATATTCATAAGAGGAAGCTTTCTCGATGATGTAAAATATTACCATGCTTGCCGTGCTCCATATCTCTCATCAGAAAGGCAACCTCATTGCATTAAGAGGCATTGAAGCACCTCTCATGCTCAGTCCTGGACCGTCAATCTGCAATGATGACAATCTTGTAATCTCTGTTGATTGAGTCAGTCAAGAAGTTTATGGCCATCTTGAGGCTGTTTATGTAGACATTGCAGTTGTGCAGCATCTCCTGTAGGTCATGGACAACATGTTGCTTCCGCCCAGGAAACATTTTCTACTGAGTTTGCACGTCTTCTTCACCCAAGAAGTAAAGTTGCGCAAAGTTCGCATCTTCATTGGGTCAGGTCAAGTATGGAAACACGCCAGCGGCGTTCGTCTCAGGATGCGTCTGGGTGGTATTTATGTCTGGAGGGGAGTTTGTCTCCAGACCGTGTTTATCGTATGACTGGTAGAAAATTGATTTCAGACATTATTTTGTTTCCATCTTCACTATTATTCGATGTAGAATCATTTTGATGAGAAAGTATGAATCGTAATTAATGCTCCACCACACGTGTGCCTTCCCTTCTTCTCACCTCACACTGTTTACCCTTCCCACACCCCTACTTGCTCCCCTTCCTTCCTCTCTCCTTTCCCCTCCTCCTTTTCACTCTTCCTGCATCTTTTCTCCACCGCTCTCTCCCTCTTCCTCCCTCTTTTTCCCCCTCCCATCTTTAGTATTACCATCAGCGAAGCGACGGGTGGTATTTTGCGAGTGCTTAATATTCTTACCCATTTCCTTCTCGTACATTTTTTTGGCCGGCCTCGTTATTTTCTTAACTTGCCTCTACTCCGATAGTGCCTCCACTCCAGTCCTGTTAATTTAAACCTAATAAATGCCTTCTGCTTCTCCTTAATCGCATTCCTTATCTCACTACTCAACCACCCTGACCTCTTTCTGTTTCTGGTTTTACACCACATTGGAATGTACTTACTCTGCACTCTACACATTTGCTCCTTGAAAGTTTCCCATTTCTCTGATGCAGATTGTCCTATTGTTAACCTCTCCCAATCTACATCAACCAACTCTCTCCTCATGCCCTCAAGGTTTGCCTTCCTGCAAATCTAATAGCCTTACTCGAGTTGCTCTTACTCTTAACAATATGCGAACACACACAATGTTCTGGTCACTTGATCCTAAATGCTCTTTGACCTCCACCTCCTCCACAATATTGGATTCGTTATTTAAAAGGAGGTCCAACATTGCACTCCCCTCCCCCCCCCCTCGTGGATTTATCTACAAACTGGGTGAAGAAGCAATCCGAAACTCGATCTGGGAAATCCGCGGCTGCTCTGCCCTTTTTCTATTCCTGGACCCAATAATCTATCCCTCACAAGTTAAAATCCCCCATAATTCGTCAAGAGTTTTGAGTCAAGTTATGACGACACTGCAATCCAATGCAGAAGACACAAAACCACAAATGTAATTACACAGAAATTACCCAAAGAGCAAAACCGGCCTCTGTCATAACTTGTCCAAAGTGTTGAAATATTCTCCATGTGAATTCCCATTTACAAACTGAGACACTCGATGACATGTGAAAACTAGCACGGCACTCGGTAGAGCACAGACCTCTGCCAGGCTGAACAGTTTACGTTTTCTCTCCCACTAATAGGCCGAATCTGGATCCTGACCTTAACCAAAAACTAATCTGCTTGTTCTTGTCACATAACCAACTCATTTACCTCGTTTTGTCATAACTCATCCACAACTTTTTGAAATATCATGATATATATAATTTGTGGCCCTGTCTCTTAATTTTATAAATTAGGCCTATGCTGACCTTTTGACCATCAAAATAATTGGTGGTTGAATTCATTGACCTGATATGCAAATCCTGTTCAAATTTCAAGTCAATTGGATGAAAACTGAGAATTTTAGAAATTACACTTAAGTTGTTGACCTTTGGCCTATGCAGACCTCAAAAATAGTTGGTGGTTGAATTCAGTGACCTGATATCCAAATCCTCTTCAAATTTCAAGTCAATCGGATGAAAATTGACAATTTTAGAAATTTGGCCTATTTTGACCTCAAAAGTAATAGGTGGTTGAATTCAGTAATTTGTAATGCAAATGCTCTTCAAATTTCAAGTTAATTGGATTAAAATTGAGGATTTTTAAAAATTTGGCCCATGTTGATCTTTTGGTCATTGTTGACCTTTTGGCCTAAGTTGACCTCAAAAATAATAAGTGGCTGAATTCAATGACCTGATATTTAAATGCTCATCAAATTTCAAGTCAATAGAATAAAATTTACAATTTCAGAAATTTGGTCTATGTTGACCTTTTGGGCTATGTTGACTTTTTGGTCTATGTTGACCTTTTGGCCTATGTTGACCTCAAAAATATTTTGTTTAATTCAGTCACCTGATATGCAAATACTCTTCAAATTTCAAGTCACTTGGATGAAAATTGAGGATTTTAGAAATTTGGTCTATTTTGACCTTTTAGCTGATGGTAACCTCAAACATAGTTGGTGGTTCAATTCAGTGACCGGATTTGCAAATCCTTTTCAAATTTTAAGTCAATCGGATGAAAATTTATGGCGTTAGAAATTTGAAAAAGTTGTTGACCTTTGGCATATGATGACCTTTTGACCTCAAAAATCCATCGAATTCTGTCAGACCACCAACTCCACCATTTGGTGAAGTTTCCTGAACATTGGTTTAAAATTGTGAACTGTAGGCGATTAAAGGTGAGCGGACAGGCAAACAAACGGAAGCCATCAACATACTTGTCAAAAAAAGTTGATCGCCGATGATGCAGCGTCTTTTGCACCACCTTATTTAACACGTTACACATTAGATATTGTGCCTATTGTTTGTGTCCTTTTGAACGTGTCTAAAAACAGCAAGTGTCTTGTTTGGAATGATTTTCAATTTTCTTTGACTGCCAGGCAGAAAGACGAAAAAAACATTGATCTCACTCCTCTGCCGGTGCACAATCGGGACGAATTCATTGCCAAAGGGCTACTAAACTGCAGGTTTGTTTTCAGATTTGTGTTCAGAATATTACATTCAATTGAAACCAAGTTGACCCTCAATCATAAACTGATGTTTGAAGACAGACAAACAGACAATAGTCAGGGAGTAATATGCAAATATTTGATGGAATTAGGCCTTTGCAAGTACAAGCATGAAATTTGGCTCATGCGTAGATAAGTATCACAGCAACATTTTCAGATATGGAGCCACCTCCAAAGTTACCTCCCGTGATTGTGGTGGCCATTTTCCAATATGGCCGACAGGTACACAGAGGTTTACACTGTTAATTATGTTAAAAATCGTTTTGAGTGAATTTATCTGGCTACAAATACGAATAAAACAATGAAACAAAGCTTCTATATATCGTCATATATCATCATCATATTTTGTTGTATTTCTTTATCTTTGTTATTTTGTATATTATTAAATAATAAGTTATGATTTATAGAGTAATCGTTTTCTGAAAACTGTACGGGCAGATATCCAATCATTAAGAACTTGAGCTATAGCAGAGGTAATCTTTTTATCTTCCGCCAAGACAATTTGGAAACATAATTACAGTAATTATACATGTACTTAATTCTCCACATCTGCTGGGGGTAAAGAACAGAATAACCCGTGAATGGAAAAATATAGGCGCCAATTTTGGGCTATTTCAATGTACACGTTTGAATTATTTATGAACTATTACTTTCCAAAAAAGCAACAAAGTAATCAAATACAATAAACTGAATTCAAATTGGCTAACCCTGTATCAGGGTGCTGGGTCCTGGGGATCCTGTGACAGACCAATACCATATGATTAGGGTACCCAGTAATCGTGGCACTCGGATGTTTAACATTGGACTAACAGAAACCAATAATATGAAACAATTCCTTTATTACATATTAACGCGTGCTTCAAGTTCTATGAATGCCAAATTGCTCTTTGCATGCACTCCGATTTTCGTAGCAAACATGTCGAAACACGTCCTGCTTGCAGCATAGACCAAAGGGGATTTCACAGCAAAAATACGGTTCCATCTTCAAACATCACAATTTACATTTTACACCATTACACGCACATAGTGCGGTACATGGCAAAGCTGCCTTTATACTGTACATTTGCAACGGCTAACACGCCCTTTTCTACACCCACAGCGAACAAGCTCTCTGGCTGAGGTGCTAACTTCAAGCAACTTGGTCCAAAAGGGTTTCCAGTTTGCTGGAACCCACCAACCCCACTTCTCAGGAGAAGGTAAATCTATGATGGCATGCAGTGACTTCCCCCAACAAAATCCACGCTGGTAAATAGCTCTTCTGACATGTTGTTCTAGGGCTGCCCTTGTGGGAGGAATCGCATCCATAGCTCTCCCTTTCTTTGTGAATAGTTCCTGGTGTGCCTCATCAATTGTTTCAGCATTGCTTGTGCGGTCATACAAGTAAATTGTAAACTTTTCAAGCATTTTGAAGTGGTTATCGGATATGTCATCAGGTCCTTTTGAGAGTGCTAGAAAAGTATCTGTCACTTCTTCACACAACCTCCACGTCTCCCATGCAGTTCTCTTGCCACGGGTATACAATGATGACGCTGTATCACATCCTGTGCAGGCATGGAAGAATGGCAGTGCTTCAGATTTCAATGGTCCAAGGCACGTAATGATTTCATGGACAGGAATATATCTGAATGACTTTGCTGTTCCAAACGCAATCCATATCTTGGGTATTGAAAGTTCAGCCCCTGCAGCCACAGGTAAAACAGAAACATCTGTATCCACTGTACGTATAGCGCTGTGCTTGTCGCCCTGTCGTACTGCGTCTGCGAGGTGGAGGACCATCCTCGTATCAGCTCCCTCATGATCACATGGGGATAGAAAGCTGATATCCCGTTCCCTATTGCAGACGACACTGCGCCCAACGGTGCTTATAATTTCTTTCTCCGTGGAATGTTGTGCAACGTATCCGACTAAGAACGTAAACAGCTTTCTCATTCTCGTCAATTCTTAGGAATTCCTTCCAATTTCCTGGTAGACGTACGTGTGCAGCAACCCTGTGCCAGACTCCTTTACCGCGGTTCATCCTTGTCTGGGCCTTCAGACTATTATCCAGGTACTGATCCCATACGATGTCGAAGCGACTCACATTTTGGAGGTGGCGATCGAAATATGGAATGAATACCTTCAAGGCATAATCCTTGAATGTTGTAATTGCAATTGGCTTTGGGATATTCACCATTGCAGTACCATCAATAATGATAACATCAAAGTTTGGTGTGTCGCAGGTAGCTTCAATGCTTTTCTCAAGACACTGCATGAGATCAGACTTTCTTCCGTGCCGAAGCTTACCTAAAAAGGACAGCGCTGGTGGACATGCCTGATTTTCATGTTGAAAGAACTTACTTAGGTTTCCATCTCTAGACTTGCAAGCAATATACAGCCTTGAAAAAAGGGAGCAATCACTCTTGAGAGATGACAGTTGTACGCTTGCTTTAGATTTTTCTCTGGGAGATGGTCGGCTGAACAGAGACAATTTGTTATTTTTGATTGGTTCTGATATTGAAGTAGACCTTTCGATAAGTCGGTCTTTCGTAAAGGTTTCATACTGTTTCTGTCCTAAATCTTCTGCATTGTAGATATCTACAATATCCCTTGTGTCTAATGTCATTAAATCATGGCTCATCTCTGTAAATGGATTTCCCATTTCTTCCAAGACATTACATAAATCACTGACTTGCCGAACAAAGGTTTCCTGTGTGGCTTTATTCTGCTCATGACGTTTGGTGACATGGCTTATTCTTTTGTTTGGCCTTTCCATGGAAGCCTCAAATTCTGCAGTTACTCTTACAATTTCTGGGCCAGCAACCATCCAATACCTCAGTGCATCTGGATTTTGAGTCAGACCGATAGCTCCTCCCTCGCTTTTGACAGAATTGTTTTGCTCGTGTGCCTGGTCGATTGCCATTGATGAAAACACCCTGGTTGATTTGTTAATGGTAAATTTACCATTGTTAAATTCCTCAGCTATATCTGGATGACGTTCCTCCAAACCTGCAATATCTCTAATGTGTACCGGTAACCATCTGGCGTAGTTAATGTGATCGAAACTGAAGAACCAAGGTGCAAGTGCTGATAAACTGTCTATATACAGAGGGAAGTTTGCTGTTCGGACAGATCTCAAGTACGTAAAAACAAGCATTTCAAGATGTGGTGTTGTGTCCCAGAACTGAAAAAGCACACTCTTTCTTGTATAAGATGCACCATTTTTCAAATGAATCAGGCTCCTCTTCAGTGCAGAATTCTACATAGCCACAGTAAGCTCTTTTCATCAACAGGTACAGTGCGCTCGCAGTCACTTGATGCGCATGTCTGGTTCTCGTCACATGCGACGCCTTCAGGAAAGATTCTGCTTCCCCTGAGGATGCTATCCTTAGCTTGCACTAAAGCCTCCACCCATCCTGAATCCTCCAGCCATTCACCTATAAGTTTCAGTGCAGCCATTTCAATGTGTAACCCTCCCAAAAACACAATAAATTTGTCTTCACCATATTCTGAAGGCCACCGCCACTGAATCTGCTTTGCAAGAGTATAAAGGGGCTGATCCAGAGTGATGACAGGTATCTGGTTGTTGTTGAGAAGTATCACGGCTTGTCGAATCACATCAATTGAGTGTTATATCATGGCTACTGACTTTGACTCGTCTGGAAATAATGGCAACAGTGCTGTAATCGCTGGTAAGACTCCAGCTGATTCCTGTCGATTTGCATGATACGCTGCCCATGACAGATTGGTGTTATCGTTGACATTATTGCTGTAGTTCTCTTCAACCTCCACGAGCCACCTGTATGAAAATTGTGATTTAGAATGATTAGATATGATACTACATGCTTAATACCAATGAAAAATTCCATGCAAAAACTGAATTGAAATGTTTTGTGTGATACATACTGAGTTTCCTTTTGCAACTCTTGAATGACATTCTGGCGATCACTTGTCACTTTTCCATCCACATGTGGAACTGTAAACTCGGCTTTTGACATATTCAAAGGGCCAACATTGGTGTAGGAATCCGGCAGTTCATTTAGCTTCTTTGATGAAGATTCCAGTTCAAATGTATCGGAACGGGTCGTACCAAGATTCGAGGGAGTTTGAAATTGAAACAGTGATATTCCAGTTCCATGAAAAGAGCCGGTTGCCATGGAAGAGCTTGGGTTGTGGTCAATGTTATCCACTGCTGCAACCGTAAACAGACCATGGTGCAGATTTGGGGGGCAAATTACTTGTTCGCTGTGGTATTGGGCACAAACAACATTTCCCATTGTTGTTGATATTTACATTACTCGAGTGTAAGAAATGGATAGACCAAGGTCAAATTAGGTGTCAATTAAGTCTCTCTTGCGTGTTCTCGCATGTACTGTTAATCCAACGTATATACTATATAGGAAGTGGTGGCTCTCTGATCTTACTGTGGTCGACATTAATGTTCCTTTCTCACTTTTATCGAGCTGAATTGAACATCAGTAGTTGTGCCGTGCTCAGTGTTTCCTGATTCACCCCATTCGGAGACTGCGACGCTATGTTGGAACCACCATGGATAATAGCTACTAAGGACAGTAATAATTGTCGGTCATTCATATCTCTTCTGACGATTTTCGCAGCTCTAGACAAGCATATTGCTTCTTTGTCATAATCTTCAATTTCACAGGTTTTCCGCAGGGCAGACCCAATGTCCTCATCGTACGCCAGCAAAATATCCCTCCCTTGCCTGTGAGCTGTCATGTATGGAAAATGGGAGAGAATCCGGTTTTTCAATTTCGTACTGTGAGGTCGACCTTCATTTGGTAGTCCCAGTTGTTCTAATCTTCTGCTCTAGAGTTTGATTAGATCCGCAAGCTTGAATACTGGTGCCACTTCTTCCTCCATCTGTGCTTCTTCAATGTATGTTATAAGTTCAGCAAGGGCAGTACCATGACGTATTTCATCTTTGCTCTTTTCTGTTATTTCTTTCTGTTTTTCAGCTGCTCTGTTGTACAAACCAACAAGACACTTTGGATGATATTTCACCTCTTGTGCGACGAGATCCCCAGCACCTAATTGCGCAAGAAGTTTTTCGTCTTGCAGGTCTATTGCACATCTTCGAACACGGCTATCGAGACGAAATGTAGAGGCTTCACGGAGAGGTTCTTGTCGTGAAGGTTTCTCACAGAAAAGAAATAAAGGTTCTTCGCAGCTTTACCCGGGATGCTACTTCGTCGCATGAACATCTTGTTTGAAGATGGCTGCGGTTCCCCCTCATGCTCTGAAGATGCATGCCTCTTCTGTGCTCTACCAAGTTTTGTTCAATTAAACTTCATGTAACATGATTTATGCCACTTTGCTTGGTGACCTGCAAGAGTCTTCTCTATCCCAGATCCTTCATTGAGGTTCCCTCCATCTATGGGGTTGGACAGCTCACCAATTTCACTGAAACTAATGATATTCCTTGCTAATGTGGAATACCCTTGACCAGCACTCGGTCTTTTGGATTGTGCAGGACATTGTAAAATTTCTGGGGATATCTGCTGACAAAGTACACAAATATTCCAGTCAATTTATTTTGGTTTTCCTTTACTTGCTCTCATAGAAGTCATTGGGTCGAACAGTTTATGGCTTTTAGTAGACTTCATTATGTGTATATCTTCTAATCTTCACACATCTGCAACTGTACAAAAATAAATTAGAAAACTGATTAAATACTAAATGTATAAAAACATTAAAAATTCCAAACCAAATTCTCAGAGACTGTCTCTAGTTGTTCACACAGTCACATGAAATACAATGTAACTCAAAGATATCTAACACAAATTCAGAGATTTATGGCCATAATGTTAATAATAGCTCAGTTTGCATATCCCAGATGTAAAACAATTCAAAACCCAACAAAAAATTTCATTACCAAAGACTATTTGGCCATCTGGAATCACATATATTATATATATATATAGTATAAAATTTTGTCTGCAATCTTAGAAAATGGCGGATGCAGTAAGGGGAGGTAACTTTTCAGGTGGCTCCATATCTGAAATTAATTGCATGACATAACTCTACCAGCGTGCAAAATTCCATGCTTGTACGTAAAATAGCCCAATTCTCTCAAATATCTGCCCCACTACAAGGAAACCGATTGCTTAACCCCACTTTTTGCTTAACAAGAGTAGGTAATGACGCTGCATAATCTCCCTGCTCAACCACCCTGGGTCTCTTTCTGCCTCTACCTTTGCACTACACTGAAACGTACCTTCTCTGCATCCAACACATATGCTCCTTGAAGGTTGTCCATTTCTCTGATGCAGACCACCCAGGTGTGTGTGAGCTTTTCCCAATCTAGAGCACCTATCAATTCAATCGAACAGTTCTTCTTCGTTCATATGCAGCACAAGTCTATTCATATGGTTAGGGTGGGAATGTGGAATTTGGCCATGGTGCCGGAGATAGCTCTCCTACTCTTCGCACAGGAAACCATGGGATCTTTAACGTGCACCAACGAAGGCTGGCAGATGGGACTTTCAGTTTAACGCCCATCCGAGGGACGAATGACAGTTTATAGCTGGGTTGGGATTCAAACCCAGGATGGACAGCTTAGAGGAGAGTGTAAGTACCTCTTGGGCCGAGGGCTAGGCCATCCTGTCAGCCCGAATCCAACAGTTTAACAACTTCAATGCACTGGGGGTGGTGGTGTTGGCTTGGAGTAGTATGGATGAGAACAGTGAGGCAAGCTCAAACATCACCAGGGTGTTCTCCACACATAAATCATATGGCAAAAATACACCTCATGTTATTATTTAAAATTCAAAACTTGTTTTATTTACATTTTTTATTATTTAATTTGGGTGAAGTGGGGGTTTCGGGGGGTTGGGAGGGGGCGAACAAGCTGTAAAGTGAGGAAGAAACAAACACAGACTGCGCCTTCACCTTGTGATGAGACCCTCTCACCAACATATCGCAGCTTGACACAGGTATACAATCACCCAACCATACCTGAGCTCCCTACGATTCCTGCCAATGTCTATGTACCCCCAGTCTATCTCCAATAATGCTTCCATGTATCAACCTAATTCAAATTTTATCCCATCTACTGTTTCTGCTGCCACTGCTTTCCAGGAAGACCATTTCAAACATTAACAACAGGAGCACTACTCCCTGAGAGTCAAAGTCGAATCGGTTTAATGTTGTTAATGACATGCAAAGTGGGAACCGTGACAAGAATATAACAATCAATGTTTGTTTTCTACTTCAGTTTAGAATGAAGTTCCAGTTCCACCACTTAACCTCTGTCTTTCACTTACAACCATAAGCTCTGCCTCTCAGCGTTGCCCAGCAACCCAGAACAATGGAAACAATCGTTTTATTTGACACATTAATTGACACATTTGCAATAAAAAAAATTTCAGCACCTGTAAACTGTTAAATAAAGAGCCGATATTCTGATCACTCATTCGTGATTTACTTGACTTCTTTAGCTGCTTGCAGATGAATCCACAGTTCACGAATAATCAAATGTATAAGCTCTTTAACAATCCACTACATCAAACATGATGAAGCGCATTGTGAAAGGGCTTGTATATTTGCTGACTTATGTTGTGAAAGAGCTCAAAGAGCTGATATATTATGTCTTTCAAACACAAATAGGTATAGAGCTTGCACTTGTTATTATGTTTGTAAGAACGAAGCATCCAAGCTTGTGCTTGCAGGCTGCACTCCTCCACCAATGCACCCTCTCCCCGATTGAATTTAAGTTGATAAACTGTACCTACAGGATATACATGTACCGGAGGTGGCATGCTTGCAGACTTTTGAAGAAGCTAAGCCCCGCCCACACGCAGTGATTGGCTGGCCAAGTGGGCAGTGGTGTTTGAATAGAAGGGGTGGGGATGTTGCAGATGTCTGGCATCAGCCTCTGCTATTTACAAGGTCGTCCTCAATTAGAAAGGTTTGCTTTGTCCAAATGCACTGTTACAAGGTGGAGCTCTTCATGTAAATTCATCAGGGTGGAGCTCATCATCTTGGACATTTCATAAACAGTGAGTTTTCTTTTTACTATATTGTGATTATTTGCAATCAGTCGTGTGTGTGTGTGTGTGTGTGTGTGTGTGTGTGTGTGTGTGTGTGTGTGTGTGTGTGTGTGTGTGTGTGTGTGTGTGTGTGTGTGTGTGTGTGTGTGTGTGTGTGTGTGTGTGAAGCATGTTTTTGTGGAGTTCTACAGCAGCGATTAATTCTGATGTGGAGTGTGAAACACCGAGATTATCCTCATGACCTCCTGAGTTGATTCGGCTTATTAACTACAAAAAACCCAGAATAATTCAGCTATCTTTTAAATGCACACCATGTTAAGGTGTTAAGGTGTACACTAAGCAGCTCAACATCGTCTAGCCATGGGATGCCATTCTAATTACAAAATAAATAAGAAGAATAATGATAACATTTGAACGAAGCATATATTAATTAATACCAATAATATGAACAAAAATAAGAATATCAGTGGTGTCATTTGACAATAATAAAAACGAACGAAAATATATATATATATATATATATATATATATATATATATATATATATATATACACACATTTTCAGTATATAAGTAAATGATTCCATATCCTCATCATTCTAAGCCAAGAAGAATGATCCTCTCCACTTTCACTACAGCAGTTAAACAGCCAAATTTCCCTGAATTGTTCAAACCATGATTGAAGCATGAAATTTGATGGACATGCACTTTATGATATAATTTGGTCCAAGTCAGGAGAATTTCATAATCACATTAATATTTCCCCTGACTGCTGAATAACATCAATGGTGCTTCCTCGTTGTGATTGGTGAACGTAACACAATGTGTCCATGTGGCAAATATAATCTGGTCTCACCAGTCAGTGGGGCATAAAGTGCCAGTTTATAAGCCTAAAGGGCTTCAAAAGTCACTTCCGGTTCCGGGTCGGAGCGTCGAGAGGTCTCCTTAGGGGCTCTCTGCTGACAATCTCAAAGTTAAGTTTCCGGTCGTTATTTGTCCCGTTTTAACTGTTTATTTTTCTCACCTACATGTTACTGTGTGTTCCTAGTTCGGTTTTGTTTCAAAAATCATGCTATTTTGTGAGTTTTTGTCGACGTTGTCTTACCGGGTGTTTGAGGCCTAGGCTTGAGGACTCGGCTTGAGGCCTACCGGTTCCCCTCGGTGTACGATCGTTTTATTTGTTTTTTTCTCCCCATTACCTTCAATTTCTATCTTCCCCACTTTCGTAACGTCCCCCATTTCTCCCAACTAATCTCCCCTATTTCTTATCTTAAATCAAAAAGAAAAAAAGAAAATAGTGCATTATGAAACAGTAAAGAGTACCACATGTGTGAGAGAGGCTTAGCGATTTGTCCCCACCACATTTCCACAGGGCACTCAAGGTCCGCCAACAACCCCCTTCTGGTAAAACCACCAAAATCACGAATCACTGCTCACCTTCACTCTTTCATTCCTCTTTTTTCCCGACTTGGAATAAACTCCCTCACTCTATTCTTTCCCATTCTTCCCTCCAGGCTTTCAAAACAGCTGTTCACCACCACCTCTTATCATCCCCCATCCAAATCCTCGATCTTTTCTACCCCCGATAATCCACCCCAGCCCACTTCCTTCAAATTTCCTGCTTTCCTTCCTGAAAGTCCCTGTAATGTCCATCTTCTATTCCCCATGTTCCCCATCCCATCCCTCTCCCTTCCAGAGATCTCCTAATGTGTCTGCTCCCCACTGTTTTGTCCTTCCCACTCCCGCCCCTCTTGTACCAAAAATTTTAATGTTTAAATGTTGAGGCACCAGACCCGGTTGGCATTTTCTGCTGTTTTCTTGTTGCTGCAATCCAATCATTTTATTTTTGTTACATGGCATTTCAGACAAAAGTATTGTTGATTTTGATGTGGATAATAACAAAGTTCAAGTTCAAGATCACCTGTCCTGTGACGTTGTGGAGTGTAAGGTTGTCCTATGTCCTCCATTCAGATGATGGCTGGATGTGACCCTCTGTCCTCTGTTACAGAGCGTAAGGTTGTCCTTCATCATCGATTCAGATGATGGCTGGCTGTGACACCCTGTCCTGTGATATGGAGTGTTAGGTTGTCCGAGGTTCTTGATTCAGATGATGGCTGGATGTGACACACTGTCCTGTGACATTGTAGAGCATGCAGTCTTCTTATGTCCTCGTTTCAGATGATGGCAGCATGTCACACCCTGTCCTCTGACGTTGCACAGTGTAAGGTCATCCTCGGTGCTCCATTCAGATGACGGCTGGCTGAGACACCCTGTCCTGTAATGTAGAGCATAAGGTCATCCTACGTCCTCGATTCAGATGATGTCTGGATGTGACACCCTGTCCTGTGACATTGTGGAGCGTAAGGTCGTCCTAAGTGCTCCATTCAGATGACGGCTGGATGTGTCAGCCTGCTCTGTGATGTTGTAGAGCAGAGGGACTTCTTTATGAGCTTCATTTTTCACAAAATGCCTGGTGTTGGCTAAATGATTAAGTGGCTGGCTTAACATCTTAGATCTTAGGGTCTTGAGTTCAAGCCCTGATCAAACTGTTGAATGAACACCAGGTGGGTTGACTCACGTGGTACATGTGTGACCCAACGTCAAATCGATATGGCGAATAGTTTATGGGTTATTGCACTCACAGCTATAAATGTTGACGCCCAGCCAGCCAGCCAGCCGGACAGACAGCCGGACGGATGACCCGGGTGATAACAATATCCCCTTCCGCCACGTGGCAGGGGATAAAAATTAAACAAGACTATTGACAATAACAAACGTGTGTGTGTGTGTGTGTGTGTGTGTGTGTGTGTGTGTGTGTGTGTGTGTGTGTGTGTGTGTGTGTGTGTGTGTGTGTGTGTGTGTGTGTGTGTGTGTATAGGGGGGCCCGGGGGGGGGGGAGATGAAAACATGTTTACAACGTAAAAACGAGTGAGAGTAATCTACCCCTTGTTCACATATTCAAATACATGACGTATATATAAAATGTGGTGTCAGGAGAGGGATAACCATGTCCAAATCCTGAACATAGACTCCTGCCAATAGGTTAATCCCCCCCCCCTTTCCAGTGCATCAGCCCCCTCTAGACTTGGGTCCTCAAATGCCTCATCCGGCACCCCTTAATCAATCAGTGTCCCCCCCCCCATCCCCGAACATGTTGTAATAGCGATATATATATATATATATATATATATATATATATATATATATATATATATATATATATATATATATATATATATATTGTATACCTTGGTCGAGGATCGTATGAGAGTTAACACACAACTCACAGCAAGGAGGCATGAGACAAGAGGGGCGGGAGTGGAAGGGACAAAACAGTGGGGAACAGACACATCAGGTGAACTGTGGAAGGGAGAGGGATGGGGATGGGACGGGGAACATGGCGAATAGAAGATGGAGATTACAGGGACTTTCAGGAAGGAAAGCAGGGAATTGAAGGAAGTGGGCTTGGGT
Organism: Eptatretus burgeri; assembly: GCF_056783735.1. Classification (NCBI taxonomy): domain Eukaryota; kingdom Metazoa; phylum Chordata; class Myxini; order Myxiniformes; family Myxinidae; genus Eptatretus; species Eptatretus burgeri. Next base: position 139,283,019 of record NC_140963.1, read on the forward strand.
GGATTATCGGGGGTAGAAAAGATCGAGGATTTGGATGGGGGAAGATAAGAGGTGGTGGTGAACAGCTGTTTTGAAAGCCTGGAGGGAAGAATGGGAAAGAATAGAGTGAGGAAGTTTATTCCAAAGGCGGGAAAAAGAGGAATGAAAGAGTGAAGATGGGCAGTGATTCGTGATTTTGGTAGTTTTACCAGAAGGGGGTTGTTGGCGGACCTTGAGCGCCCTGTGGAAATGTGGTGGGGACAAATCGCAGAGAGAGCAGGGGGGGGCAAGGCTGGAGAGGAGTCGGTAGAAGACAGAAAGACCACCGACCAACCTGCGGTGATTGAGTGAGAGGCCCAAAGACTCAGCTTCATTGTGGGAGATGCCGATGATCTTAAATGCCCTGGTTTCGACAGCGTGAAGCTGAGAAAGGTGGGAGGCAGGAGCACCAGCCCAGAGGGGAGAGCAGTACTCCATCAGGCTACGGACAAAAGTTTTGTAAGTGGTCAGGAGCTCAAGAGGGCCGAGGAAGGACTTTGCACGACGGAGGATTCCCAGTCGGCGACTGGCTTTTGAGGCGAGGTTGGAAATGTGACTTTCCCAGGAAAGGTCATGGCAGATAGTGAGACCCAGAAGCTTGAAAGAAAAGACTTCTTCCAGAGCGTTGTTGAAAAAGTGGATGGGGGGGGGGGTTTGTAAACGGTCCTTTCGAAGAGACATAGTGAGAGTGTGAGATTTGTCTGGATTGAAAGACATGTTCCACGTGTTGGACCAGTTTGTGATTTTATCCAGATCTGCAGTGAGCGAAGAAGCTGCTGCTTGCTGAACTGAGGGATGACAGATGGTACGGCAGAGGGTGGAGTCGTCGGCAAAGAGAAATAGAGGATTTTCCAGAGAGTCAGAGATTGACGCCCTTCGTTTAACATCCAACCGAGGGACAGCACGCACATTGATGAATCACCCTGCCCTGAGAAACAACAGGATAACACTTTTTAGCTTGGTCGGGAATCAAACCCAGAGGAGACAGCTCAGAGGTGAGTCCGACCAACCCTGCTTTTCATACCTGTGTAAAGGTGCAATTTCCGAGAGAAAAGAGATGTTTTAAAGTCAGTTGTTGTTGTTGTTCTTCCATTGTGTAAAAATAAAACGCGCATGAAGCAAAGCAATCCACACAGGAATGTGAAGAAGATTCCCTAATGGGGCGGGGCGAGCAGACAATGAGAAGGAGCGAAACAAAGGAGAGTCGACGGTGGGAGGAAGACCAGGGATCCTGGTTGTGTGCTTTGCAGGTGAAAGGGAAGCGCTCGGCTCGGGTCGATCGGTTCACTCCTCCTGATCTTTGATGTGGAGCGATGAGGCCTCGCCGGACGTGTTGTGTTCATGGTGACAGAGCTGGGGTGACACCGATGACGTGCTGTGGTAGAATGGTGTACCGTTTCACTGCCAGTTCTTGCTTCCTGAGGATTTGCAGCTGTGTCCCTCTTGTCCACCCCCTGTTTCCTCCCTTTGCCCCTATTCTTCTTTACATCCCTCATTTTTCCAATCTCCCTCTATTCTGTCTCTCATACCTGCCGTTGTTGTGGTCCCCCCTTTTTGTTCCATTATGTCATGATCCATCATATGTTAATCTATTTCCTCCATGAGCCTCGACTGTGTGTAAAAAAAATAAAAATAAAAACCCCAAAAAAACCTTTGTTCGGTCCCGGGGGGAGGGAGAGCAAATGTTACAGTAGTATAAGGGGACGTCTATGACGCAGGAGGGAGGGTCGTGAGAAATCGTGATATTTATTACGTAATAAATAGATGACCTTTTCGTGATCTGAGACTTGTAGTAATCGGATGACAGGAAGATTTCCTATTCTAGTCTTGGGAAAGTGTCCATAAGACTTGGTTGAAGCACTTTGGATTACGTGCCTTGTGCTGCGTCATGGACGGTCCTCGAGAGAGTGGGACGGAGATCGAGGTGTGAAGAGGTTACATGTTCGCCATCGGGTGGAGTGCATCTCGGAGCATGCCGATTTTACAACGAGGTTGTTTCAGTGTGTCCCGTGTACGTGAGAATGTGAAAGACCTTTTCGAGGTGCTTTTTGTGAAGAACAGAACATTCCGTCCGTAACTGGACCCTGTTCTCCACTTGGTGTTGAAAAATTATCTACATTTGGTGGGAGGGGCGGGCATGCCATTCCTCAACAGGCTATGACGCGTTGATGTCTTTTGTTAATCTGTTTCAGGTTCTTGAGGCGATACGTCCTCCTTTTTACCCAAGGTAACGAGCTCTGACGTTTGGCCACGTCGACGTTCTCATCGGGTGTTTCAATGGCGCAACTTTGTGGTAAGAAATTTTACGTTGTCTTGTCGTCAGCCATCGTCGAGACGTTAAGTCGTCGAGCCGCGTTCTGTTCGCCGCTTGCCAAGCCACCATACTCTGTAGCCGTCGATAAACACAATCAATGCCTTTGGGGAAGTTGTCACAAGAGGATCGAGTAAAACTGAAAACGACGACCTGGGCAGCATTTGCTGGAGTACCCCGATCACATTGTTTCCATGGAAACCGTCGTATTGTTAAACGGTACCGAGCACTCTGTTCCGTTGGAGTGCTTGCTTGAGTGCTTTGAATGAAGCAAGCCCCTTGTTAATGGAACACACCCCAGGTGCCAGGTATTAGCTCAAATTGACAACCTCTTTTCCCCGCTGTGTATCATTAAAGGGTCTACAAAGCAAGGTATTATTATCATTGGTTGATAGCATGATGTAACGACACTGGAAACACCCGCATTCCATGTGGAACACTCCATAACGTTTGGATGGACACTCCCACCTCTTCAGGTGGTGTGACGACATCACCTCTGTCCACCTTCAGTGGCGGAGATAATTATCCGAGCGATGTACTCACAATGTACTACATTTGAGAATGCGGAGTACGCATGTTTTTGCTTCATGTAAATTACCCGGGTTATTTGTATTTTTATTTTCAGGAGCGATCAAGGCTGTGGTCTGTTGCCTCTACACTGCCCAAATAAAGGCATGTGTCAGAATATCATGTTGCATCTTTGGATTAAGATCACCCAAAGGGCGGGTACTCGACCATGGTATTACTAATCATAAAGACACTAACATGACCCCTGTAGCTCCACACTTGAAGTATTGATATCTTACAAATCGTACAGAGAATTAACCTGCAAGTTAGAGCGTTCACCAACCTTAACTTCACTCTCCGACACTTTAAACCCACGTCCAGTGTTATTCATCGTCTTACAGATGCATAATCTTCAGTCAAAATGGCCATTTCTCCCGATGCTTTGGACGAGAATTTGGTTTGGGATGGATGTTCAGTGGCAGGACCGGATTTAGACATGTGGTGGCCCCTGGGCAGCCTTCAGTAGTTGAGGCCCACCCTACCTTAGAATACTAGAAAGGTGACAAGACATATTTACAGTCATCCATAAAGTATATTTTTCAAGAACAAAGAATCTGAACTTCTATATCAAATAGAGAATGAGATAAGATGAACATCTTGTATCTGTTACAGATGAATATCTTATATCTGTTCCACTAACTACCAACTACCATTCAGGCACTCACAAATACATTTTTCCTTACAATTTTGTTTTTGATGAAATATGTCGAGGCCCCCTGGTTGTGGAGGCCCCTGGGCAACTGCCCAGCTTGCCCATGCCTAAATCCGGCCCTGTTCAGTGGTCTTGCTGCGATCACATTGCTTTCATGACAAATCATGAAAATGTATATTCAACGAACAGCGACCTTGGTCAGATAAGGTTGCCATCACAACATGGTTATCTCATGCCAATAACCTTGGCAGTTAAACTTGTTTCTTATCTGGCATTCACCCCAGCATCGATCAACACGTCTCCGTTATCCCACTCTCTGCACTCCCTCGTTCCAATGAATTTATTCCATTTATCGAGCCCTTCATATGATTATTAACTCCACCACTGAAAGTACATGGAGGTGAGGTTTTCGCCTGTCCTTTGGTGTCTGTGAGCAGGATATCTCAAAAAAGTTGTGGACCAGTTGCGAGAAAACTTGGTGGATGAGTTGGTTCAGTGACGAGAACAAGCCGATTCGATTTTGGTTCAGGTCTGGATCCAGATCCTGACTAATCTGTGGCGTTCAAAATGTAAACTGTTCAGCCCGTCGGAGGCATGCGCTCTACCGAGTGCCCGTTTTAGTTTATACTGTGTTACATGCCAACAGCCCATTTTGCCCTCTTCCATGCTTTTAACAAGTCACTCACGAGCTCATCTCCTGATGGTCACGAACTGGCTCAATTCTGTCAGTCAATGACCGGCCCAACAAAAGACGGTCAATGGCCGACTCAGCTCCAAATGGTCGCCAATTTTCAGGATTCCCAATGTCCATCACCCACTCGCCAGATTCCCGATTGTCATCACGCATTCGCCAGATTCCCGATGGCTGGTCACCAACTCACCGGATTCCCGAGGGCCATCACCCACTCGCCGGATTCCCGACGCCCGGTCACCAACTCGCCGGATTCCCGACGGCTGGTCACCAACTCGCCAGATTCCCGAAGGCTGCTCACCAACTTGCCGGGTTCCCGTCGGCCGGTTACCAAATCACCGGATTCCCGTCGGCCGGTCACCAAATCGCCGGATTCCCATCGGCCGGTCACCAAATCGCCGGATTCCCGTCGGCTGGTCACCAACTCGCTGGATTCGCGTCGGCCGGTCACCAAATCGCCGGATTCCCGTCGGCCGGTCACCAACTCACCGGATTCCCGTCGGCCGGTCACCAACTCGCCGGATTCCCGACGGCCAGTCACCAACTCGCCAGCTCCCCTACAGTCCATTGATAAGTCGCCTCCCCTTCGGTCACGTAGAATTTCCTGGATGAAACGGTCACTCACATTTATCTATCTATAATTCCAGCAATGTGTGTGTGTGTGTGTGTGTGTGTGTGTGTGTGTGTGTGTGTGTGTGTGTGTGTGTGTGTGTGTGTGTGTGTGTGTGTGACCGCTGTTTCGCAACAACCATTGGTCCGATCTTATTGAAACTTGCCAGGTATATTGCTGGGGACCAGAGTACGTGCCTTTTCAAGGTTTGATATTAATCGGACTAGCGGTTCCCAAGTTATGGCCATTTATTTACCAAACCAATGACAGGACACGTTGCTGCGTTGGCGTGGCCGATGGGGAAAGGGCGCCTTAGTTACCAATGACAGGACACGTTGCTGCGTAGGCGTGGCCGATGGGGACAGGGCGCCTGAGTCACCAATGACAGGACACGTTGCTGCGTCGGCGTGGCCGTTGGGGAAGAGATCCTCAGCTGCGTTCCCCATTATGGATTACAACGTACGGACTTCCGGATAGTGATGACACTGTATTCTCATAATTTCTCGATTTTTAATGCGCATTTATAGATAAACACAATGCCCCAATCCAGTCGTCGTTTACGAGAGTGAAGGAACGTGTGGTTGTTGTTTCTGGCACGCGGTTTGCAAGTTTTTTTATTATTTATTTTTGCACGTTCGGCCACACCAGAGCGAAGGAACGGCCTGTGTGGTTGTTGTTTCTGGTACACGGTTTGAAGGTTTTTTTTTTGTTTTTTTTTGCACGTACGGCCATGCACTAGTAATTATAATGTGTTCATTCGATTGGTTATGCTTCAGTCACATTTGCCATGGTGGCCGTAGAGTCTAAAAAATCTACGGCCACTAGCAATTATAGGGCGGCCGCAGTATTTCCAGTCACACAATGTAGCAGTCACGTATGTTTTTATTTTTCGGGTTTCCCAACCTTGACCGAACCCAGTACCTGCAGAGCCGAGCAGCCGCATGGCTGAGGAAGTCGCCATTGCAAGGCTTCTTCTTCTTCTTCTTCTTCTTCCTTCTCTTCCTCCTCTTCCTCCTCTTCCTCCTCTTCCTCCTCTTCCTCCTCTTCCTCCTCCTCTTCTTCTTCTTCCATTTTTCTTCACGCGGCGGCCTGATTCAGCATTATCTTGTAAAACAAGTAATCTATAATAATCATGTACATTTTTCTCCTCATTGATAATTAATTAGTTCGGAGAAATGTGACCCGGAAACGATAGAAATGTTATCGGGCAAAAAATTAACGGACATTATGGGACTAAAAAATCCAGTTATCGGAAATTAACTGGTCCGATAACGAGAAATGGAAGTTAACTTCCGATAAAAAAAGTAAACCGATAATTATCTGTTATCGGATTATCGCTTTTGTGCTCAACACTGGTGACAAACACCTACACTCCGATCTCCAGCGGTAGCGCACGGTGGACGCACGGTCGACGCAGACTGCCACGGAGGCCTACGTAGGACGCACGGCGGGCATAGGGGAACCGTGCGTTGCCCGCAGGTAGTCACACAGTCCGCAAGGCCACCGTACGGTGAACACAGGGACACCTTAGGACTACCCTACGGCGACCGTGGGAATAGTGCGGCCGCCGTAATTTTTTGGGGGTTGGCAAAATTCATTTTTCATTGATAAGAGCCTACGGAAAACGCATGAATAACGCAAGCCCACCGTACGCCTTACGTACGGTCGACGTGCAACACATCTACGTCATGGCTACGGCTTGTCGAATTGCTACGGCGAACGTAGAAATGAAAAAAGTTATAACTCCACGCTTTAATTCCACGTAGACCCCGACGGCCTGTAAAATATAGCCTACGGCGTAGGGCCACCCTGAGGTCACCTCAGAAACTCTGCGGCCGCCGCACGTTTCTGTCAATTCGGGGGGGGGGGGGTACGGCCACCGGATCCTCGCCATAGAGCAAATGTGACTCATGCTTTAGTAAGAATGTTGAAACGAGATTTTTTTTACAAGTTTAAATGTTGATTTGAAACTCGTACGATACAACATTAATGGAATGCATCGCAGATTCTGATGTGAGCCCTGCGCCAGTAGAGTACGTGGTTTAATCCGTCGTGCGAGCGTGGTGCACGGGGTTACCGTGCAGGGGTGCTGTATCGTGGAAGGTTTGGCCTAGTCGGGCACGTTGTATCGTGTGTGTTAGTAAAGTTGATTTCAACCTCACCAAGACTGGTGTTTGGCCTCGGTGCTCCGTTTGGGATTCCATTTAACCTTTGTGGCCCTGACGTTACATCATTTGTTCGATTCCAGTTGGGGAAATTGCGAGAATGAAAAAAGGTGCTCAAGGTGTTCCTTCCACAATGACCAATCAGACACAGGACCAGGAGATGATTGTGGAGAACGGAGTGGGTGATGTGTGTGTAGCCCCTTGCCTCGATGAGAATACAAGTAATGATTGGGTGTCACCAAGCCTGCCCAGCTGCTGTACCTGGAAGCAAAATATCAAGGCCACGTCTGTGCATGTGCATCAGCAGCAAAGGTAACAAAACGGAAGGAGGTTTTGGTTTCTGAGTTCTTTGATATCTCTACTTTGGTTCTGACATGGAGTTGGCCAACAAACTCACGTCAACCCCTCATTTTGTGTCTCCTGCCTCCCTTGTGCCTCCCTCCCCCACCCCCTCCTACTTCTAATCACTTGCAGCCAAAAGCCAAAGATTCTGCCGAACATCCTCTCACACATTGGGAACACACCTATGGTTCATCTGAACAAGATCGGAAAAGCGCACGGCCTGCAGTGCGAGCTGTGTACGTATGCTGTGTATGAATGTAACTGTCTGGTTTCAATATATCCGCCCAGAAGCCCTGGGGTCTTCTAATGGTATCGAGTGTCCCGTGTTGCAGTGGCAAAGTGTGAGTTTTTCAATGCTGGTGGGAGTGTCAAAGACCGCATTGCTTTGCGCATGGTCGAGGATGCCGAGCGAAGTGGAATGTTAAAGCCGGGAGATGTTTTGATTGAGCCAACTTCAGGAAATACAGGTACATGGGCAAAGTTGGCATGTTGTATATCACAGGAACATGGAGGGGGAGGGAGGGTGTTACATGCTATGTGTACACAGAGAAAGTGGTTGTGTTGCATGTTTTGGGTTCATGAAGAAAGTGGTTGTGGTGAATGTTGAAGGTGCAAAGAGAAAGTGGTTGTGTTGAATGTTTTGGGTTCATGGGGAAAGTGGTTGTGTTGCCTGTTGAAGGCACAAAGGGAAAGTGGTCGTGTTCGATGTTGAACGCACATAGGGAAAGTGGTTGTGTTGCATGTTGTGAGCACTCCACCTTCCTGCCGGTAGGAATTGGTTTGGCACTTGTGGCAGCGGTGAAAGGCTACAAGTGCATTGTTGTGATGCCCGAGAAGATGAGTAACGAGAAGGTGAGATTGTGACACCATTTGTTTCATCATCTACCTGCTTTGACCCGAGCTTTGCAGTGCTCTGAACCGGGTTCGTGTTCTTCTGGTTGTTATTACCGGTTTGTTTTCCGTACAGGTGGATGTTCTGCGAGCCCTTGGTTCCGAAATTGTACGAACACCAACAAAAGCGAGTTATGACTCCTACGAGTCACACGTAAAGGTCGCTTGGAGACTTAAACAAAGCATGCCAAATGCTCACATCCTAGACCAGGTCAGTCGATCTCTCAATGTACCCCACCCCACCCCTCAGCCGGTATCCCCGTCAGTAATGTTTTTACCTCGCGCACATGAAACAAAAAACAGAGTTAAGCAATTATTTCACTTCTGTCTGTCCATCCATCCAAAAACGTCAGTTTATGATTGAGGAACAACTTGATTCAAATGGAATGTGATACCTGGTACATGGATCGAAAAACGAATCTCTAGTTTCGCAGTACTTTGTCTCTGAATTGGTCCGAACCACACTTGCGCAGAGAGACATGAGAATTTTTGTCTTTCTGCCTGCCTGGCAGTCAAACAAAATGAAAATCATTCCAAACAGGAAATTTACTGCTTCAAAGGACTTCACAAAGGACACAAACAACAGGCATGAAGAACTAATGTAACGTGATGGACAACGTGGTGTATTGGA
>NC_140963.1:139294396-139344396 GCF_056783735.1 Eptatretus burgeri
GAAACCCACTGGCGCACTATGACATCACTGCCGAGGAGATTTTGGATCAATGTGGTGGTAAGCCGCACGGATGTGACCTGAGTGTTCTGTTTGCACTGGATAGGCTTTGCATACCTGTGCGATCACAAAGCATGACATGCTTGTTGCCATGACAATCTTGACCAGAGGAAAATGCTTGATGCCCTCTGCCAGGCCCAGTCTGCCCATTTAGTGGAAGCAAAGCACAGGTTTCCGTCACTTCGAGTCAAACCTTGAGCTTGCCTTTTATAATCCACTGCTTGATTGTAACTTGAAGTTTGACCTTTCACTGCTAGGAAAGCTGGACATGGTGGTCATTGGCGCAGGGACCGGTGGGACGATCACCGGAGTTGGTCGGAAACTGAAGGAGAAATGTCCCACCTGCAAGGTCGGCCTGCACCGTTATTGATTTATTTATACTCGATAATGTGACCTGTTTGATGCAGTCATTAGGGCAAACCATTTGTACGTACCGGATGTCTGTGTAAGGGGACCGTGCTTGCCTTTTGCCCGTCACCGTGAACCTCATTAAGAAACATCAGCATGATTCACTCCCATAGGTGATTGGTGTGGACCCCATGGGTTCCATTCTTGCTCAACCAGAGGGACTGAACAAATCCACGATTTCAACTTACGAGGTCGAGGGGATCGGATACGACTTTGTTCCGACTGTTCTTGACCGCCAGGTGAGCCGGCAATGCACAATCAGGTGATCATGTCAGTTACCTTTCGGGTGGTTGAAAGGCTGGGTGGGGCGAGATGGGTGATTATAAAGTATCACTGAAAATAGAGAGTGCTTTGGCTTCAACTGGACTGGCACATTGCATGTGACACAAGTTCCAGGTTGTATTGTCCCTCTTCGTCAGGTGGTTGACCGGTGGGTTAAGACGACGGATGAGGGTTCGCTGATCATGGCACGGCAGCTGATTCACGATGAAGGCCTCCTCTGTGGTTAGATTCGATTTTTCGAACAATTGTTCTTTTGTATCTTTTTTTTTGAATCAAAGGTATTCGAAATATTTTCATCAGGCTGGGCGATGAGGTAGTAATCCAGTTGTTTTCTTGATAATGGTCACATTTGTGTCGTAGCAGGAAGTGAGGGCGCACGGTGCGTGGCGCGACAGCCATCTATCTTCAGATAGTGAGGACCACTAGTGAGTGCACACTGTGCCTGGTCCTTTGCACGAGGATGTATTACCCCCACACTTTTTGGAAAAACAAACATGGGGGGGGGGGCTATTGAAATTGGCTCCGTCTGTCTGTCTGTCATGCTATCTCCTCCGAAATGGTCTGTCGTGCAAAATTCACCAAACTTCGTAGTTGTGATGGACATGGACTATGTAAATATTTTGGGGTTTGACCCCCGGTTCACACCCCAAGGGGTGGGGGCTTCGGTTCACAGGGGTCAAAACGGGGAATTTTTTTTTAACTCAAAATATAATCTCGGGTCATCCATCATCCCTGGTGGAACTTCTTGTCACCAGGATGCTTGAGGTGGGAAGCGCGGGGATTTGTGTTGGCGTGCCTTCGACTTCGTTCTCGTATTGAATTGCTTTTGCTTCATGGTCGGCAACGTCCCCTCTCCCCTAACTGGGCTTTTTGAAGCATGACATGATCCGACACAGAAGTTCTTTCATCGAATGAACTCAAGCTTGCAGATTAATATTCGAGCTTTTAACCACTCTGTCACGACGTTCATATTCTTCCTGCTCGTTGGCATTTAATAACTCTTTCCGACTTTTATTTCAACATATTTTTCCTTGTTTTTTTCCTTTTTCGCACACTTGCCTCGACTGCTGTCGTCTGACTCAAAGTGCTTGCAAAAGGAGATCTTGCAGTCACTGCGGATCTGGGCCGTTTTGTCCTTTTCCGAGGATGTTGGGTCCATTTGCTGCCCGACTGAGAGTGATGGTGATTAAAACTTGAAACTCCTTTGGAACCATGATGCACTGCCCCTTGTTGATCGAAGGTCATGTTGTGGAGGTTAATCTATGGCTGGGCATTTGAATTTGTCAACATTTGATAACCTGGATGTCGAAGTGAAATTTTTTTTGTTGAGCTCGTTTACACGATGCAAGATTGTTTTGGATAGGGGTTGGGGTTCGCTGCGATGGACCATTTCATCAATTTTTTTTTTATCATAATATACATCTTTAAACGGGCAGTTTCAAAATGGTGACCTGAGATTGCCGTACAAGGATGGCTGTGGGTTTATGGTGGTGCCTCCTGCGGCTTCAGACCTGCAACTCCGCGAGGTGGATTGAGGGTGTTGCCTTCTTTTAGGTGGAAGTTCTGGGAGCGCAATGGTGGCTGCAGTGAATGTAGCGAAAGAGTTGGGACCTGGTCAGCGTTGTGTCGTCTTGCTGCCAGACTCGATTCGAAACTACATGTGAGATGTCATTTTGCCGATGGTCCTCCACCAGGAAGCCATCAGTCCATCTTTGTGGTGATATTTAACCCTAACAAAGGGTATCGAGTGGTTGAACTCCATATGTGGTAGTGTTTCCTTGGGAGGGGCCACTTTGTACTAAATGATACCGGGTGATGACTATGATGATTGTTTTGCTTGTTCCGGTCTCAGCATGCATTAACTCACACCCGAATGCTTTCCTTCCATGTAGGACAAAACATCTCAGCGACAAGTGGATGATCAGCAAAGGCTTCCTTGCGAACAACGATTTGGACAAAGCTTGGTACAACCGGCTGGCTTTTTCTGAAAACCATTATTGTAACATGTTATTCTGGCATAAACATGTACCTGGAAAAACAAACAATGATGTTCAGGACGAGTTTATTTTTTACAAGAACTCGGCTCATGGATGAGTGGAGTCACAAGGGATAAAATGGCAACGTCTTAACAGTTGGGCAGAATGAGCAAGGGAATGATCAAACAGGAAAATACGAGGGAAGGAAACAACTTGCAAGTAAGAGGGTTGGGTTAATGGGAGTAGGAAAGATCACGGGTAGCGATTGTGGATTATATGGGACGTTGGTGTGCCACTTGCTGAAAGTTTTGGAGGGAAGAGTGGGATTGAAGAGCCTCAGGAAGGCAATTGCACAAATGGGAGAAAAGTCGAACAAAAGAGTGGAAGGGTTTTGATCCAGGAGTGTCTGCTGGAAGACCACATGCATCTCTTGGAATCGATGGGGATGGACATCGAGTGAGACAGAGCACGAGAACAACACTCAGTAGAGTGCATACCTCTGCCAGGCTGAACAGTTTTACGTTTTGTATCTCACTGATAGGCCGGATCCGGACCTTAACTCAAATCTAATCAATTAATCCTTATCACACACCCAACCTGTCCACCAAGTTTTGTCTGAATCCGTCCATAACTTTTTTGAGACACCCAAACAGACAGGGGTGAAAACGTAACCTCCATCCACCTTTGGTGGGAGAGGAAACTAGACCAGAGGTGAGGTGGTTAAAATAGGTCACCAACCTTTGTGCACAGTGTGAGAACAGACCTTGTCCTTCATCCTCATTACAAGAAATGCTACTAATACTGAGCTTTAGATTCTACAGATTCCAGGCGAGACAGAGGTGATATTGGGGACGTGCCAGCCCACAGGGGAAAACAGCACTGTAATCCATCGGGCTACGCACAAAGGCCTAGTATCAACAATACCTTGTGAAGATGCCAATTTGTTTGAGCTGTTTGAAAAATTGCTGTCCAACACAAACGAAAGAGGGATTCACTGTGCTGTCTTAAAGAGAACGGCTTCCTGGAACGAATTAAGCTCAGTGGCAGGCGTGTGAATGTTTGACCTTTTTGCATCTCGATCACATGAAAACGACTGTCATTCTAACCTGAGAACAACCAAAAGTCAGTTATCAAGGTGGAAGTGGGAGAAAGTTAAACATACTCAACTTTCTAGTGTGTACACGTGCAACTTCTCGATTTAGTGTGCAGGATACTGTACACATGCAATGTGTGGAAAAGTGAAGCACGGCCTGCAAGTTTGTGGATCGTAGCAATAACCGAGACAATTATTCAGAAACTTCCATTTCTCAAAAATAAAACTATACATTAGAACAGGATGCATGTTCGACAAATGACTCGAGACAAATTTTGAGGCTTTGTTGATTTATTTTTGATTTTTTTTTTTTTTTAATATAAAAATGAGGATGTCTCCGATGGTACTGTTTTGCATCACAAACCACGATAACTTTAAAATAGGTCTGCTGGCAACAAATCCATGACGAAGGGCTCGAGAGTAGTCAATAATGACATCCAGTGATGTCACAATGGATTGAATGTCTAAAAAGGTCAAAAACGTGTGTAAGCACCATGAGAATGAATGACTGCTGCAACCATCCTTCTGATCCCCTGAAGAAGCCACCAGAGAGGATATAAAGGGAGTTGTTGCAATTCCTGGTGCAAAGCGGTCGCTCCAACTGTGCTCGAGTCGAAACAGGAAGATCCATTTTCTTAAATCTACACCCAAGAATGTCCCGAACGTGCTCTGCTGGATTTAAATCGGGACTCCTTGCCGGCCAGGACAATGTTTTAATGGCATCGTTTCACAAGAAGTTGATAACTGCATGAGAACGGTGGGGTTTGGTGTTGCCTTCCACAAATCCAGGTCTTGTGAGAAGAAGGTGATTGTCTAATTGTGTTCTGGGCTGAGAAGAGTATGTGTTATTGGTCTTCTGGCTTTGTGACCTACAGCACGAAGCTGGTTTCAAACAGTTCTCATGGATAAACTCCGAGGGAGATTCCATTCATGGCACAATACTCTCTACCTTGTGGAAAAAGGAGTACGTCTGACAAGCCTGGATAGAACGGCCTCTTCTCGTTTAGAAGTGGTCACCCTGTGTCGTCCAGATCAAGGCCTTCAAGACCTCTCTCTGGCATCATTGGTTTGTTGGCATTTGCACACCGATCTGGTGATGTCAAATTTCACTGTAGGACATCCCAGCATTGTTCATCCAACCATTGGGACCATACTCTGTGTAGAGCGTTGGTGCTGCCGAAGCGGTCTCCTTGGCTATTGGGCACAATCCTGGCCGGATCGCCACTCCGACACAGGATACCAGCAAGCTGGCACTCATTTTGCCGACCTCGGAAGGATGACAGGCAGATTCAACCCCACCTGGTTTTAACTCAACAGCCAAGCGGGATATGAACTCAGGATCCGAGGATCCTAAGCCCACCACCCTAACCACTAAGCCAACACCAGGCATTCATCCAAATGATTTGTCATATTTGGCTTCCTTTCGTCTTACATGAGCCACAATAACAGTCCACCAATGGAAGTACTCGTACACAACAACATTGTGACCTTCTCCAAACCTTGACCAGGTGGAAGTGTTTGTTTTTGTTTTTTTTTCCAAGTTGATACCCCGACCATATTCGGCAAAATTGCCCTGATGTAGTGAGGAATGCAAAAACCCAGTTCATGCACCGAGGGTTCTTTCGTTTATGTTTGAAAATTTTCAATTCTATTTCTCACAAACATTACGATTCCGTGTTGGTGTGTTCAACTTATTCGCGTATGTGCACAGTTCTAAAGGATTGCCTCATACTTCTCATTGGAATAATTTCCTTCTCTGCCCAGGTGGTGTAACCATACAGTGCAAGAACTCACCTTACAGGCCCCCGTCACAGTGCTGCCCACCGTGAGCTGCCAGGAAACCATCGACCTCCTGCATCAGCACGGCTTCGACCAGGCGCCAGTCGTCAACAATGAAGGGTAACAGAAAAGCCGAGAACGAGGTGGTTTTCATGTGGACGGAGCTTCCTGATTGCTGCATTTGTGTCTAGGTGTATTGTGGGAGTGGTGACTCTGCAGAACATCCTCTCCTACATGCTGTATGGACGCCTGAAGCCATCAGACTCCATAAATGAAGTTCTTTATAAAGAGTTCAAGGAGGTGAGAAAATCGATTGCAAAAGAGATTTTCGACAAAAATAGCTACAGTCGTGTATTACAATCATCATTGTGCATCGTCACAGTAACGCTCATGGTTTTACCTTCATCTGAAATGGCCACGAGATGTGGCATGAAGGAAATGATGCACAAGGTGGGAAAGGTTGACGATTGTTGCAGCAGTTGATGTTGTCCCATTTTGTGCAGGTGGATATGCGGACCGAGCTGGGTACTCTGTCCCGCATTCTGGAGACCAACCACTTTGCACTGGTCATCCAAGTCCAGATCCAATGTGCGTCCGACATCATCCCAGCGCCATTTGTACACATTTATAGACGTCACGGTAGATATTTTTTTCTATAAAACAGCAATCAAGTCGAAAATGCACTTTTTTCCTTTTTTTTGTTTTGTTTTTAATAACTTGGAGCATCATCACATGACAGTTCATGTCAAAATTGTGAATTTACTAAAGTAGAACTAAGCATCCGTGGTTCATCAAGCCTCCCCCTGAAGGATAGCGAGAGGCTTGTACCTGTTGTAGGGTTTGTTTCTTCAATTAGTGCCCGCAATTTTTTAATGGTACCCCCAGAGTTTCTTCGACCCCCCAAGAGTACGAAACCAGCATATCGGTTTTATTTTTTTTTTGTCTTCCTGTGAATGTATCTCGGAGCTGGCAGGGACTTTTTTGACCTTGACCTAATTGTGGAAATTGTTACATTTTTCACCAAAACTCGATTGGCCGATCAGAACGGAATTGCCCTCGCTAGATAGCTGAGGCTGGAGCAAGGTGCATTTACACTTGATTTACATCATACACCTCCAGGTTAAAGGTCATGGTATAAAAATAACTGTCTGAAAATCTTTTTTTGTTTGCTTTTTTGCCAATGCAGAATTTCAAAGACCCCTCAGCCTTCCAATATGTCCTCTCCACATAATGGTGTACCTGCACTGAAGCTGTGCGCCTGATCTTTACTTTTTTACCCCTCAGCCCAAATTGGCTAAGGGGTATTGTCGTCATAGGCGTTGTCCGGGCGGGCGTCCGTCTGTCAACTTTTGGTTTCCGTCAATTTCGAGGAGAACGCCTTGTCCGATTAAATCCATTTTTTCAGGGTGTGTTGGGGTTGAGTAGAGGAAGGTTTCTTTCGAAAGTGGGCCCACTGCGATTTTCAATGTGGCCTCCATGGCAGCCATCTTGAAATTGGTTTCCGTCGATTTCGAGGAGAACGCCTTGTCCGATTAAATCCATTTTTGCTGCGTGTGTTGGGGTTGAGTAGAGGAAGGTTCCTTTCGAAAATGAGTGCGCTGCGATTTTCAATATGGCCACCATCTTGAAATTGGTTTGCGTCAAGGGGCTTAGGGGTTACGCCCGCTTTGCCGAGCTATTTTTTGGATCGTGACCGAATTAACAAAAAACACATTTTTGATCACAACTTGAATAATTTTCCTTCGATTTTCATGATGTTGAGTTCCATGGATTGATTGTAGATGGGGACACATTTTCTTAATTCACACTTTATGCCTAAATGGTAAAGGTCAAGGTCATATGGTGGTCCGAAAAGAATATGGCCATCATTGGATCGCGGGCGCAGGGGAGGCTTACCCTTGGTATCGCTTTGTGATCACAGATATCTAGTTTAATAGGTGGTTGGGTATTTTGGCAGCATACTTGCTGATAGAATCCTACACAACTGCCCACATGCTCTTCATCAACATATTGTTGTGTCATCTTCCTCTTCATTCTGTTTGCAGACTGTGGGAAGGGAGACCAAACCACCAAGAAGCTCATAATTGGAGTAGTTACGGGCATCGACCTCCTGCACTTTGTGAGCACCAACACGGGAATAAGAGCGACCTCTCCCAACGCTTCCGCCACAAATGAGTCGAGGAATGGATTCCCTAATTAACCATTCGAGTCAATCCCAGATAATCATGAGCTACAAGACATTTCAGAGATTGATGCAAATGAGGCTCAAATTATGTATTTGATTATTCACATTCTATAAGAGGGTTAGAGGTCAGGCTGGGTCCTTAGCACACTGTAGTCATTTCATTTTAAATGCATTTTGAAAGTCATTGCAACACGATGTGGGATTGGGTGAAGTTGCGTCAGGTTTGTACCAGCAAAAAACACTTTTGCTCATTCCACGTCCAAATGTTAATTCACAGAACTCGAGATTCGATCAACAAGAGCCTGGGCACAAAGCCAGTTGGCTACTGGGGGGGGGGGGAGGCTCCAGTATTTCCTATTCTGTACTTTCCTCAAAAAAAAACTTACTCGTTCAAAATGGCATGCCCGGCGCAAGAGCTTGTTTATCCCACACAAGCAAGGTCCGCAAGGCCACGGTGGTTCGGAATCGGATAACATCTTGTCAGAACCTATCCTTGTCAAAATTAAAATCAAATTGCCATTTTGGATAAGTGAAAGTATTTTCAGCAGAACCATGTCGTGCTCATTTCGATCACAAGATTGTCATGATAGTTCAGCGTTATGCTAAAAAAAAAACAAAAAAAACAACAATAAAAACTTGTCCTAACAGCTGTGAGAGTTTATTTTTGCTCGTAGTTTAAAGTAAACGTTTATAATCACGTCTCCGATCAGCAGTAATCAGGAGGGGAAGAGCATGGATTTTGAGTTTGATCATGTCGGGCTACGGCGCTCAAAATCGATGACGGGCATCACGCGCACAATGTCAGAACACCGAGGAAATTCGATGAAATAATGAGTTATGATTATCCAATAAAGTTAATGGGTTATAGAGAATACTGGGTTATCCAACATTGTAGCAATCAATCCAGTCGATAAACCAGTGGGGCATGAAGGTCCATATGCAGTTAAACCTCATGCACACTTCGTGACTTGTGACGGTTACACTAACCGTTTGACCTCCAACCGACATATGACTGAGAATTTTGTTGGTGCAAAGGGAAGAATGTGGGGGGGGGGGGGTGGGGGGAGTCGGAGTGGATGGGTGATCACAAGAAAGAAATCTCATCTTCATCCGAACTGTGGGAGGCCTGCAAGAGATAGATTTAATAACAAGGGGGAAAAAAAAAATGACCGACTGAACATCGACTGTGCAACATTCAATATAAAAGCCACGACTCGGCACATTTGAAGAGAGCAATGTGAAAATAACCCTCCAGCACCAACCCAACATGATGCAACTGCAGAAATTAAATAAAGAGGTGAATTGCACCACAATTTTTTTTTTTTTCAAAAATCTGCCAAAGGTTTCAGCATTCTCAAATGACCACTACACCCACGACGCTGACAGTCCACATGCAAATCTCTAATGTCCTGGTAATTCACATCCAAGTATACTATCTCCTTACTTCCTTGTCTTAGTCTTACATCGTGTGTGTCTACAAGGACACCTGAAGCACGTAGTTGTTACAGGAACAACACTAATCGTTCTCGTTTGACCATTTGCCAGCACAGATGTAGGAGAACATCTCAGGAATCCTCGTGGCAGAAACCACAAGTCATCTCTGCTGGTAAATGTTTCAAAGCTCACAACGGAACAGTCTATCGATGGGCCCGAGCTGGATGGGCCATCGCGGAATTTACTTCGAACACAGAATGGACCACATTTGCCATTTCAAAACTTACCACCTCCCGTTGACGTCCATCACCTGCACCCTGAACGTCAGGATTTCCGTAATGGGCATTTTGATCTTCGCCAACTTCATCCTTCATTTCGGCCACCACAAGAGCTACCGCCACTCCTGCAGACATCTCGCCATCACTGCTCTCCACCACTTCGACGATCGACTCCAACATTTTTCCAGATTTGCTCATCGCTTCAACTGCAGGCTGAGATAGAGGCTCTGCATTTAACATCGCTTCCTGGTAGGAATTTTCTGGAAAAGAAAATTGTTGACTTTATACAACATCTGATCTTTCATGAAGGGGTCAGTGCAAGCGGTGACGCACTCAACAGCCCGGTGTTTGCCGAGTTACCAAAACGAACTCCGGAAATGGTTCAACTGCTTTCAAAATCATCTCAAGCTACGAACTTGTCTGCAAATGACCAGGATTCGCTGCATGGATAATTGAGTAGCTTTACGTCCAATCAGCTTGTTGCTCGCTTGCCAAGCCAGCCGTTCCTTATGAACCGTTTCATTGGAGTGCTTGTTTGAGTGCTGAAGCCACTTGGCGAGTACTCGACAAGCTTATTGGTAATGGAAGACACATCAGGTATTCGAACGGCATGCGTGTGATGTACTGCATTTACACTTTTCCATAAGCCTCGGACAAGTTATAAACGTCACATTGAACTAGTCCACTTCCTCATCCTGTAACCAAGTGGTGACCTGTCCAGGATCGGTTCTTCGACACGGACAGGGCAATGTTATGAGAATGGATCTCCACCATTATGGGTGCATTCAAAATTCGTTAAGCCTGGTGTTTGCTTCGTGCCAAGGGTGGCTGGCTTGTGATCTTAGGGTCCTGAGTTTGAGCCCCGTTTTCCGCTGAATTCACACCAGGTGGGGATGACTCAGCCCGTCATCCTTCCGAGGTCGGCAAAATGAGTTCCAGGCTCGGTGATACTTCTCGGCCTCACCATCAGCCATGACTTCTTGTGGGATGACCAAATCACAATGGTGGTCTGCAAAGCCAGCCGCAGACCGGGCATCCTCCGACAATCCAAGTCTTTCCTTGTTAAAATCAGAGCTCTTCAGTCGACAAAGCTCAGTGACCTTTGTCCACTGCTCAATGCAGTGCTGCTCTCCTCTATCAGCTGGCATCCCAGCATCACACCTGTATTTGCTGATTTCTGTGGAATCTAAAGATCTCAACATTATTGATTATTAACATTATTCCATTTCATTACCTCGACCACTGAAGGTGGACAGACAGAGGTTATGTTTCTACCCCTGTTTGTCTGTTTGTCTGTCTGTGAGCAGGATATCTCAAAAAGTTGTGCACAGATTCAGACAAAACTTGGTGGACAGGTTGGATGTGTGACAAGGCTGATTCGACTTGATTTTGGTGAAGATCCGAATTCGGATCCGGGTCGAGATGTTTCAGTGATTCTTCACCATTGAGAGATAGGACCAAAAACTATGTATACCACAATATCTCAAAAAGTTGTGGATGATTTGGTTCAGTGACAAGAACAAGCCGATTTGATTTTGGTTCAGGTCCAAATCCAGATCTTGCCGAATCAGTCGTAGAGGAAATGTAAACTGTTCAGCCTGGTGGAGGTACGCGCTCTACCGAGTGCCGTTCTACTTAAGTTATGTTTCACATCTCTCTTCAATCTTTCACACATTTCTCTTTATTCATGCAAATTGTTCATTTTCCTCTCAAATTCTCTTTTTCTTTGTCTGTCCGTCTATGGAGAGGTGCATTCTTGCAAATTACTTTTTGTAAGGTTCATTTGGCTGCGGCTGGATGGGTTTGAGGATAGAGGGATTAGAAGTTGAAACCAGAAATCCTATCCAGGTTCCTCCTGATGACTCCAATGTAGTGTTTGATCTTTCAGTTGATTGGAATTTCCTGTGATAAGGCCAAAGCACGGGGTCTGTTGCTTTCACATCGCAGCCGCGTCGGTGATATCTGTTATCGACGGTCTATTCTCCGATATCGTTTCCTCAGTTCTCCGACCCTTCGTATCGACTCCAGGATGCACACGTTTAACCAGAAAGGAAGTGACTGGAAGAACTTCCAAAATCCAGACTGACTGCACACCTCTACTCTTATTCCTCACTTCTCCTGTACATGGAGCCACCCTCCAGAGGATATTCTTTCTCGCTCTTCCCTGCAAGGCCTCAAAAGCAGGTGTAGCACTGCCACCTCGTATCATCCCCCCATCCTGACCCATGATCTTTATTACCCCCCCCCATTAAGTCTTCCTACCCCAACCATCTTACTTGCTTGTTTCTGCATTTCCTCCGATCCTCCCTGTCCTCTTCCCTTGTTTGTTTATTCCCTTTCTGGGTGGGCCTAATTATTGACCCGTTAGCCCACTGTCCATTGAACCTTGCTCTTGCAGATAAAAGAAACAAAATACAACTCAAATTTTAGGGACAACATAAACTATCTCACCCCCTCTCATTCCCATCCCCGTCCCCCTTCCTTTTGAGTGCGAGGATGCATCACTCTTAAATAACCATGTCGAAGTGAAAATACTCAACATTGCACTTTGCTCAAGGTATAAGAAAGTCTCAACCGTCTGTAACTCACCTGCATTTATAGTGGACATTTGCATCTTGGCACGTAGCTGAAAGCTTCGTTGCGAGGACAACAGCAGAGAGATTTCAGCTCCAGCTCCTTTAATTACCTGGACAACCTTGTCGTGGGGGGAATGCTCAACATTTGTGCCTTCGACCTCAATTACATGGTCGTCATTTTGCATCCCAGCCAAGGCTGCCGGTGATCCCGGAACCACCTAGTGGAAAACAGAAAAAAAATTAAGAAATGGGTGAAGGAGATCAGATGATGTCTGCCGTGGCAACCGTCAAGTACGCTAATCAAATTCAGATGTATTTCCAGGCCGTACTGGGAGTTTTCGTCTTACATTGGCAAGTACGTGGAAGACGGACCAAATCATTTCAACACAGACGATGTCATGCTCACAAATGTCTGGTTTGATGCAATTGGGTCACGCAAGTTCACAATTGAAACCTAAAAAAAGAGAACCTAAAATTAATTAAATTACTTCTCTCTCCCGTCCACATTTCTTTTGGAGCTTTAACGCATTTTATATGCAGTGAAAATGGTGAAGTTTCTCATGATTCGCTCATCTTGCTGCGTTCCCACTGTATCCACGAGTCGAGCTTTCCATCCGACCGAAGGAATTGATTTCCTTCATTCGGTGCAGCAGTTCTTGTAACAGAGTCGTTGAGTTAACCTCTGCCTCCAGTTCATTTCGACTCTCAAGTTTTTTTTTTTGTTTGTTTTTTTACTGATGATAAAACCGTTTAAACCTCAACTTTTCAAAAAATGGTGGTTTGTGGTTGTTTCGGAGCAATCTTCAAGACATAACTGCAAGAGTTACTCGAGGGCATCGTGGGGGTGACCAACCATCTTGACAAGTTGCTTCAAGAATGATCTTCTCTCCAAAGGATGTTGGAACAGTCGAGTAGCTCACGACCCGAACCCCTAAAGACCTCATAATATCCAAACCTCAAAACTAATAATTTGATGGAATGATGAACACTCACCCGGATGTGAGCGCTTGGAACGCCGAATTAAGGCTCGATGACCAGTACGGGGTTGAATTGGAATCTCAAGATGGCACCGACTTGTCTGAATAGCATTCTATGGCTGCAGAGCAAACCATCGACAGGAAGCACGACAGCAACTAATCTCCCTTTATACAATGGACTCAACTCGGCAGTCTTCGGAATTAAAGCACTTTCCAAGTTCGAATTTAAGTCACGTAAACATCAAGACCAGAAACATACAATCCTCGAACAGCAAGTCCATAGTCCACCATAGAGGCAAATAAATAAATAAATCGAGTGATTGTTCAACACTAAGATTAAGTTATTGTTGAAGTCCTGTTGTATTTAAAATAAAATTAAAAAAAAAAACTCGAGCAAAGTCGATTACTGCAGATGGTCTCACGCACAAGTCCTCCATCAGGTCATCAGCCGAATATGGCCCAGTCGCAGGGGACTTCAACTCTTTCCATTACCATTCAGAATCGATGCTTCTTTTGGGTTGGTATTCCAAACTATCTTCAGACGCTCATCCAATTGTAAACAAAACAACATCTCTTTACATCTATTTGTTTAATTATCAGACAGGACCAGAATCATCCCTGTAGGAGGAGGCTTTGACCCAAGAGCAATGAATTCGGTCGTGACGTTTCAATTTCAGCCATTCCCTCAAACCGAAGGGAACTAGCAGCATTAACGGTAACGATTAATCTTTGGTCCACGTTCCATCATCTCCGGTTAAGGTTAAGGGATGAACAAAAATTCCTTCGCTCGACGAAGAATCACGGTTTCCAATCCAGACGCGAATGCCACTTTGACATTTTCAACAATATTTTCAGTTCACGTTTGAAAAGTCACCTGGATTTATTTTAGGTGTCCTTTAATGTCATCTGGTAGTACCTTCTCAGGTGTTTGGGGACTATTGGGGCGACAAGTAAGTGGGGGGGGGGAGAGGTGTGGGAAATGTTGTTCATTTGAGAAAAAAAAAACTTCTCAATCAAAAATAATTAATTGTAGCTCAGTTTTAATGCTCATCGAGGAGATTATTTTCAACTCTCAAAAAAAAAAATAATATATAAAACAACTCTTAAGTTTAAAAAAAAAAAAATTTAAACGAGTTTTTCAAAATTATTGCAACAACTGTTGGCATCAACGGTTGTAACACACAGCAGGTGATGGAAGTATTGTTGGTAATGATTCAAAACAGGTAGCTTCAAAACGAGGAGGATGGACCCAGGTTGAACAAAATGTCCAGACTGTACGATCCCGAGAATGCGTTTTTCAGCGCCAGGTGTGTCGATCACCACTCTTTATTCACAAGGGATCTGTGCTGTGCGAGAGATAAGATCTTCTTTTACTTCCGCCACCAAAGGTGGACCAAGGTTGTTTTCACCTGTCTGTCTGTCTGTTGGGTCGCCGAAATAGGTGACCCTTATTGTCAGTAATTCTGTCTGTTTGTTTGGATGTTTGTTCGTTTGTCATCAGCATAATTGGTAGTAAACGTGGGCCGATTTTGACCAAACTTGGGTGGTAGGTACATCTTATGACCTAGTGCTTTGGAAATTGTGATGGTTGCTAGGGACGCTTTGGTTCCCCAGCAACAACCGAAAATCCTTCAAAATCGGTACCGTTCACGCGAAATCAATTCCGAAAGCCATTATCCCATGTAGGGTTATGAAATTTGGCACGAATGATCTACAGGTGATGCTCTATCAAATATATGGAATACTTTACCCGCAGAGCCCCCTACAATTAGGGTATACGCGAAAATTGGCGAAAATCGAAGGCCCCCGAGCGACCAGGTGAGTGCATCGATACGAATGAAACTTTGCAGGTTCATGGTACTCAATGAGTACTACAACTTTGCCTCAGGACATATTGACCGATTTCGCTTAGGTCAGGGGTCAAAGGTCAATAGTGCAAAAATTGATAATGTGCGAGAGCTGGAGGTGCCTTCGCGCCAAATGTTACTCCTCGTAGGGTTATGGTCGGATGGTCATGAAAATTCACACTCATCGTCCGGAATACATTGTGCACAAACGATCTTGCCGGATTTTCGATTTAGATCTTTGTTTGCCCACAGCACCCCCTCGAACTTTGGGGATTTCCGATTTCAAACCGCATTTTCGGTACTTTTCATTCAAATGGATACCGAGTAGTTATCAGTAGATGGAACTGGATGAGACTTGATATGCATAATCTTAAGGTGATTCCCTATCCGCTATATGACATCCATTTTGCTCGAAATGTTATAGTTTCCATGCTCGGCGACCCATCGCCGCCGACCGGCTTGTCTGTTTGTCTGTCTGTGAGCAGGATATGTCAAAAAGTTATGGACGGATTTGGCCGAAACTTGGTGGACAGGTTGGGTGTGTCACGAGGACGAAGCGTTAAGATTTTGGTGAAGATCCTGATTCCGAATACGAGGATTAAATATATATATATATTTTTTTTTTTTTAAAGTGATTCTTCACAATTGAGAGTGGGGCCAAAAAAATATAAATATATAGCCTGTTATCTCAAAACATTATGGACGGATTTGGATGCAATTTGATGGATGATTTGTGTTGGTGACAAGAACAAGCCGATTAGATTAGCTCCCGTTTGTGGGGAACAAGCAGACTTGTTAAATTCTTCATCGAGACACAACCGGTATAGTTGTACGACTGCCGTACTTCAGTGTCCGGGACAACAATTCATTTAAAGCTTAAAACGTTTCACTCACTTCTTCATCTCTAGTTTTCTACCATGTAGTAATCTATTTATTTATTAATTTCCAACAGACTTACTATTTCGACTCTTCCAGGGGCAACGCCTCACCTTTTTGATGTATTGACCGGGCATGCCGCGGATACCATTCAGGTGAAAGCCGAATCCGTGTGGGCCTCGACTCAGTTTGCAAAGACGGGGAGGGCTGGGCGGTGGTTCGAGTTGGGGTCCAGAGATTTTGTCAAGCCGATGGCTGTTCACAGCATTTCTACTTGCTTTCAACTCATTTGCAGATTGGGGACAAAGACCCACCTGTGGTTAGGAAGGCCAGGATTAGAGTGAGATCACAGTAAAGAACAGGTTGAATGAGAAAGGTGAGGCATCATCAGTGAAGGCCCTCTAGGCAAGCCTCCCACATTACATCTTTCTACAAATACCTGTGCAAAGAACAAAAGTCCATATGGACCTCATAATAACAAATCGTCCCGTCATCACCTGTTTCCGGATGTCAACGTGAACACACTTGTGAAATCATCCATCAGCTTGGTTTCTTTGTCAGCAAGGGAGGTGGAAACGAAACTCGTCTTTGCAGACCGATTACATGTCTACCATCAATCGATATTGAACTGGAGACCTTCAAACACCTCCGTGTGGAGACCAAAATCCTCATCTTTGATGTTGGCGGATGCATGGGACAGATAAATTGCAGACATGTATGGAATCGTTATTCGTAATCAATTGCACGCGTGATGCTGCAAACCTGCGTAACATACTCAACTTTGACGATGAGCCTCAATGACCGCAGTGAACAAAGCTGGAGTGCAGTGGCAGCTTATTGTTGAGGACACTGGACAAGCATTCCAGAGGCTGAGGGTTAAAACCCAACAGTATAAAGGATGAGCCCCTCCTTGTGTACAGCGTTAGTTACATGCTTTCTCGCTCCCTCGCACGACACCGATACATCAGAGGTACTGGTTGTGATGGAGGGACATTTATATTAACGTCATTATTTTACAAACAATACCGCGAAGCAGAGCACTTGATTGTAAAAGCCTTAAGAAGACATCAAAAGTACCAATGTGGGGTTTCACATGATGACATCTCTTCGGTCATGCCGAAGAAACCATGTCCCCAAGGGAAACAACATGCACAGAACACTCGATCCCACCAAGTGACTTCCATTTCCCTGGTTGGGACTGGAGAAACATGAAGGTGAGAGATTGTGGATATCCTGCTCGGCATTACAGACTGGGCACACTCCTCTGGATGATCGTGGTCTCGCACACAAGCGGAAGGAGAGCCGAGATGGGAGAAAGTGCTGGATATAATTATTGTAAGTAATCCAACCCTGGTGAATGAGGTGAGTGGTACCAAGAGGCTCCGACCATGACTGCCTTCTTGTTGAGAAGGATGAGAAACCAACGTGAAGACATCAGGCATGAAGGAAGATCCTGCTGTACAGCAAAGCAGACTGGGAGAGCTTCACAGAGAGCATGCGGGAAGTTGCTGAAGACACAATATCCAAGCTGCAGACTACATCAGGGGATGAACTGGTCTCCAAGTCTGGCATACACGACCACATTCTGACTCACCACAAAGGCAACCTTCCTTGGGTCATGAAAGTACAAGACAACTTACTCACAAGCAAGACAGACTCAGTAAGAAGCGTGAGAAACTCAGAAGGAGTGGTGTTGCTCCTATACCGTGTGCCACGGAAGAACAGATGCAAATCCTAAAGGAGAAACGTCAGGCCGATATGAGAAAAGCATAATGGAAGGACGTGGAATCAATCTTCACACCGGATGAAAACTCAAAACAACTGCAACGCATGAAAAGGTTTTGGAGATTTGTCAGGTTCAACAAATCTGGCAGCAGTGTCATCACTCGACTCAAATTTGGGGGGAAGACAGCGACAGACCTTGCTGAAAAAGCTAACATCTTGGATCGGCAATTCAAGAAGGGCTTCATGAACGAAACTTGTTCCATATGATCTCCTCCCTGCTAATTTCCCCTATTATCCCATGCCTGAGATAACGATAACAGCAGCAGGAACTGGAACGGAGCTCGGTAGAGCACATACCCCCGACGATCCGAACCGTTTACGTTTTGTATCCCACTTATAGGCCGGATCTGCATCTGAACCTCAACCAAATCGAATCAATTCGTCCTTGTCAACGACCCAACTCATCCACCAAGTTCCATACGAATCCGTCCCTCACTTTTTGAGATATCGTGTTCACAGCCAAATAGGGGTGAAAACATAACTTCCGTCCACTGTCGGTGGCGGGGGTAAGAAGGAAGATTTTTGATCAGGAAGGCTTTTGATAAAGTTGGCCACAAGAGGCCACTTCAGAAGCTTGATTACCATAGAGTAAGAGATCACAAAAACATATGGATCCCCGTCTTCCAAGGCAGGAGATGACATGAGGTTGTTGATGGGTCTGAATTGACCGAGGTAGAGGTTAGATGTGGAATACCACAGGGATCAGTCCTTGGACCGTGCCTCTTCCTGTATTGCATAACGACCTGCCTATAGATTTGATAGCAGCAGTACGACTTTGAGGATGACGCCGTAATCTGACCATTCGAACAGAGCAAGGTATTACCCAAAAATAAGGAGACCTCGAGTTGGCTGCATGGGCTGCAAACTGGATGATGGAACTGAACACCCAAAAGTGCCAAGCTGTCATAATTACCAGAAAATGACCGATGTAGAACACCAGTGCACTCTGAACACCACCATGTTGGATTCCTATACTTGATGATGCATGTTCATATTACAATAAGCTCTGATGCGAAATGGACCAAACACGTCACAAATGTATGTTGGAAAGCTGACAACACATTCGCTTTCCTGAATCGGAAATTGCGCAACAACTCTACAGACCTGAAGGTAAAGGTGCGCAGAGCCCTCGTCAGACCTCCGGTAGGATACGGAGCTGCAGTGTGGGACACTTGCACTAAGAAATGTACGCAACTACGAGAAGTTGTACAAATATGAACAGCCATGACGCACAGTAAACCACCACCATAACATCTCTACCGTGTCAGCAATGCGAGAGAAACTTGGCTGGAGAACTCTTCAACAACGTCGAGAAAAATCTCAGGTTGGCGGTGATGTACGACATTTACGTCAACCCGGTCGCCTTTGATGGGAAACTGAACATCGCTCCTGGAGGAAGACCAACAAGTCATGTGCACCCAATGTGGTTGTCGGATTCCACAATCAAGGACCGATTACGAAACATTCCTTCTTCCCCAGGACGGTGAAAGCATGGGATGGCCGACCCCTTGAAGTGATCACAGCACCGTCCGTCAAAGCCTTTCATCTGCATTTGAAGAGAGGCCATAGCGAAGTTGCACAAAACCTCCATCTTGGTCTTATGGCTCACAAGCACATGCAGCAAAACAAGTTCAACAAGAGACCTCAGGATTGAAGGACGCAGTCCCAGAAGAAGAATAGGTATACAGTAAGAATAATGTGGAGAAAGAAAGAAAACATGCAACACTATGAAACCTAACGATCTGACAGTCAACCCACCGTACCAAAGCCGATGCTGGATTGTCGCGCCGGGCGCCACGAGCCGATGTGCATGACACATTAACAACAATAGGCCTTACCCTTTGTTCTCTACTTTCTACTTAAATTTTTTTTTTCTTTTAATACAACTAAATATTAACCGTGCAAATAATTTTAGCAAAATCAACTATCCATCCGTTGATTCTTATGAACTCGCATATCGTCCTGTAGTCACTCTACTCACCTTTGTGTACCACTGATCAGAATCGGGGTCCAGCAAGGTGAAAGAAACCTGCTCACCCTCGGCGCAGATGAGGTTCACAACTTCATCGTGGTTCAATGCCCCAGTCGCGACGCCAGAAACGACCAGCAAGCGATCACCGTCCTGCAGGCCTGCCTTCTCCGCACTGCTGTCTGGATCTATTGCTCGGATGTAATGTCCTTCAAGGAGGCAAGTTTGCGAAATACAAAGATGAGCAAAAAATTTTTTTTCAGATGACCCGACTGACTGTGCATCCCAATCCAAAAAAAAAAAATCAAATTGCTTTGTGCAAGGTCTCAAAATCTATCCTCACCCAGATTATGCCCAGGTCAATTCTACAGCTTGTAGAATCCAACCCAGGGTCAATGTTGAAACAACCCACATTACAAGCTACCCCACCCAATAGTCCTAACCCCCAAGGCTCCCAGCCCGAACCCCAATTGCAAGTGCAACCTCAATCCAAATACCGAACACCCCAATGTGGGGGGTACTCCAGAACCTACCCTGGGATACTCCAGAACCTACCCTGGGATACTCCAGAACCTACCCTGGGATCAATTCTGATGGGTTGCAAATTTGGGAGATACGTCAACACCTTCTGCTTGGAAATTAAAAAAAAAAAAGGACAAAACAAAAACTTGATTTGCCAAACGATTCATTTGTCGATCTCACTTCCTGTTGACCAGGCGTTCGACGGGCCCTGCCTCCTCACCCACGTCTTGCTAAACGTTACCTTCATAAAACCCTTCCCCAAAATAATAGAGTCATTCATCATCAACTCATTTCTTAATTCATTCAGTCCCAAACCTTCCTCCTCCCCTCTCACTCCATCAATTTAAACGACAAAAACGTTCAATCTACCTACAAACAGTACGAACTTCCAAATACCTTTCTGCCATGCTGCTTTCGCTTCTCCCCTTCCTTTTTGCTTGCAAGCTCGTGCCTCATCCACCTTAGTGTTCGTTTAGACGACAGAGTTTTCTTCATGCCTTTAATCATCATCGCAATCCCAATCCTGATGTCTGTAAATTGTCGTTCAGTCTTGAAATATTATGAAATGCAAATGTGTACAGGACAACGGTGACAAACTCACTCGCGTCAGTACCGTCCCCCATGTCATCCTCACATTTGGGTTCCCTTACACCCGCTCCAGGCTCCCCCCACCCCCATCCCTGTCCAGTGTCCTCCAATTCTGTGTCACTCCACTCCATGCCAGCCCCCCTCCGCTTCCACAACATCCAGCCTTCCTCTCTCTACTCATCCAAGCCCCATTCCACCTCCTTCCCTCTTTCCCACTCCATTTCCAACAGCCCCTCCTCCCCCATCCCTAACTCTATGGATCTCCATCATCCAAGGTCTTCGCTCCAATTTGACAAATCTCTCAATCCAAGCTTCCACTGATAAACCTGACACCTGCCTCACAGAATCCTTCCTCCAACAGTGTGTCCCAGATTCCTTAATGTCTCTCCCTGGGGATTGTGTTTTCTGGATCGACAGGTGTGAACTTTGTTCCAGTGGCAGAGTGGCACTTTAAGTCAAGTACAACATTTCCCATTGCCTGTGTACTGCACTTGCACCTCCTTACCCCCAACAGTACATTTGGCTTCACTTTCCCCTCCGCAACCACCTCCTGTTTGTCTGCGTGCTGTAACTTCCTCTGAACAGGGATGACCCAATTTACGTCTCGCCCTCTGCCAACATGGACCATCTCATAACTACCCATCCCAACTCTCTCTTCCTCATATGCATCGACTTAAACTATCACCATGCCAATTGACTGAGTGTTGGTTGGTACCTCTTCAACCACCCACGGCATTGCTGAAACTCGTTTCTGTGACTCCATCGGCCTCACCCAATCAGTGAACTCTCCAACCTGGATTTCTCACAATGGCACCTCCTCCCTTCCGGACTTGGTTATGGTGAATATTCTTACTAATGTCTTCTGCTCCAATAGGTTCATCTGATCAATAGGTGCTTGTGAGAATAAACATCTCTCTGGATGTTGTCAGAGAGCTGCTTCAGCGACGTAGCGTGGCAGTTCACTCAAGCTGCACACTCATGTCAAGACTGGTACTTCATCTCCACCTCTCCTGATTGTAATACTGCCTGGTAATCCTTCCCTTATATACAGATGATACCATCTTGTCTGCAGTTATCATAACTACCTCTCACCTTTGTAACACAGAATTAAGCGGTGAGGCGGTTGCCGACAAGCAACTTGCCTTCTCTTCCCAGAAGGAAAGTCCAACCGAAGACAACCTCATATCATTCCACAAAACCCAGAACAGATGTGTGTCCACTCTCAGGAAAGCCAGAAAACAACATCTGGCCAACCTCCAAGGCTGCGTCTCAAACCTGTCTCCTTCAAGGACTTGGTGGTACCTTGTCAAGTCTGTCTTTGGTGTGTGTGTGCTCCTCCTCCATCCCTTCCCGTACTTCAAATGGCACCACAACAAACTTTGCTCGTGAGTAGGCCAAATGCTTCAATTCTGTGTTTCCTCCTTTTCTTGTGAATCCAACTTCTGACAACCTATACCTACCCTACCCTCTTCTACCCAACTGCTCCTGGATAATGTTTTTCTCACTTGAAGGTGGAGAGGTTTCCAGCAAACCTGGTGTCCGATTCTGTGGCAGGCCCAAACGGCATAGTGCATGGGTCCAAAACCTCCCTCTGCTGTTCTTGCTCATCCTTTTTCTGATCTTTCCACCCCATCATTATCTATGGGTCAGTTTCTGTCTGCCTGGAAGTTAGCAAACATCACTGCCACACACAAACACGGTGCAAACTCTAATCCTCTTAACTACAAGCATATTAACCTGCTTCCAACACGGGACTTTCAAAATGACGTACAAATGCCAACGGTGCCTCTCGCTCATGCGCTGTGTGTTGAAAAAAAAAATTGAAAAGAAATTCTCTTGTGGGCCCAGAACCAGACATTGTATTTATAACAGACATATAATAGCACTATGGGCAACACTGATGCGATTCCCCCATTCCCAGTTCACCGGCACTCATTTCACCGACCTCGGAAGCACGACAGGCTGAGTCAACCCCACCTGGTGTTAATTCAGTGGCTGACGGGGCTTCAACTCAGGACCCTAAGATCCCAAGTCAGCCACCCTAACCACTAAGCCAACACCAGGCTTAAGCATGGAATAAAATGACATTAAATCAGACCATTTCCACCGTTAATTTACACATCGTCACCTACAACTTCCAAATGAAAAAGAAATTCTACAAATTTCGGGAAATTAATTAATATAGTACAAAACTAGAATATCTTGGTTGGATAAGTTCTTGAGATAAGAATATCTCTTGTGCTGAAGCTGTGTGTTTAGCCCTGTTACTTTTGCATCGCAGACAGGTTTGGCCTCTTTGTATTCTACCACCTCCTTTTTGATGTTGCAACTTCTGCCCTCTTTGGGCTCTGTCTCTCCCAGGTATCCACAGGACACACACACACACACACACACACACACACACACACACACACACACACACACACACACACACACACACACACACACACACACACACACACACACACACACACACACACACACACACACACACACACACACACACACACTGTCTGCCAATAGCCCTCTTCTTGTTAAACGCCCAAAATCCAGGCTCACTACTCACCTCCACTCATTTGTCCTCTTTTTTTTTTTTCTCACTGTGGAACCAACCTCCCCAATCTGTTAAATACCATCTTCCCTCCAGGGCTTCAAGACAGCTGTTCACCGCAACCTCAGGTAATCCCACATCCAGAATCATGACCTCTTCTGCCCAAAATGACCCCATTCCCAAGCACTCCCTTTTTCAGGTTATTGTGATTAACCCCTTCCTGGTTAAACTTCCAAAAGTGTGGGCAATACTGTGCAACTCTACTCTTTTGTTCTCCTTTTCTCCTGCTTGTGGAACCACCTTCTGGTGATGGTTAAATCCACCTCTTCCCCTCCAGGGCTTCAAGCAAGCGGTGCACCACCACCTCAAGTCATCCCACAACCCCAGCTGTGATTTCTTTTTCTACCCTCATTAACCCCATCTCACCCAACCCTCTGACTTGCAGGTTACCATTACCATTTTCTCCCTCCCCCCCCCCCCTGTTAGTTCATTCCCTTGCTTGATGTGTCCAAACTGTTGGCAGACATTGCTTTCCCCCACTCCTCCATGAGCCTATATCCTGCATTAGAAAAAAAACGAGTAAAATATACTAATAAATGTCAGAGTGTGTGTCGGTATGTCTCCTCCATAACTCCAAAACCATGAAACCTGTCATCCTGAAACTTTGCATGCATATCAAGAAAACTCCAAGGAAGTGCAAGGGTGATAATTGGGTGTTTGGGTTGATTAAAACATCCCTTTTGAAGATCATAAACGGCCTTATTTAATTATATTCTTCATCCGGCACATCCTTGGCTCCCGCTCTCTCTCTGGAGTCTTGAGGCGTATCCCAAGTAACCTTGCTGGGGTCTGAAGTCGCCATCTTTTTTGGCCTGCTCAACCATGCCTCGACTTGGAACAAGCCGCAACGATTTCTTAACAATAAAATTTTTTTTTTCCACTTTCCTCACTCATATCGAATGCCTGTTCATCATATCTATGAATAGCTGGATACATCACTTTTCTAAGTCCTATAGATTTCAAATTAGGAGATCTACTCTACGTTTCCCACAATCCACTCTCATGGACTAATTAAAGTATATCATCGAAATATTCTTTTCGGTTTTGAGGATCAGATATCGTCCGGACCAAATAAGTGTCGAAATCTGTTATGAAACCTGCTAATTTAAAGAAATAACGCGTCTTATAACTCATCCGATATACCCATTTACTTTAAGCAAGCAAGGCTTGCTCCTTCTCCATGCACACATAAGAAAAAGTGAAATTTCCAAAGCATTAAACATATCTTTTTCTATTGTTTGGAGAAATATATTGAGTAAACAAAAAATTTAGCAATGTGCCCAAATTGACGAGCTTCATTGAGCTCGATGATTTTAAGGCATTTACTGCTCCGAGGGACTGCCGATGCATTGCGTCTGCCAGATGTGTGTCGATATTCTCAGAGGGTTTGCGAAGTGCTCTACGGGGGAATCAAAGCAAATCTGGTGGAAAACGGCCGTTTTAAAATAAAGTTAAAACGTTTGCGCAGACCTTCGAACTGATGTTCCACGTGGCGGGTGCACAGACGAGTCGGCAACATGGCTGATTTGTCTGCAATGTTTATTTCACGGGCGATTAAACTTTGCAATGTCTCCAGGTGTTGTTATCCGTTAAACAACAACTCTTTTGTGGATAAAGCCATTATTTGAAAGGATTCATTTCATTTATTGCGGTGTGTGGTGAAGACCAGCTTTAATGTTAAAGGGTTCCTATATGGTATGCAGCCACAGCCTGGCCCAACCGTTCCTTTTCAATCATTTAATTGGAGTGCTTGCTTTAGTGCTTAAGCCACTTGCCGAGTGCCCAACAGTCAACAGTGGTACAGTTCATGTCCCGATCAGGATGTGCAGTCGGCAAGTGCTATAAGGTGGAGGTACATGATTTACAAAGGTTGTATGTTTTTTTTTGTGAGTGTCAAAGGAAAATGTATTTAATAACACCCGATTTCCGAGCCATTTGCCGTATTCATGTGTTTTTTTCGAAATTACAGAACCAAATCTTTTTCCACCTGTCACATGACGATTGCCATCTGTTTCTAAATCTGATTGGACAGCTGTTTTTAAAGATCAATTTTCGTACCCATCTCTCTGGAACGTCTATAATGCGACGTTGTTTTTATAATTTGTTTCTTGAAATTCCCCCAAAACAAGGGTGAAAGCCACTCACGATTTTTGGGTTGTAAACAGTACGTTCTGAAGTTGGTAATCACACCGACTCCAACCTGCCGATTCCTGAAGAATTAGCGATATCGGACAAGCACCAATACAGTGTTGTTTTTTTAATAATAAGCATAACATTTTCCCTCTCTCTCTCCCCTCTCTATCCCCTCTCTCTCCCCTCTCTCACCCCTCTCTCCCCATTCAGGCATTGTTTGTTTGTTTGTCTCCAGACCTGTCTGGGCAGTGTTTGTGTATGGACGGGTTTTTCTTTTTTCTTTTAATGGATACCATGTCGAGGCTCGTGTAAGAGCTAACACACAGAAACATATAATACAACAAGCAAGAGACAAGATGGGTGGGCAAGGGAAGCACAAAATATTGGGGAACAAAGAAAATAAGAGATCTCTGGAAGGGAGAGGGATGGGGTGGGGTACACGAGGTAAACATGATGGTACTACAGGGACTTTCAGGAAGGAAATCAGTGTATTTGAATGAGGTGGGTTTGGGGTGGATTAACGGGGGTAGTAAAGAGCAATATTTTGGATGGGGGTAGACATGAGATGGTGGTGAACGGCTATTTTGAAAACCTGGAGAGAGGAGTGGGATTGAAAAGAGTGTGGGAGTTTGTTCCAGAGGCAGGAAAAGAAAGGAATGAAAGAGTGAAGGTGAGCACTGAGCAGTGCTTCTTGATTTTGGCTGTTTCACCAAAAGGGGTTTTTTTGGCAGACCTTGAGCACCTTGAGGAAATATCGGGGGGGGGACAGATCACAGACAGAGGGAGAGGGGAGGGCAAGGCCAGAGGAGATGGAAGAAGACAAAAAGACCACCGACCTGCCTCCAGTGAGAGAGTTGTTGTTCGTCTTTCAGCTGCTCCCGTTAGGGGTCGCCACAGCGGATCATCCGTTATGATCAGCATACTCATTTGGCATAGGTTTTTACGCCGGATGCCCTTCTTGACGCAACCCTGGTCGCCTCTTACGACACAGGGATTAGGATTGGGTTTCGCCATGATTCCGGGCTACCCTGCACCCTCTCATAGCATGGCCCAGCACAGAGCTCCCGTCCTCAAGCGATCCTCCAACCCAAGCCTCCGAGTAGCCAGATTACAGGCGCACGCCACTACGCCCTGTTGCTCCAGTGAGAGAGTGAGAGACCCAAAGACTCAGCTTCATCGCAGGAGATACCAATGATCCTAAATGCCTTGGTTTCAACAGTGTGAAGTCGAGCTCAGTGTGAGGCAGGATAACCACCCCGGGGGGGGGGGGGAGGGGGGAGCAGTACTCCATTAGACTGCGAATGAAAGCTTTCTCAGTGGTTAGAAGCTCAGGTGTGCCAAGGAAGGACTTTGCATGACATAGGATGCCCAGTCGGTGACTGGCTTTGGAGGCCAGCTTGGAGATGTCGCTTTCCCAGGAAAGATAGTCACAGGTAGTGAGACACAAAAGCTTGAATGAAAGGACTTGAAGGGGATTGTTGAGAAAGTAGGTGGGGGTGGGGGTGGGGGGATCCAGACGGTCCTTTTGGAGAGACATGATGAGGATGCGAGATTCGTCAGGATTGAAGGACATATTCCAAGTGTTTGACCAGCTTGTGATTTTATCCAGGTCTGCAGAAAGTGAAGAAGCTGCTGCCTGCCGTTCAGGGGGATGAGAGATGGTATGGCAGATGGTGGAGTCATCGGCAAAGAGATAGAGAGGATTTTCCAGAGAATCTGAAAGATTATTGATGAAAAGCAAAAAAAAAACAGGACCTAGAACACTGCCTTGAGGAACTCCTGCCTGGACAGGTAGAGGAGATGAGAGAATTCCATTAAGAGCCACACATTGACTGCGACAGGAGAAGAAGTCTGTGAGCCAAGAGTGGAGATTGCCTTGGATACCATAGGAAGAGAGTTTGGTGAGCAGTGTGGGATGCCAGACCATGTTGAAAGTTTGCGATATGTCTTGGGAGATGGCTCTGATCTCATGTTTGGCATTGAGGACCTCCATCCATTGTTGGGAGAAGAAGCAGCATGTCCAGGGTAGGGTGGCCTGGTCTAAATCCAAATTGATGTTTGGAAATCAAGCCATTGGAGAAGAGGAAGTATTTGATGTTGGAAGTGAGGATGGATTCCATGACCTTGCTGATAATTGGGAGCAGGATGATTGGTCTTTATTTGCAGGGTAATGCACATTTTTTTTTTGTATGTAATCAGTTTTTGCACATTTTTCTGCAGAGTGGTCATGTTTGCTGATTTCCCAGCAGAAGGCAGATGACCTTTAGTAAATGAGAGGGTGAATAAAACAGAGGGTGAGCAAAAGCAGCAGAGCAGGTTTTTAGGACACTTGGGCTGATGCTATCTCGACCGGTTACAGAATCTGAGTTGAGGTTTGACAGTAAACTCCCCACCTTGTCAGGAGAAAAGGACACAGAGTCCAGGAACATTTGGGTGTGACTGGGTAAGGTGGGTACAGAAAGTGATGGGTTTGGGACACAAGGTTTAGAAGCAAACAAAGTTTTGGTATTCAGAGAGTTCGTCTCCAGAAGTGTCTAGATTGTCTTTGTCTCCGGACAGCTTGGGTCCAGATCAGTCTGGGCAGTGATTTTCTCTGAACGCGTCCGGATGGGAGTTTTCTCCGGAAGTGTCTGGGCAGTGTTTGTTTGCAGGCTCTGTTTGTCTCTGGACATGTCTGGGCAGTATTTATCGTATGACCGGTACAAAATGGATTTCAGACATTACTTTGTTTCCATCTTCACTGGTATTCCATGCAGAAGCATTTTGATGAGACGGTATGAATCGTAATTAATGCTCCACCGCACGTCTGCCTTCCCTTCCTCTCACCTCACACTGCCTTCCCTTCCCCGCCCCTGCTCACTCTCCCTCCTCGCTCCCCCACCCTTCCTCACTCTTCCCCTTCTCTCTCCCCCACCCCGATCTAGTATTCCAATCTGCGAAGTGACAGGTGGTATTTGCTAGTAATTAAATAAAAGCAGCAATCATGTTTGTGAAAGTCAGGCCTCACCTGGTCGTTCTTTCTCCAGCCTGAGATTGAACCCAAAACCATTCTTCCCACGGACCAGGAAGCAGGAACGTGGACCGTAGGGTGGGTCGCCCATGACCTTTGCATCTTTAACCTCCACAGGACACCCACGTCGGTGGAGATGTGACGCAGTTTTATCGTCTACGACCAAGAGAGAAATTGCAGAACCAGAAAGTTCGATCTGCAAGAAGAACAAAGTACTTTGCTATCAAGACCAAAAATATCAATTTGTGAAAAAAAAACAACACCAAATAAAACGGAAGGTTTAACAAGAACATTTTCATCAAAAAGCGAAAGTGATAATCAGAAGGACCCTGACGGGTCACTACCAGTGAATGGACTACGTATCTGGATTCGGTTCTTCTGAACACCAACGGGAGGGACATCGCCAAAAACGACATATAGCACAATATCTCAA
This sequence comes from Eptatretus burgeri, assembly GCF_056783735.1. Lineage (NCBI taxonomy): Eukaryota > Metazoa > Chordata > Myxini > Myxiniformes > Myxinidae > Eptatretus > Eptatretus burgeri. The sequence continues at coordinate 139,323,216 of NC_140963.1, forward strand.
AAGGTTATGGATGGATTCCTCAGAAACTATGTGGACAGGTTGGGTGTGTGACGAGGACCAATTGGTTCAATTTTGGTGAAGATTCAAATCCAGATACGAGAATTTTTTTCAGTGATTGGGGAGATTGCAGAGATGGCGCCAAAAACTATGTTAACGAGATAAAATTTAAAAAGCATGATATCTCAAAAAGTTGTGGACGAGTTAAGACAAAAAAAGGAGGACGAGTTGGTTCAGTAACGAAGACAAGCAGATTTGATTTTGGTTAAGGTCCGGATTCAGATCCGACCCATCAGTGGGATACAAAATGTAAACTGTTCAGCCTTGCGGAGGTATGTGCTCTCTTGACAGCCCGTTCCATTTAGCCAAGCATCACCGAGTGATTTTTCATGTGTGTGTTTGTCTGCACAGAACTTTCGTGTTTTGATCAGGTTTCCCCTGGTGACTTCATCTTTGCTTTTGGCTTTTAAGGGTTCCTTCTGATGACTCCAATGCAGGACTGTACCTATTTGGTCTTGTGTACCTATAGATGTCCGATCAAAGCAGGATTGCATCAAAGGAGGACATCTTGGTACCCAGTCATCACTGCCAGCAATTATGAAGTGGCAGTTATAATTATGTCTCTTATTAATTATGTGATACACCTGCACATAAATAGCACACAAAACTACACAAACACCAGACAACACACCACACAAAACAAGTTCTGTCAAGGGTCTTCAATCTCTGATTGCTCTTTTTCTTCTTTAAACAAATTAGTCATACACATGCACATTATCTTATGCATTTTCATGTTCAAAGTACAAAAAAATAAAAAAAAAATAAAAAAACTTGATGGACTGATGGGTTTTAACACATTTATTATTTATATATATATATATATATATATATATATATATATATATATATATATATATATATATATATATATATATATATTGTTGCGGACCCGGGGTCGGGGCGAGAAGACCACGAGGGGGGAAAGGCGACCTCTGGTTCCCACCAGACTCTCGGGAATCGCAGGCCGTCGCACACGGATAACTCCGTGACGCGGCGGGTCACTAATCGACCGTGAACGCCAACAACTGAACCACGTGACTTCGGGGGCCTCCGTCTAATGTTAACCAGTTACCTAAAACGGTCATGTGACCTAATTACCGGGGGACACGCCGCCCTCGGTACGCCTTGTCCAAACCGGGACACCTTCCCGGATCAGATGCAGCCGAGCGTAACTGCCAAGGGACGTACCGGCTAGAAGAATGGATCGTTGGGAGATAACATCCCGGCTAGGCTAGAATATGAACCATGCTGGACCAATGAAGGAAAAGACAAAAATGAGCTGGGAACATTTCTACACAAGCATTTATTAACAATCAGGCAAGGAAAGGTATGTACCTACAGATGTCCAATCAAATGAAAGGTATGTACCTGGTATGTAATCAAATGAAAGGTATGTACCTGGTATGTAATCAAATGAAAGGTATGTACCTATAGATTGCAGACCCTTGACAGAAAACAGAGATTACAGGCACAGTAAATGGGTTTATTGTTATGTACAGAAGGGATAGCTAGAAATTTGTGGGGTGCGACAAAAAGCAAGCAACTTACTAAAGCAGACACAGGGCAGACTTATCCCGTTATATCTTCTACATTCTTAACTAAGCGAGGACAGGCGCCATCACACACACACACACACACACACACACACACACACACACACACACACACACACACACACACACACACACACACACACACACACACACACACACACACACACACACACGCGCGATGAAGATGAGATAATCAGAAGGAAGAAGAGGAGATGAGGACTAACGGCCTCGCAATACCTTGCACGTTCAGCCGACCACGCTACCCAATACACTTTGGGGGACGCTCCGCTGAGCGATCCCACCTTGAGAGTCGGAGCGTTATCTCCTGCCAATTACTGTGTTGAGACTCATGGGAGCGTGTGCTCTGCACTGGTCCAGAGTGGACGGAGCAGGCAGACAAGGAAGGCGGCCAAGTGAGCGGACACCAGCAGGTGAGACAGGCGGAGTCAGCAGGCGAGGAAGGCGGGTGGAGTGGTAGATGGAGTCAGCAGGCGAGTAAAGCGGACAAGCGGGTGGACGCCAGCAGGTGAGACAGGCGGAGTCAGCAGGTGAGAAGGTGGGTGGAGTGGGTGGAGCCAGCATGTGGAGGCAGCAGATGAATGCAGAGATTGAGAGAGAGGGCGGATGCGATCCATCTTTTATAAGCCCCTTGGTGTAGGGTGGTGTGATGACCCGAAGCGACGTGTCATCACCCGAATCGTGCACTCCTATTGGGCCCCGGCCATGCTCTGCCGGGCTCCTATGGCCGGAAGTGGTCCCATTCGCACATCCGGCGTGACATGGCCAAGCTTCAGAATTGCCTTGCACCAAACACCGCAACATGAATCTCCTTGCACCGAACTCCCGGGCCATGTTCCGGCGACTGGATGAGGGTCGCATCGGTCCCACATGCCCGTTTGGGCACCCCCGGCGACTGGTGTGCAGGAAAGAAGACAACAGAGTTTGGAACAGGGAATCCATGTGAGAGGACAAGGAGAGGGAGGCTTGTGAGGGCAAGAGTGAGTGAGCCCCATGCAAGAGAGCGAGTACACGAGGGAGTCACGAGTGTGCACGTGAGTGAAGACTGGAGAGTCCACCAAAAGAAACTGGTGTGCAAGGACGACGGGGACCTCACTTGGAAGATAAGCCTCATGTGAGTTCAACCCAAGTTGGATCACCCTGTGTTTTGGAGGACCTGGAGGTAAAAGGACAAAAGGGGACCATGTGGCCAAGTCGAAGGCCTACTCATCGCTGGCCCTGCTTGTGGCCATTTCACTTCTTCTGGACATCATCAATTCTTGCATCCACACCAGTGCACCAGAGAGAAAAGGGAAGTCCCACCTGCATTGTTGTTTGTTCTGCAAGTGTCATAGTGGCACCTAGTGGGTTATGTTATATTTATCCATTGTGTATAAGTTTGCGTATCCCTTTCTACTTTTGGTGTATTTTTGACTCGTTTGATTTGTTCTGTCTTGTCGACCCTCTTCCCTGTGCTTTTCATGGTAAAAAAAATATATCCTTTAAACGGTAAGAGCGTGTTTCAGCTATCTGCTTTCCATGTTTTTTTTTTTTTGGATCATTTGGGTGATCTTGGGGAATGGTAAAAGTGAAGTAGTATTGAACGCAGTGCCTTGCAAGATCGCTTGGACCATCTCTTTGGCCACAAGGTCCCAGCTCTGAGTAATTCTGTGCTTATGGATACTTGGATGCGACAATATATTGTTAAAGTTTTGGAAATGCGCCCCAGTGGAGAGCATTCACATACATGAAGAATTCCCCAGAATGAGTTATTTCATTAGTGGGAGGTAGACCTTTGCCTTTTTGTCCAGGGGATTGAGGGGAGAAATGTGTTGTCAGGTTAGTCTGTATATTCCCGGTGTAACGACTCCCCATTTTCCGCTTCCAATATCCTCAATACAGGAACAGTTTGGGGGCTAGCACTGTGAGCTTTTGCTGATCATAAGCACGGAGGTGGATGTTGAGCAGAGCTGGAGACGCGAGGACTGAAACATATTGGCATGAAGTCATGAACATCATCTTTCTGCTTCTCACTCGACCACTGCTGATTCAGATCAGCGGCATTGATGAAAACTTTCCAACCGACCCCTTGTGTCCATTGGTGATGAGCATTTTGGACTCTTGATTTAGGTGTGTTTTAGATTATTATGTGTGTCTAATCCACCAACAATCCATCCCTTTTTTAAACCACCTTATCTATTGATGCAAATGGCAGCCTGCATGCATGCTCTCACAAGCAGCACCATATGCACCCCTCTGATTGGCTCATCCCAAAACAAACTCAAACCAATGACACTATGGGGAAGCTGTGTTAAATTTAAAACTACACCGTCTGTCTCTGACAGCTCCCCCAGACACGTTCCTTCTTCCTCCTTGCGATCCCTTCTGATTGCGCCCATGCAGACCGGCACGACACGTGCATGCACTCATGCCGGCCTGTATGGAGCACACAGCCCTGATGTCCCATACAGCCATAGCGGTGGCTCAATGTGCGCAAAAGCGCATGCCTCACCAACGGGTGGTTCGATTTTCACCACACACGTCTGTGCTGCAGACACGAGTGTGGACGGCAGCTCCTTCTTGCCTGCACCCTCACCTTCTCCCATGCCAGTGCCAGGCAGGATGCACTGGGGAGCTTCGACCACGCAGCACATCCGCTCACCGCATGCCAAAGCACAAGGCTTGCGAAACAGGCACACCATCTCCACTACCCGGACCCGTAGCATCAGCCTGGTGCGAGTTCGGCCAGCGCACCTGCAGGACTTGCACCCCACACACATAAAACACCACCCCTGTGGAGAGTTTCCTTAAACACCCCGCGCACCCCATTCGCACCATTAGGGTATGTGTCCACGCACCTTTTCTCAGCGGCAAATGCTGGCTCCACTTCATGATCAGGAAACACCACTGGCTCCCATTGCACGGATGTGAATTCCTGTAGGGTCACGTGCACCCTGCACAAATTTTTCACTATGTGCTCCAATTTCCAGCTTCAAAGCCTGGCTTATCACTCCCTTTAACTTACAAGCCCAGGCTATCACTTCCTTTATGGTTTGACTCCCACTATTTGTTTTAAATCAATATATATATATGTATATATATATATATATATATATATATATATATATATATATATATATATATATATATATATATATATATATATATATATATATATATATATATATATATATATATATATATATATATGTATATTATATATCGCAATCTGGGTTCATGCCTGGTGATGGCTCAATGGTAAGGGTGGTGGGCTTGGGATCCTCTGATCCTGAGTTCAAATCCCACTCGGCTGTTGAATTAATACCAGGTGGGGTTGACTCTGCCTGTCATCCTTCTGAGGTCGGCAAAATGAGTGCCAGCTTGCTGGTATCCTGTGTCGGAGTGGCGACCCATCCAGGATTGTGTCCAATAGCCAAGGAATCTGCTTTGGCAGCACCAACGCTCTGCACAAAGTGTGGTCCCAATGGAACGAAGGAATCTGGGTTTGTCTTCAGGATCACCTGTAATGGCACTGTTCCTGGTGCTCCCTCTGCTTTACCGCTGGCATCACCGGTCGCCATCACTTACTGCATACCCTGCACGCATGCCACATTATTTTTCTTCATGGCCCACTCCTCATGTCCCAATGCACTGCCAGTGTTTGCCAGCCCAGCCTTTATTTTTGCCAGCATCCCAGCCTGATCAGCCTGTGGTCTGTCCAGCCTTTCCAGAATGCCTGCCATATTAGCCTGATGCCTGCCCATCATGGTCATCATCTTGTTTAACATCCCCTTGACCCTTCAGTTTTCTTCTGGGGTAAAAATGGTTGCCAACCTGCTGTCCTGCAGCATTACATCCCAGGGCACTGAGTTTCCTGGCAGATCAGGTTGGGGGCCATTGACTGCTGCGGGCACAGATTTTTTCATTTCCTCAATCAAACCCACCTGAACCTGCTCGCCTTGGTCCGACAAAGCTGTTTAGTTATTTTACTAAAATTTGCACCCTCATCACTTTTTGTTACACCCACTGTTACAATTTTGAATTTGCACAATCCTGACTCCTGATGTTCCGGAGTCAGAAGGTTTGAAAGATCCCACTCCTGACACCAAATATTATGGGCTTGGCAAACGTGGTATTTACTCGGGTCCGCTGCCACGATGACCATGGATAACTCCGTAGCCCGACGGGTTGCTAAGCAACCGTGGATGCTGATTGGGATAATTAGATCCATGATGTCATTGATTCCTCCATAATCAATATGAAAATATTTCAAACTGAAATGTTGTTCACAATAAAATTAATGCTTGAAGTTTGGAAGATCCATATTCAAAATTAAAAGCACGACCAATGAGGAGTTCGCAGGTTAGTTGGCATGACTCAGACGTTCCAACTGAGTGATCTTCATCCAATATTTTGTAGGTCGCATGTGCCTGGTGTTAAAAATGCTCCCAAAAGGTGGAGGGGACATCACGTGACTGCAATTAAGGAGTTGGTGAGACGACGTCGTTTTCAAAGATGAAACTATGGTAACTAACACCTCCTGAGACATTGCCCAACACTGGCCATGTACGATGCCTGTCGTCCTTGAAGACTACTCCTTCGTCATAATGTCAGACCTGAGCCTCAGCTCTGGGGAAGCTATACCGATTGGTGGTGCCGTCAATTTTTTTTTTTTTAAGTTGTTGCACATGTATAAATAGCCTCTGAAGAGTCAAGCAGAATCGGACGAGGAGGCATTGGATGTCTTGCAAGTGGAAAAGGAGAAATTGCATGTGGAGTTGAAAAGAGCCAGGTAGATGGTGGACATTGCTCATGAAAGGGAATGACGCAACAATGAAGCCATAATCACACTGCACGCAGGAGTCACAATAGTCGAAGTGAACCAGGTGGACATTTTGATTATGGAAAGAAAGTTGGAGACTTGGAGATAAATAAATAAATAAATTGTTCATCGTTTTCAGCTTGAACTACTTGGCCACCAATGACTTATCTCGACATCATTAGAGGAACAGATTAATCTCACATTAAAACTTTATATCAGATCAAATTAGTGGAAAATATTGGTCAAAGTTCTTATATAAACAGGAAGGTAATGTCATGGTATAAGAGACCAATTGGGAGCTATAAATCACATGAACCGCACCGGCACACACCAACCGATGAGTTGTGTGCTATGAGATTTCAAACCGCGACGTAATAATTATCATCATCGGGTCATCAATGGACCTCACCTTCCGCATGACATCCTCGTGTGCAAGACCTTCGATCGAGTCACCGTCGAGATGCACTATGCGATCTCCTTCACGTATGCCTGCTTGCTGAGCAGCACCACCGTCAGCAACTTCCGTCACAAAGAAGCCCCGAACACCTGCGACGACAACAACTCAGGTGTATTGTATTATTGAAAAACTGAAATTGTTAACATGAGTTCAATGGTGGCAGAAATCCCAATATTAGTTGTGGAAGTCCCTTTGCAGTTCATACAAAGCCAGCACCAAGCTCTTCTGAACGATGATGGAACAATGTCATGTGCAAGCCAATCAACAAGATCTATAGCAGCTGCAATGGTGGACAGCAAGAGGGTGGTGGGGGAAGGGACATCAATACTGCCCCAAACCCTTTCCTCTCAATCTCGGCCACATTTACTTTCAACAGACTTGAGAACGAAGCCATAGCTGTTCCAAACTTTCTTCAGGTAGCAAAGGCGAGGTCTGAGAGCATCTTGATCACCAGCTTGACTCGGAGTCATTGGGGAAGCATAACTAGGCAATGGTGGAATCACCTTCTCCAGCCCCACAGAGCCTTCAATCCTCTCATTCAGCCGTGCTGGGTATGAATCCGCATCCTGTACAGTCAACGTAACCTTTCGGCCACTGGACATGATTCGGGCCACAACCTGATCGTGCAGACAAACGCACAAGCATCACTTTTAAACGCCTGGTCATGACAAAGTCCTTTTTGAAATGGGTGGAACAAGATGAAGCGAGAATAAAATTGTTCTGAATAACGATTCATGTTTTGTCAAGAATTGCTTTTCATTTTTAAAGTTTAAAATCCTGGACCGGACGAAGTCAGTCACGTCGGACTCGGTCATCTCCACTCAGTCAGTGAGATGCAATAAAGACACGTTCATATTCCGGAAGGAAACAAGAGTGTGCATGAGGAGTTATACATGGAACGAACGTAGGAGCCCCCCCCTTCTCCAGGGGGGCTCCTGCGGCGTTTCTAAAGCCCAAATGGTGGGGTCATCAAGCCAAAGGTAGAGGTGAGAGTCCGGCTACGATTCCCGTTTCGCCAAAATTGGGGATCATCAACACAATGGTACTCACACACAATGACCCGGACGTCTTCCACCAAAACATGATGACTATCCTTGTTCACGTGAAACCGACAAAGTTCAACAAACAGTACAAACCTCCTCGTGGCTCTGTAGCTCCACAGAGACGCCATCCACAGCGATCAGGTGGTCTCCATCTCGAAGGCCGGCACGTTCGCCCGCTCCTCCTGGTTCCACGGTACGCACAAGATGTCCCCGTTCAGACCTCTCCATCTGTACGCAAAAACCAAGACCCTCCGAAGGAGTCGCTGACACACGGCAGACTCGGTGTGTGCTCATTCTGTGGACGTGATGGGCGGTTGTTGGAGATTGGTCTATGGAAGAGGGAGAGGACACACAATGGAATCATTGGAAAGAAAGGAACACGTTTTGGGTAATTGCAAGGTGGGAGATAATGTGCTCCTCGAGAACATACAAATGACCAGCCTATGGTATTTACGTAAACACTTGTACATTTGAACAAGGAAGACCACAACAAATAATTGACTTTAATGGCTGTATCACAAATTCCATCTCAACACTTGAAATATGAACTCTCATGAATCCCAGATTTGGTTCAAAATGTAAAAAAAAGACCATGATGGATTCTTACCTTATAGCCCCTCTCTTCCCCTCCCCCTTTCTACCCCTCTTACCATACACCGATGGTCCTTTTATGTTCCAGAGCCGTAATACTCATGGTTGTGGAGGATATCAGATGTGCACGTGCACAGTGCTCCATGTTTCAGACTTGGTCATCATCATTATCACTCAGCACCTTACGATCTCTCGAAGCAAAGGGTCCATCTTCATATGCTACGGGACGTAACCTTCAGGTTTCTTTGGATCACTTACAGCCGATGAGTTTGGAGGTCATGACCCAACGTCATGACTGCTGCCTCCTTCTACAGAAACATCTTTGGAGGCATCACATGCACCCCTCTTAGCAACTCATCTCTTTTGGGATATTCTTCCTTATTTTTTTTGTATATAGAGTCAAGGCTCATGGAAGAGTGAGTACACTGAACAGATCAGGACATAACAGGACAAAAGGAACAACAGAAAGAGGGGGTGGGGGTACAACATCGGCAGAGTTGAAGGGGGGACTTGGACAAACAATAAATATGGGGGAAGAATGGGGGGCAGGAAATGATGCATGGAGTGGACAAGATGGATACAGAAGGAAAATTCCAGGGGGGAAAAACTGGAAACCTGGAAGAAGGAGGGAGGGTGGTTAACGGGGGTGGAAAAGATCATGGTTGTGGATTGGGGATGATCTGAGATGGTGGTGAACAGTAGTTTTGAAGATCTGAAGGGAAAATTGAGATTGAGGAGAAGGTGGAGGTTGGTTGCACAGGTGTGGAAAAACGAGGAATGAATGAGTGGAGGTGAGCAGTGATCCTGGATTTCATCTTCTTACTCTAATGGAGTGAACATGAATGTCACCGAAACTCAAAGATTGACGAGTGGCAGAAATAGCGCCACCTTTGGTAGTCGCCGGTATTACAAGTCACCTTCCTTTATCTTGTATGTATGACATGTGATATGGAGCATGACATCATGTGATCAATAAAATTTCTTCAAAAAAAAATGACAGAAATTATAAAGTGCTTTTCCGAGACTGTGCCGCAGCACAATGCCCTCCAAAGGTGGACCAAGAAGGGTACTCAGTTCTCACCTGGAGGTGAGATCACTCTTGTCCACAGAATTGCTGTAAATAGCAGTTTGGAAGGTACACAAGGAAATTTGCCATCAGGAGACCAAGAAAGGCTGATCACATCTGCGCCACATCGGCACCCACCCAACCCCCCCGCCCCCCCCACAACCACAACACCAGCTGCACTCAAACCATGAACCCAATCCAAATCCCAAGCACAAAAACCTGTCTCCAGATGTGTTGTACAGATGTTTGCACACAGATGTGCGAGCACATCCAGATTATTTTCCGTATCAGAATGACAATTCCAGAAATCACTAAATTATTGAACGATTCAAGTAGTTTTAACAATGATATATGTCATTGATATATGGTTCATGGAGGGGCTATGTTGGTATCTCACACACAAGCCAAAGACATTCGGAGAAACCAGGGTACTTCAACACAAAGTACAAGGACACGAGCAGACGATGCACAAATAAATACTATTATGCGGGATTTCAACCTGAATTCCCTGCAGTACCTGGAGCAAGGAGTCAGATAACCCTCCCCCCCCCAACCCCACCAAATCTCTCAAAAATAGTAGGCCATTGTGTGCCGTTACTCCGGCCAAAGTCAAAAGTGCTGCCCTGAGCTCTCGCTTCCTGCGACGGAGTGGTGACCTCTGTGGTCTTGGGTAGTTTCTACAACCTCCATTCACAGAACAGCTCAACATTTTGTTCGGACTGGTTTGTAGGTAGGTTGTGCTGAGTGTCCATTAATCTCCCAATCATGATCACCGCCAACCTACATGGTCCTTGGTCCACTTGGATGGTCCTGGATCCACCTGGATGGTCCTGGATTGTCCTGGATCCACCTGGATTGTCCTCGATCCACCTGGATGGGCCTGGATGGTCTTGGATCCACCTGTATGGTCCTGGATCCACCTGGATGGTCCGATATAGCCTTTGGACGTGCAAACATGTGATGACGTGCTCCACTTCCCACCCACAACCTCCAGGACCAAAACCCACATGCTACCTTTGATACGACATGTTTGGAGGGGGGAAAAAACAACTTACCAATGATCGACTCACTCAAGTTTGTTCGAACAATCCTCCAACTTGCATTTCGAAGGGGTCAAGAAAAGGTCAAAATGTACAATTTCCCGACATCAGTCGAATACCTGCAAGCACGAGATTTCGATGACCATTATCGATATCCACCCTTATGGACCATTTTCAACATGCGACCAGGACTTACCCCACCTGTCCCTCCAACCATATTTGAAGCAGGTAATGTTGGGGTGAAAATGTCAAAGTGACAACATGCGTCGCAATGTTGGTATTAAGCCACATCATCCAAATCGATATGTGGATTCCCAGGTGCAGGTTGAAAGGAGTAAACGAGACCCGTCCTGCACAAGCGCTGCTCGAAGTGACGTCACAGAGCAGTCTTTATGTCGACACACTTGATGCACTCATTGCATGACTTGGTCGATACCAGGAGTGCGATTACCTTTCGTTTGGTGTGAACGAGAGATGAGTGTGATGTGTGAACCAGCGACATACCTGCGATAACTGTCCTGATGGGAAGAGTGAACCCCACCCTTAGTCACAAACAAACACCCTGGGCAAAGTTCATGAAAAGTTTACACCTGAGTTAGTTATATCACCTATGACTGCTCGTCTTCTTCTTCATCATCATCATCATCATCATCATCATCATCATCATCATTTCCTCACCCTGACTCCTCTTTCTCTTCCTCCTTTTCCTCTTCTCTCGATGGTGCACGTGAACGGATCACGTGTCCCCTCCCTGCCTGGTCTTTTTATGGTAATTTACTATTTTTCTCCAAGAGGTTTCATTTTCCTTTCCAAAGTGATTTTAACTAACTAAACTCAATGCTTGACATCAGTAACTTGCTCGTCGACAGGGTCGAACAAGCCAGATGTGATGATGGAATAAGGTCACACAGGTGACAGGATTGATGCACAAGAAAAAGAGCACATTGCAGACCCTCGCCAGGACTTCTTTTGAGTGGTGTATTTTATGGGTTTTAGGGCAAATCCAATATGGCTGCCAAACCATGTGACCAATGACATCATATATGTGAACCTTTTGTTCCTCATGGACAGGCTGTCATATGTGTAAAGTTTCGCCTCGATCTGTTCAGCCACTTCAGAGAAGAATATTTTTGAAGGTCTTAGAAAATATAAAAAAATAAAAAATTTGGCTGCCGAATCACGTGACCGATGACGTCATGAAATCTTTTTTTTCTGTGGATCATTTTATCCCCAGATGACCTCAAAAGTTTTCATACCAGTCGCATGTGCCGTTCTAGATATGCAATTATGACGTCATAAGGAGGGCACTTATGACAAAAAAAAATCATACTCATTCCCCATGAAGAGTACTGGCGATGTGTGAAGTTTCAATTTTTTCCTTGATGCAGTTTCAAAGATGCAGAGGTCCAAATTTTTCCCGTTTTTCCAATATGGCTGCCACACCACGTGACAGGTGACAACAGTGACATCATAATTATCATTCAAACATTTTTCGTGAGTCGATGCAACAATGATGAAAATTTAGTCTCAATCCGACAGGTGGTTGAGGAGAAAACCCGAAATTTGTGTGTGGACAAACAGACAAACAAACAAACAAACAAACGGACCAAAATGCAATACCCTCTCCTTCAACGAGGAGAATGATTGAATGGAAACGAACAGGTGATTCCACCACAAACACACCAACCCGACAGGTGATTCCACCACAAACAACGCACCAACCCGACAGGTGACTCCACCCCAAACACACCAACCCGACAGGTGATTCCACCACAAACACACCAACCCGACAGGTGATTCCACCACAAACAACGCACCAACCCGACAGGTGACTCCACCCCAAACACACCAACCCGACAGGTGATTCCACCACAAACACACCAACCCGACAGGTGACTCCACCACAAACACACCAACCCGACAGGTGATTCCACCACAAGCACACCAACCCGACAGGTGATTCCACCACAAACAACGACCAACCCGACAGGTGATTCCACCACAAACAACGCACCAATCCGAGAGGTGATTCCACCCCAAACACACCAACCCGACAGGTGACTCCACCCCAAACACACCAACCCGACAGGTGATTCCACCACAAACGCACCTATCCGACAGGTGATTCAACCACAAACAACGCACCAATCCGACAGGTGATTCCACCCCAAACACACCAACCCGACAGGTGATTCCACCACAAACGCACCTATCCGACAGGTGATTCAACCACAAACAACGCACCAATCCGACAGGTGATTCCACCCCAAACACACCAACCCGACAGGTGATTCCACGCCGAACTCACCAACCCGACAGGTGATTCCACCCCGAACTCACCAACCCGACAGGTGATTCCACCCCGAACACACCAACCCGACAGGTGATTCCACCACAAACGCACCTATCCGACAGGTGATTCAACCACAAACACACCAACCCGACAGGTGATTCCACCACAAACGCACCAATCCGACAGGTGATTCAACCACAAATAACGCACCAACCCGACAGGTGACTCCACCCCAAACACACCAACCCGACAGGTGATTCCACCACAAACACACCAACCCGACAGGTGACTCCACCCCAAACACACCAACCCGACAGGTGATTCCACCACAAACGCACCTATCCGACAGGTGATTCAACCACAAACAACGCACCAATCCGACAGGTGATTCCACCCCAAACACACCAACCCGACAGGTGATTCCACCACAAACGCACCTATCCGACAGGTGATTCAACCACAAACAACGCACCAATCCGACAGGTGATTCCACCCCAAACACACCAACCCGACAGGTGATTCCACGCCGAACTCACCAACCCGACAGGTGATTCCACCCCGAACTCACCAACCCGACAGGTGATTCCACCACAAACGCACGTATCCGACAGGTGATTCAACCACAAACACACCAACCCGACAGGTGATTCCACCACAAACGCACCAATCCGACAGGTGATTCAACCACAAACAACGCACCAATCCGACAGGTGATTCCACCCCAAACACACCAATCCGACAGGTGACTCCACCCCAAACACACCAACCCGACAGGTGACTCCACCCCAAACACACCAACCCGACAGGTGATTCCACCACAAACGCACCTATCCGACAGGTGATTCAACCACAAACGCACCAATCCGACAGGTGATTCCACCCCAAACACACCAACCCGACAGGTGATTCCACCACAAACGCACCTATCCGACAGGTGATTCAACCACAAACAACGCACCAATCCGACAGGTGATTCCACCCCAAACACACCAACCCGACAGGTGATTCCACCCCGAACTCACCAACCCGACAGGTGATTCCACCCCGAACTCACCAACCCGACAGGTGATTCCACCCCGAACACACCAACCCGACAGGTGATTCCACCACAAACGCACGTATCCGACAGGTGATTCAACCACAAACACACCAACCCGACAGGTGATTCCACCACAAACGCACCAATCCGACAGGTGATTCAACCACAAACAACGCACCAATCCGACAGGTGATTCCACCCCAAACACACCAACCCGACAGGTGACTCCACCCCAAACACACCAACCCGACAGGTGATTCCACCACAAACGCACCTATCCGACAGGTGATTCAACCACAAACAACGCACCAATCCGACAGGTGATTCCACCCCAAACACACCAACCCGACAGGTGATTCCACCACAAACGCACCTATCCGACAGGTGATTCAACCACAAACAACGCACCAATCCGACAGGTGATTCCACCCCAAACACACCAACCCGACAGGTGATTCCACCCCGAACTCACCAACCCGACAGGTGATTCCACCCCGAACTCACCAACCCGACAGGTGATTCCACCCCGAACACACCAACCCGACAGGTGATTCCACCACAAACGCACCTATCCGACAGGTGATTCAACCACAAACAACGCACCAACCCGACAGGTTACTCCACCCCAAACACACCAACCCGACAGGTGATTCCACCCCGAACTCACCAACCCGACAGGTGATTCCACCCCGAACTCACCAACCCGACAGGTGATTCCACCCCGAACACACCAACCCGACAGGTGATTCCACCCCGAACACACCAACCCGACAGGTGATTCCACCCCGAACACACCAACCCGACAGGTGATTCCACCCCGAACACACCAACCCGACAGGTGATTCCACCCCGAACACACCAACCCGACAGGTGATTCCACCCCAAACGCACCAACCCGACAGGTGATTCCATCACAAACGCACCAATCCGACAGGTGATTCCACCACAAACGCACCAATCCGACAGGTGATTCCACCCCGAACGCACCAACCCGACAGGTGATTCCACCCCGAACGCACCAACCGGACAGGTGATTCCACCCCGAACGCACCAACCCGACAGGTGATTCCACCCCGAACTCACCAACCCGACAGGTGATTCCACCCCGAACTCACCAACCCGACAGGTGATTCCACCCCGAACTCACCAACCCGACAGGTGATTCCACCCCGAACACACCAACCCGACAGGTGATTCCACCCCGAACACACCAACCCGACAGGTGATTCCACCCCGAACACACCAACCCGACAGGTGATTCCACCCCGAACACACCAACCCGACAGGTGATTCCACCCCGAACACACCAACCCGACAGGTGATTCCACCCCAAACGCACCAACCCGACAGGTGATTCCATCACAAACGCACCAATCCGACAGGTGATTCCACCACAAACGCACCAATCCGACAGGTGATTCCACCCCGAACGCACCAACCCGACAGGTGATTCCACCCCGAACGCACCAACCCGACAGGTGATTCCACCCCGAACTCACCAACCCGACAGGTGATTCCACTCCGAACTCACCAACCCGACAGGTGATTCCACCCCGAACTCACCAACCCGACAGGTGATTCCACCCCGAACTCACCAACCCGACAGGTGATTCCACCCCGAACACACCAACCCGACAGGTGATTCCACCCCGGACGAACCAACCCGACAGGTGATTCCACCCCGAACACACCAACCCGACAGGTGATTCCACCCCGAACACACCAACCCGACAGGTGATTCCACCCCGAACACACCAACCCGACAGGTGATTCCACCCCGAACACACCAACCCGACATGTGATTCCACCCCGAACTCACCAACCCGACAGGTGATTCCACCCCGAACTCACCAACCCCACAGGTGATTCCACCCCGAACACACCAACCCGACAGGTGATTCCACCCCGAACACACCAACCCGACAGGTGATTCCACCCCGGACGAACCAACCCGACAGGTGATTCCACCCCGAACTCACCAACCCGACAGGTGATTCCACCCCGAACACACCAACCCGACAGATCGGAGGAGAAGAAGCTGTTTTACGGTTTACATTTTACCAGGTTTATTAATGTTTAATCGGGTCCACGGAGTCAAGGTGAATACCTGAGATTACCTGGAACAAGTGAAGTGGAACATTTCACCTGGATTCGAGTTAATTACCAACCCTGAGCCGTTTAACCGTAACCAGCACTCAGAAGGTAAATCGTTAAGCACCAACAATAACGAAGTGGATCGGGCGACGTCACACCAGGTGTGAAGAAGGTGTGTATCTCGTCTTCGCGTTAATCCGACACTTCAATAAAATTGGCCACTCGGCCCTAACTTTACGAGCACTCCGCACATTATCACCCGTTCACCGAGTGCTGCGCTGGTGACGTGTTCGAGACGTCGTGCGGTCACAAAGAACTTTTCCTTCTCTTTATGACGTCATCACCACCAAGTTGAAGGTGTTGCTCCACATTCTGGGACTTCCGAGGTATTTTAATTGTTTCAAAGAGATTTGTCGAACAAACAAACGTCTGAGGATCGTCGATCGACGTTCGAGGCGGGAGTAAAAGTTAATGGTTTCTCGAGCTCGACGGTGACGCGGAATGCCCGGATGACGTCACGCATGGTCTGGTGGTCATTTCCGTTGATTTCGCTGCTGATATGAACGGTGTTCGAATGAGAAGTGGAAACCGGATCCATCATGAACGTGCAAATGGTCACCGCGTGCCAAGTCCCTTCCGAGGACAGGTGACACGTCAGGCAGTGACGTCATATTCTCGCTGCTTGGAAACGACGAGGCGATTATTGGGGAAAGAGCGGATAACCAGGTATCCT
The DNA here is from genome assembly GCF_056783735.1 of Eptatretus burgeri. Taxonomy (NCBI): domain Eukaryota; kingdom Metazoa; phylum Chordata; class Myxini; order Myxiniformes; family Myxinidae; genus Eptatretus; species Eptatretus burgeri. The sequence goes on from NC_140963.1 coordinate 139,340,001, forward strand.
GTTCACGGTTGTTTGGGTTTCCGGGTATCCAGGTATCCAGGTATACAGGTAACCAGGTAACCAGGTAACCAGGTATCCAGGTATCCAGTTATCCCGGTAACCAGGTATCCTGTTCACGGTTGTTTGGGTTTCCGGGTATCCAGGTAACCAGGTTTCCAGTTATCCCGGTAAGCAGGTAAACAGGTATCCTGTTCACGATTGTTGGGGTTTCCGGGTATCCAGGTATCCAGGTATCCTGTTCACGATTGTTTGGGTTTCCGGGTATCCAGGTAACCAGGTCACCAGGTATCCTGTTCACGGTTGTTTGGGTTTCCAGGTATCCAGGTATCCAAGTAACCAGGTATCCAAGTATCCAGGTATCCAGTTATCCCGGTAACCAGGTAACCAGGTATCCTGTTTACGATTGTTGGGGTTTCCGGGTATATTTGGATCTCAGAGCCGGTTGACCCCGCGTGAAGGTCGGTCGGCTCGATTTGACCCTCGACAGAACACCTGGATGACGAGGTACAGACCTCGGTGGGAATCCCTACAAATGAGTCCTTCTGAACTCCCTCTGCCGGCCGTTGTCTCTGTGGCGCAATGGATAAGCGCGCTGGACTTCTAATCCAGAGGTTCCGGGTTCGAATCCCGGCAGAGATGCTATCCAGATGTTGTCCAGCTGCTTTGTTTATTCGTCATCGTTTCCTGAAGGACCTTTTTTTCTCTCTCCTGTCACAGAACATCGCGATGTGTTGAGCCCTCCCCGGTGTCAGTCGATCCAAACGGACCGACCTTTTCCCACGGTGCGGTGTCACTGGACCAAGGTGATGTCGAGGTGGAGGTGGTGTATAAATAAGTGAATGTACTGTTGAGATGTGCACGTGATCGGCAAGCGAGGAGTGTTCGTGCAGGTTTTGAGGCATGAGATGTTGTGCATGGATGGACGTGGTTTCAGTGAAGGTGGTTACAGTGGACGTGTTTGCAGTGGACGTGGTTATAGTGGACGTGGTTTCAGTGAAGGTGGTTACAGTGGACGTGGTTACAGTGAACGTGGTTACAGTGGACGTGGTTACAGTGGACGTGGTTACAGTGGACGTGGTTACAGTGGACGTGGTTATAGTGGACGTGGTTACAGTGGGCGTGGTTACAGTGGACGTGGTTATAGTGGACGTGGTTACAGTGGACGTGGTTATAGTGGACGTGGTTACAGTGGACGTGGTTACAGTGGACGTGGTTATAGTGGACGTGGTTACAGTGGACGTGGTTATAGTGGACGTGGTTACAGTGGACGTGGTTACAGTGGACGTGGTTATAGTGGACGTGGTTACAGTGGACGTGGTTATAGTGGACGTGGTTACAGTGGACGTGGTTATAGTGGACGTGGTTACAGTGGACGTGGTTATAGTGGACGTGGTTACAGTGGACGTGGTTACAGTGGACGTGGTTATAGTGGACGTGGTTACAGTGGACGTGGTTATAGTGGACGTGGTTACAGTGGACGTGGTTATAGTGGACGTGGTTACAGTGGACGTGGTTACAGTGGACGTGGTTACAGTGGACGTGGTTACAGTGGACGTGGTTATAGTGGACGTGGTTACAGTGGACGTGGTTATAGTGGGCGTGGTTACAGTGGGCGTGGTTATAGTGGACGTGGTTACAGTGGACGTGGTTATAGTGGACGTGTTTGCAGTGGACGTGGTTATAGTGGACGTGGTTATAGTGGACGTGGTTATAGTGGACGTGGTTACAGTGGACGTGGTTACAGTGGACGTGGTTACAGTGGACGTGGTTATAGTGGACGTGGTTACAGTGGACGTGGTTACAGTGGACGTGGTTACAGTGGACGTGGTTGCAGTGGGCGTGCTCCTTCCTGTTCAATCCTCCCACGGAACTGTCCGTGGTGCTGAAGGCAGTCGACCCAGTCCGGAACGGCGAAGTGGCCTTTTCAAACTGAGGATTTCGTTGTGGACATTCTCGAAACGTTGTTCTATCAAAGGCAAACGTTTACCGCTTACCTGTCAAGGTAACGTTTGGGGTTTACCTCCAGATCGTGCCACGAGCACACGTTCCGGAGAATGCAACTACCAAAGGTGCAGAGAGTGGAACCTTCTTGATAAACGGAGTATCATCACTCACTCATCACTCATCACTCACTACTCATCACTCACTACTCATCACTCATCACGACGGAGACGAATCGCCACTTGGTGAAGAAATTCGAGTGAAGGAACAGACATCGACAGGAGGCAAATAAATCGAACGGGAGAAATCGATCGAATCTGTTGAACAATTCTCTTTGATCCCTCTCGACCTTCTTCAGGACCTTTCTGGAGTTGAACTTCAATCGGAACAATCGGGTATCAAATCCCGTTTGGAAAAGGTTTTGTTGGAGGAGTCATAACGAGCACGTGTCCTCACACTCCCTCACACGGTGGGTCACAACGACCACGTGTCCTCACACTCCCTCCCACGGTGAGTCACAACGACCACGTGTCCTCACACCCCCTCCCACGGTGGGTCACAACGACCACGTGTCCTCACACTCCCTTACACGGTGGGTCACAACGACCACGTGTCCTCACACCCCCTCCCACGGTGGGTCACAACGACCACGTGTCCTCACACTCCCTTACACGGTGAGTCATAACGACCACGTGTCCTCACACTCCCTCACACGGTGAGTCATAACGACCACGTGTCCTCACACCCCCTCCCACGGTGGGTCACAACGACCACGTGTCCTCACACCCCCTCCCACGGTGGGTCACAACGACCACGTGTCCTCACACTCCCTTACACGGTGGGTCACAACGACCACGTGTCCTCACACCCCCTCCCACGGTGGGTCACAACGACCACGTGTCCTCACACTCCCTCACACGGTGAGTCACAACGACCACGTGTCCTCACACCCCCTCCCACGGTGGGTCACAACGACCACGTGTCCTCACACTCCCTTACACGGTGGGTCATAACGACCACGTGTCCTCACACTCCCTCACACGGTGAGTCATAACGACCACGTGTCCTCACACCCCCTCCCACGGTGGGTCACAACGACCACGTGTCCTCACACCCCCTCCCACGGTGGGTCACAACGACCACGTGTCCTCACACCCCCTCCCACGGTGAGTCATAACGACCACGTGGCCTCACACCCCCTCCCACGGTGGGTCACAACGACCACGTGTCCTCACACCCCCTCCCACGGTGGGTCACAACGAACACGTGTCCTCACACTCCCTCCCACGGTGAGTCATAACGACCACGTGTCCTCACACCCCCTCCCACGGTGGGTCACAACGAACACGTGACCTCCTATACAAAGCCATTCCACGCTCGACAAACTTGCCGGTTTCGAGGAAATTAACCATAAATATTTTGATGCGAACATAATGTTCCTTCATGCTTAAATTACACGCAAGTTTATTATTACTATGATTATTGTTATTATTAATATCTGTTGGTTACGGTGACTTGTAACTCGCAGTGATCGTTGTTAAAATAGTTATTTCAGTGAAAGCCACGGACTTCTTATAATAACCTGGACCAGCAACGACCTCTGTCGACTGAAGTCGCCATGTTGTGTTGCCAATCCGAATTCACAGATTGAATATATTAATCTGTGCCGAATTTCTCGCGGGAAACAACATTTTTGTCCAGTTTAATAAGAAGAACAGGATTTTCATTTCACTAACAACAGTCTCCACCGCCCATTGTCACTACCAACGATCTGATGATAATCAGTGTAATGTGTAATGTGTATAGCTAACCCCCTATGGCCTATAATATTTGTATTATTATAGGCCATAAGGCGGTAGCTTTCAGCTACCCCCAATAATAACAGGCCTTATGTCCTATAATTAATGATATATTGACAAATCATCAAAACATTGAAGAGACATCGGACAACCTTAATAAACATGATCTATAATCTACAGACTAACCTATGGCCTCCTATTAATATGTGTATATGATCGAGGGTAGCTTTCTGTAGTCGGTCGAAGCATATTGAACCAGTACCAGTCTCATATAATGTTTTCATGATTGATCAATATATTATAGGCCATAGTGGGTAGTTTAAAACTACCCCCTTATGTGAGTAGCTTAAAGCTACCCTGTATGGCCAATAATATATTGATCAATCATGAAAACATTGAACAGATATTGGACAACCTTAATAAACATGATCTATAATCTACACACTAATGAGACTGGTTTAATATGCATTGACCTATAGAAGATGACGATCAACTATTATAATCGCAGTTGGTTGAAACATAAGATATGTCGAAACCGCCCAGGTCAAAAAACCAGTAAAGACCAGTAGCTTACTGGTCAACTGGTACCAGTTGAAAACCAGTAGCCAACTGGTACCAGTAAAGCCAGTTGGTTTCTTACTGGTTTTAATATGGAA